>NC_045454.1:36822976-36828153 GCF_002776525.5 Piliocolobus tephrosceles
CCCAGGCAGGTCGTGGGCAGAGCCCGTGGCAGCTGTGTGGTCTCAGGCAGGTCGCAGCTCAGTAGCCCCAGGCACCAGCCCCTCCCCAGTGCTAGGAAGGCCTTGACAGCTAGAGCAGTTGGGTCTCGGATGGTGAGGAGTGGGCTTAGGACCCAGCAGCTGAAGGTGTGAAGGGGCCTCCAGGTCTCTGACTCACCTCCTTACCTAGTGCCTTAGTTTCCTCGTGTGTAAACGAGGGCTTTGGATGAGCTGTCTGCACTTTTAGAGTCTGGTATAAAGAAATGAAGTCACTTCCTGTATTCTGCTCTGGATCCTCTTCATTAATGACATCCTTTTTTGTTGTTTATTTTTTAGACAGGATCTTGCTCTCACCCAGGCTGTAGTGTAGTGGCGTGATCATGGCTCACTGTAGCCTCTGTCTGCTGGGCTTAAGCAATCCTCCCACCTCAGCCTCTCTGAGTAGCTAGGACGCACCACCATGCCAGCTAGATTTTTTTTTTTTTTTTTTTTTTTTTTTTAATTTGAGACAGAGTCTCACTCTGTCACCTAGGCTGGAGTATAGTGGTGTGATCTCAGCTCACTGCAACCTCTGCCTCCTGGGCTCAAGTGATCTTCCCACTCAGCCTCCCAGGTAGCTGAGAGTACAGGTGCATGCCACCACGCCTGGCTAATTTCTTTGTATTTTTGGTAGAGATGGGGTTTCACCATGTTGCCCAGGCTGGTCTCGAACTCCTGAGCTCAAGTGATCCTCTGGCCTTGGCCTCCCAAAGTACTGGGATTATAGGCGTGAGCCACTGTGCCAGCCAACATCTTTTTTCCAGTCGATTCTGGGACAGGGTGGACTCTTGTGATGTCGGGGCACCAAGCAGAAGGGCCCAAAGGTGCTTTGCCCTCTGTGGGAAAAAGATTGTTTACTTGGCTGAAAATGGAAAGGCCTTTGACTTTCCCCGAGAGGACTGGATCCTGGTCCTAGCTGGGGGATCCCTGGGGGTCGTATTAACAGGTGCACTATTCTGTCAGTTCGTCTGGGTTTGGTTTTGTGCTGTTAGCAGAGCCCTGATGAGCAAAGGCAGGTTAAGTCTTGGAGGGGATCAAGGTGGGTGGCAGGTTAGAAAACCTCAGCTGGCCGGGCGCAGTGGCTCACATCTGTAATCCCAGCACTTTGGGAGGCCAAGGTGGCGGATCATGAGGTCAGGAGATCGAGACCATCCTGACTAACACGGTGAAACCCCGTCTCTACTAAAAATACAAAAAATTAGCCGGGTGTGGTGGCAGGCACTTGTAGTCCCAGCTACTTGGGAGGCTGAGACAGAAGAATGGAATGAACCCGGGAGACGGAGCTTGCAGTGAGCCGAGACTGCGCCACTGCACTCCAGCCTGGGTGACAGAGCGAGATTCTGTCTCAAAAAGAAAAGAAAAGAAAAGGAAACCTCAGCCACAGCCTGAAACAGACACCTTACTTAATGCTCAGTGCAGTGGACGGTTCCTGTTCTGTCCTGGCTCCTGGGGGCTGCATTATCCAAACTGGCGATCAGCAGGGATGTGCAGCCTGACAAGGCTGAGGGTGTCTTGAGGATGCAGGGCCAGCATGCTAGAGCCTGGGCAGGCCTGAGAATCAGGACTGGCAGGCCAAGGATAGAGGGAGCCCCTGTCGTGCAAGGGTCAGGGTCTAGGAAGGGACGCTGGGGCATGAATCACCCCAGTGTGGTCTCGGGCAGCCAGAAGCCTTGTTTCCCCAAAGTGGAGGTGACAGGCTGGTGTGTGCAGAGCGCCTATCTGTAGGAGGCTGGGGCCTGCAGTGGCCCCTTGAGCAGGTAGCTCTGAGAGTGGCCCTTAGATTGGGGGAGTGTGGGCTGAGCTTTCCTCTTATGGTTTCACACTGCCATAAGCCCGCAAGGGCATGTCGGGTCCTTCAGTTTAAAGAGCACTTTGTATTGTAAGTTTCTGGGCTTGTGGAAATGAATATTCCGATGATCATAGTTATTTTGTGTCTGGAGAAATGTCCCTGAGAGGGCCTTATTGTTGCGCAAGTCCTGGGTCCCTGGGCAGGAGGCAGGGTCTGTTAGACACATGGTGTTCCTGTCCCTAAGGCAGCCTCTTTGGGCACAAGAGGAGAGTCTTAGTCCATTCATACTGCTATAACAGACCACTCTGAATGGGTGACTTAAACATCAGACATTTCTCACAGTTCTGGAGGCTGCAAAGTCCAACCTCAAGATACCAGCAGATCCGGTCTGCTGAGGGCCCATTTGCTGATTCATAGAGAGTCACCTTCTTGCCATGTCCTCACAGGGCAGAAGGAGCAAAGGGAGCTCTCTGGGGTCCTTCTTATAAGGGCACTGAACCCTGGGCCTTGTGGCTCACACCTGTAATCAGTTTTTCCTGTTCTAAGCCACCCAGTTGGTGATTTGTTACAGCAGTGCTAGGAAATACATGCACGAATTCTATCTCAGTTTAAAAATAAAAGAAGGCCGGGTGCTATGGCTCATGCCTGTAATCCCAGTGCTTTAGGAGGCCAAGGTGAGAGGATCGGTTGAGCCCAGGAGGTCCAGACCAGCCTGGGCCACATAATGAGACCTAGGCTACAAAAAATACAAAATTTGCCAGGCCTGGTGGCACACACCTGTGGTCCTAGCTACTCAGGAGGCTAAGGTGGGAGGATTGCTTGAGCCCAGGAGGTCAAGGCTGCAGTGAGCTGGGATCATGCCACTGCAGTCCAGCCTGGGTGACAGAGCAAGAGCCTGTCTCAAAAACAAAAAACAAAAAGGCCAGGCACATTGGCTCACGCCTGTAATACCAGTATTTTGGGAGGCCGAGGCGGGTGGATCACGAGGTCAGGAGATCGAGACCATCCTGGCTAATACAGTGAAACCCCGTCTCTACTAAAAATACAAAAATTAGCCGGGTGTGGTGGCACATGCCTGTAGTCCCAGCTACTCGGGAGACTGAGGCAGGAGAATCGCTTGAACTGTGGAGGCAGAGGTTGTAGTGAGCCGAGATTGTGCCACTGCACTCCAGCCTGGGTGACAGAGCCAGACACTGTCTCAAAAAAAAGTGGCAGTCCAGACAGGCTCTCCTGGGCTGCCTGGGGTGTCATAGGTTGAAGTCAAGGCGTCGACTGGGCTGGGCTCTTATTGGAGGCTCTAGGGGAAGAATCTGTTTCCAGGCTCATTCAGGTGTTGGCAGAATCCAGTTCCCTGCGGCTGAGGGTCCAGGGTCTCTTTTTCCTTGCTGAGTGTCAGCCAGGGCCACTCTGTGCTCCTAGACACTGCCCCTGTTCCCCCTCATGTGGCCTCTCCACCTTCAAAGTCAGCAAGGGTGCATTGGGTCCTTATCACACTTGGGATGTCTCTGACTTGCACTTGGGCCACCAGGTGGAGAAAGCACGCAGGTTTTAGAGGGTGGTTACGTTGGGAGCGATCCCTCCCATGGTCACAGGTCCTACCCACAGTCGACGGGGAAGGGACTGTACAGGGCGAGCAGTCGCTGGGGCTCATTCTTAGACTTCTGCCAGCACACAGAGGGGCTTTTGTGGGGATGAACGGAGTCGGGTCTTGAGGAGTGGAGGCTTACTATTCACTCTTGTTTTCATGAAATATTTTTAAACATTCAGAGAGAAATATTCACTGGAACAAGACATTCGAGAAAAGGAAGAGGCAATCAGACAGAAAACCAGCGAGGTGCAGGTAAGGCTCTCGCTTGTTTTGGTTACATCTACTTTGTGCTAAATGTAGTTTAGGAAAACTTCCCTCCCTGGCTGGTGGTGGGGAGGGGCGGGGGTCTGCCCTGGATGGAAACATGAGCTCTTGGGGGCTGCAGAATGCAGTTTTTGTTTGTTTGTTTGTTTTTCAGGCTTAATTTACTTTATTTTTCTTGCATAAGAACGCTATGTTGTAGCCACAGCTGGAGCCTGGGTCCTCTGCACGGAGACTCTGGTGTGGGTTTTGACAGGGTGGTCCGTGAATTCCTGGTAGGGAGACATGGTGAATAGTCTCCTTCCAGAGGTCGGGGGTCAGGTAGCTGTAGATCTTAGAGATGGCATCAAAGGCGGCCTTGGCGAAGTTGCCCAGGGTGGCAGTGCAGCCCCTGGCTGAGGTGTAGCAGTCATCAATACCAGCCATCATGAGTGGCTTCTTGGGCACAGGCGCTGAGACGATGCCAGTGCCCCTGGGCGTGAGGATGAGGTGCACCAGCACAGAGTTGCAGTGTCCTGTCACCTTGCAAGGGACAATGTGGGGCTTGCCGATCTTGTTCCCCCAGTAGCCTCTGCACACGGGGACAATGGAGAGCTTGGCCAGGAAGATGGCCCTGCGGATGGCAGTGACCACCTCCTTGGAGCACTTAACACCCAGACCGATGTGGCCATTGTAGTCCCTGATAGCAACAAATGCCTTGAACCTGGTGCACTGGCTGGCGCAGGTCTGCTTCTGCACCGGCATAATCTTGAAAACCTCATCCTTGAGAGAGACACCCAGGCAAAAGTCAATGATCTCAGATTCCTTGATGGGCAGGGAGAAGAGATAGCTCTCCTCCAGGGATTTGATCTTTATGTCCTTGACCAGGCGGCCCAGCTTGGTGACGGGCATCCACTCCTTATCCTTGGCCTTGCCTCTGCAAGCTCCGTGGCCTTGGCCCTGGCCCTGGCCCCGTCCATGGCCACGACCCCAGCCCTGGATGCCACTGCTGAAACCTCCGCGGAAGTTACCGCAGTTGCCCATCCCAGGGCCTCTGACACCGCCCCCCTGTCCCCCACGCTGCATTGGTGTCATCTGCCATCTGACTTGCACTTGGGCCACCAGGTGGAGAAAGCGCGCAGCCTTTAGAGGGTGGTTACGTTGGGAGCAATGCCTCTCGTGGTCACAGGTCCTACCCACAGTCGACGGATGCCACTGCTGTGACATCTGTCGTTGTGGTGTTTTCTCGGAGAAGAAGAAGTTTTTTAAAAAAATAGTTTTTTTTTTTTTTTTTCCAAATAGAGACAGGGTCTCAAACTCTTGAGCTCAAATGATTCTCCTGCCCCAGCCTCCCAAAGTGTTAGGATTACAGGTGTGAGGTGTGAGCCACCAAGCCTAGCGAGAGTGAAGATTTTTTTTTTTTTTTTCAGTTTTTTTTTTTTTTTTTTAAAAACGGGGTCTTGCTTTTTTGCCAAGCCTGAGTTCGTTGCCCCAATCCTCCCC
>NC_045454.1:36828253-36942863 GCF_002776525.5 Piliocolobus tephrosceles
TTTTTTTTTTTTTTTTTTTTAGAAACGGAGTCTTGCTCTGTTGCCAGGCTGGAGTGCAGTGGCACAATCTCGGCTGACTGCAATCTCCACCTCCCGGGTTCAAGTGATTCCCCTGTCTCAGCCTCCTGAGTAGCTGGGATTACAAGGCACGTACCACCACGCCCGGCTAACTTTTTGTATTTTAGTAGAGATGGGGTTTCACCATGTTGGCTAGGATGGTCTCAATCTGCTGACCTTGTGGTCTGCCCGCCTCAGCCTCCCAAAGTGCTGGAATTACATGCTGAAGTTTTTAAAGTTGCTTATAACCATAGACAGTGGCTTCTCTTTTTCTAAAATTGTGACAAGTTGGCCCTCTGTATCCAAGGGTTCTGCATCCTTTTATCTAAGCAACCACAGATTTAAAAAAATAATAATAAAAAAAATCCAAATTGATAAAACAGTACAATATGATAATTATTTACATAGCATTTACATTATATTAGGTATTATAAATAACCTAGAGATAATTTAAAGTATATGAGGCTGGCTGTGGTGGCTGACACCTGTAATCCCAGCACTTTGGGAGGCCGAGGCCAGAGGATCACTTGAGCCCAGGAGTTTGAGACCTGCCTGGGCAACACAGTGGGACCCCGTTTCTACAAAATATTTGCTAAAGCCGGGTGTAGTGGCACGTGTCTGTAGTCCCAGTTACTCCGGAGACTGAGGTAGGAGAATCACTTGAGCCCAGGAGTTGAAGGCAGTAGTGAGCTGTGATTGCACTACTGCACTCCACCCCGGGCAACAGAGTGAGACCCTGCCTCAAAAATAAATGAATAAGTAAGTAATATGGGGCGGTGGCAGGGTAGGTGACGTGTGTAGGTTACATGCAAACACTAAACCGTTTTACATCACACTTGAGCATCTGCAGATTTTGATACCAATCTGAGGGATGACGATATAATTCGTGTAAAATGTGCTGTATTGAAGTGTACATTTCAGTGGTGTTTCGCATAATCACCGTGTTGATTAACCATCACTCTGTCGAGTTAGAACGTGATTGTTTCTCCCATAGGTGCCAATAGGCCCATAAAAAAACATCCAGCCCTGAACAGTAAATGGAAGGTTACTTTCTGAAAGATTCATCATTAACTGTTCTCTTTCAGTGAATGGAAGAGTTTGACACTAACTTTCCATTAACCCAAAAGGAACCCTCATCCCCATTAAGCAGTTACTTTCCATTCTCCCCTTTCTCTAGCTCCTGGCAACTACTCATTTTTTTTTTCTGTGTGTATGGATTTGTACCTGGTCACGACGGGGCACATTTTCTTCGTCCGTTCCTCCCATCGGTGAATATTTGGGTTTTCCCCCTTTTTGGCTGTTGTGAATAATGTTGCTAGGAACAATTGCCTGCAGGTTTTTGTGTGAACACCTGTTTGCATTTATCTCAGGTGGATACCTGGGAGTTCCAGACATCTCCTGTCAGTGGAATCATACAACACATGACCTTTTGTGCCTGGCTTCTTCCACTCAGCATCATGTTTTTGGTCATCCGTATTGTAACATCTATTAGCATTGCATTCCTTTTTATGGCAGAATAATACTCCATTGTGTGGATGGAGCACATTTTTTTGTTTTGTTTTAAGAGGTGGAGTCTCACTCCATTGCCCAGGCTGGAGTACAGTGACACAACCTTGGTTCACTGCAACTTCCGCCTCCCAGACTCATGTGATCCTCCCACCTCAGCTTCTCAAGTTGCTGGGACTACAGGCACGCACCACCATGTTTGGCTAATTTTTAATTTTTTTTATAAAGATGAGGTCTCACTGTGTTGTCCAGGCTGGTCTTGAACTCCTGGACTCAAGCAGTCTGCCTGCCTCGGCCTCCCAGAGTGCTGGGATCACAGACATGAGCCACCGTGTCCAGCCACGATGGGCCACATTTTACTCATCCATCCCTCAATTGATAGATGTTCGGGTTTTCCCACTTTTTGGCTTTATAAATATTGTTGCTAGGAACATTTGTCTGCAAGTTTTTGTGTGAACACCTGTTTGCCTTTATCTCGAGTGTATACCTGGGAATGAATTTGCTGGGCCACATGGTAACTGTTGAGGAGCTGCCAGACTGTTTTTCAAAGTAGCTGTACCATTTTACATTCCCATAAACGGTGTATGAGGGTGCCAGCTCTGCACAGCCTCACCAACACTTACCGATTTCCCATTTTTCCTTGTAGCCGTCGTGGTGGGTGTGGAGCACTGCCTCATTGTGGGTTTCATTGGCATGTCCCTCGTGCTTCCTTAGCGACGTTGAGTATCCTTCCATGTGCTTATTGGCCATTTGTATGTAGTCTTTGGAGAAAAATCAATTCCGATTCCTTGCCCTTTTATATTGAAAACTATTTTTTCTTGTCCATTTTTAAATTGCTTTTTTTTTTTTTTGAGACAGAGTCTCACTCTGTTGCCTAGGCTGGGGTGCAAGTGTGTGATCTCAGCTCATTGCAGCCTCCACCTCCCGGGTTCAAATGATTTTCGTGCCTCAGCTTCCCGAGTAGCTGGGATTACAGGCATGTGCCACCACACCCAGTTAATTGGGTTCTTTTTACAGCTGTTTTTTTTTTTTTTTTTTTTTGAGATGGAGTCTCACTCTGTGGCCCAGCCTGGAGTGCAGTGGTGCGATCTCAGCTCACTGCAATCTCCGCCTCCTGGGTTCAAGTGATTCTCCTGCCTCAGCCTTCCAAGTAGCTGGGATTACAGGTGTGCACCACCACACCCAGCTAATTTTTGTATTTTTAGTAGAGACAGGGTTTCACCATGTTGGCCAGGCTGGTCTCAAACTCCTGACCTCAGGTGATCCTCCCACCTCGGCCTCCCAAAGTACTGGGATTACAGGCGGAAGCCACTGTGCCCGGCCTATAGCTAGAGCTGAATTTGAAGAGTTATTTATCATTTCTAGGTAGAAGTCCTTGTCAGATATGTGACTTGCAAATACCTTCTCAGCATCCACTGAGAGTCCACTCTGGATTATCTTTCCACATTCTCGATGGTGTCTTTTGAAGCACAAGTTTTTAATGTTGGTGAAGTCCAGTTTATTCTTTTTTTGCTGCTGTCGCATTTGGTGTCAGCTGAGAATCCATTGCCAAATCTCAGGTCACATGATGTACCTGTGTGTTTTCTTCTAAGAGTTTTATAGTTTTCGCTTTTCCATGTAGGTCTTTGATCCATTTCTAGTTAATTTTTGTATATAGTATTAGGCAGGGATGTAACGTCATTCTTTTGCATGTGGACATCTAGTTGTCCTGGCACCATTATTTTTATTATTTTACTTAAAAAAATTGTTTTTAGAGACAGAGTCTTGCTCTGTTGCCCAGGCTGGAGTGCAGTGGTGTGATTGTAGTTCACTGCAGCCTCCAACTCCTGGGCTCAGGGGATTCTCCTGCATCAGCTTCCTGAGTAGCTAGGACTACAGGGTGTGCACTGCCACACCTAGCTAATTCAAAAACATTTTTCTGTTTTTTTTTTTTAGAGACAGGGGCTCACTCTGTTGCTCAGGCTCATCTCAAACACCTGGCCTCTAGGGATCTTCCCACTCTGGCCTCTCAAAGTGTTGGGATTACAGGTGTGAGCCACCATGCTGGGCCAGCGCCATTTGTTGAAGAGACTCTTCTTTCCCCCATTGAATGGCCCTGGCATCCTTGTCAAGGATGAGTCGACTGTAGCTGTGTGCGTTTATTTCTGGACCCTCAGTTCTATCCCATTGACCTATCTGCATCTCCTCATGCCACTACATCACTGGCTTGATTACTGCAGCTCTGTAGAAGTTTTGAAATCAGGAAATGGGCATCCTCCATCTTTTTTTCTCTGTTGGTGTTGTCATGGCTATTCTGGGTCCCGTGTGTTTCCATATGATTTTTTTTTTTTTTCTTGAGACAGAGTCTCACTCTGTCGCGAGACTGGAGTGCAGTGGTGCCGTCTCAGCTCACTGCAACCTCTGCCTCCTGGGTTCAAGTGATTCTCCTGCCTCAGCCCTCAGCCTCCCGAGTAGCTGGAAATACAGGTGTGTGCCACCATACCCAGCTAATTTTTGTATTTTTAGTAGAGACTGGGTTTCACCATGTTGGCCAGGCTGGTCTCAAACACCTGACCTCAGGTGATCTGCCTGCCTTGGCCTCCCAAAGTGCTGGGATTACAAGCGTAAGCCACCGTGCCTGGCCCCATATGAATTTTGGAATCAGCTGGTCTATTTCTGCAAAGAAGCCAGCTGGGATTCTGACAGGGATTGTGTGGACTCCGTGGACTGTCGGGGTTATTTTTGTCTTCTCTTTGCTCCCCTTCCTAACCTCGAGCTGGTGGATCTTTGTCCCTCTGGGACTTTCCGGTGGCTCCTTCTCCATTACGGAATGAGGTCCAGATTCCTTCAGTTCCACGCTATTGTTACCTGGTGTCCAGGTAACACCGGGCCTAACCCTCTTCCCGTCTTCCCCTCCCTTATCCATCACTCCCCTTAGATGTGGCCACCCCACACCCCTGACTCCCACAACTAACTCTGTTTCATTTGTTCAGTGTTCACTCCCAAACTTGTTAGACTTGATGCCTCAGTTCAGGGTTTTGGAGACACAGCCCCATCCCATCAGCAGCCACCCCTTCCGGCCTAGGGTCTCCACTAGTGTCTAGGGGAATCCAGGAGTTGTCATATCACGGGGGTTGGCTGCGCTGTGGCCTGACTGAGCAATGACCTTTTTCAATGAAGGGGGAAGACAGAGACTGCCCTGAAGGAAACTGCAGCTCAGTTTCCTAAATGCGGGAGAAACTATGTGCAAAAAATTACCCAGCAAGGTTTAAACAATTGTGTATTTCAGTTTTATTGATTTATATATCATGGAGGGAGAAAGCAAGAATCAAGAAGAGGAAAAGAAGGCTGGGCACGGTGGCTCACACCTGTCATCCCAGCACTTTCGGAGACCAAGACTGGAGGATCACTTGAGGCCAGGAGTTCAAGACCAGCCTGGCCAACATGGTGAAACCCAGTCTATACTAAAAATACAAAAAAAAAAAAAAAAAACCCAAAAACCAACCAACTGGGCATGGTGGTGTACACCTGTAGTCCCAGCTACTCGGGAGACTGAGGCATGAGAATCCTTTGAACCCAGGAGGTGGAGGTTGCAGTGAGCTGAGACTGCACCACTGCACTCCAGCCTGGGTGATAGAGTGAGATTCTGTCTCAAAAGAAAAAAAAAATGCTGGGGACCAGGGAGAATAAAGGTAAGGGAGAGCCAAGAGTGAGTAGGGCAGGAGCTTCTGAGGAGGGGTTTAGACTGTGAGAACCCTCTTAGAGAAATGATGAGGTACCCTGAGCACCTTTGTCACTGCAGACACTGACATGGCGCGTGTGTCTTAGTCCATTCAGCTTGCCATAACAGCATACCATACACTGAGTGGTTTATAAACAACAAAAGTTTACTGCTCGCAGTTCAGGAGGCTGGGAAGTCCAAGATCAAGGGGCCTGCAGATTCAGCATCTGGTGAGGACCCACTTCCTGGTTCCATAGGTGGCACCTTCTTGCTGTGTCCTCACTCAGTGGGAAGATCGAGGCAGCTCTCAGGGGC
Source organism: Piliocolobus tephrosceles (assembly GCF_002776525.5). Classification (NCBI taxonomy): domain Eukaryota; kingdom Metazoa; phylum Chordata; class Mammalia; order Primates; family Cercopithecidae; genus Piliocolobus; species Piliocolobus tephrosceles. Next base: position 36,833,832 of record NC_045454.1, read on the forward strand.
CTCTTTTATAAGGCCACTAATCCCACTCACAAGGGCTGAACCCTTATGACCTAATCACCTCATAGAGGCCCCACACCCAATACCATCATCTTGGGGGTAAGAATTTCAACAGCAGACATTCAGTACATGGCACGTGGCCAGTGAGTTCCCTCTCGTCCTCTTGTCATGCCTCTTCTGGGCAAATAGTCTCTGCTCTGTGCATGAAGTGTGTGGTATACACATTTTGTCATCTTTGGTTTGAGGGGGACGTAAAGGAGGGACCTTCTCTGGGCAGACCAGAGGCATTGGAGCCCCTGGTGTCCTGGAGCCATGGGCTGTGGCCTGGAAGGAGCCAGTGTGGCCCTAACTAGAACCCTAAGGCCCAGGACATCAGGCAGTTGCTGCCAGTGTTACCCGGTGATGGGGCCAGGGTTTGACTTAGGAGGCTCTAGAGGCTTCCGTCCCTGCTGGGAGCATCACTCGGAGCATCGGGCTACCTCGGGCTCTCCCCGAGCCTCCCACTGGACACCTCACCCATTCCCACATGTTTAAATACCACCTTGATGCTGACACGCCTGACTGCGTGTTTCCAGCGTCTTCCCTTCCTGGCACACTGGCTGGAGTCTTTCTCCTGAGTTTCCTGTCGAACATGTCCAGAAGTGACCCTGATTGTCCCCTCCAGATCCAGCCCTCAAGTGAAAGGCCAGAGGCAGGGAGGCTGGGGAGCAGAGACCCCAGCTTCCTGAGGCATGGTTTGCCCATTGAAGCAGGGAAGTGCCATGACGTCTTTGTCCCTGTAGTGAGGAGACCCCGGGCCACCTCTGGTTTTCTTATCTTACGACACCAGCCACCCCAGCAGCCCAGACTGGCTCTGGGATTCAGCCCCACTGCCCAACCATGGCTCCCCGCAAACCCACCCATCCTGTCCAGTCTCATGACCACCACCTTGCTCAGGCCCCGGCTGCTATTGCCTCTCCCTGGACCCCACACGAGGCCCCTGTAGTCCCTGCGTCCTGATAGCCCCTTGCATCGTGCTCCACATGGCAGCTGGAGGGAGGGGGCTTCTCACAATGCCCGCTTGTGCTATTTCAGCTTTGGTTATTTATCTTAAAGACAGATAATGCATTTGCACAGTTGAAAATCAGGAGGTGAGAAGCCTCTGCCCTCTCCTTGCGTACCCCCATCCCTGGAGGTGCTGTTTATGAGCTCCTTGGGGTGGGGGCCTTCCAGAAAGGCATACCCTCCCCTTCCTGTTCACACAAATGCAATGTGCTCATGTCCTACTGTAAGGCAGAGCACCCGGCGCCATCCCGTTCCACGGCCAAGGAGCGTCCCACAGTGTGGGCTGTGCTGGAACCTTCCAGCCAGTACCTCATGGACATCTGCTTTGTTTACGGATTTTGCTGTCAAAGGCATTGTGTGCCTCTGCACATGTCATATGCCTCCAGGATGCTTTTCTTGGAAGTGGAATCATGGGGCGGTAGAGCCTCGGGCTGACCATCTGGATCCATCCCAGGGGGTCAGAGAGAGCTTCAGAAACTGAATCATGATGTCCTGCCTCCCACGCTTGCACATCCCACCTCCCCACCGCAGAGCCCAGCACCATCTCCTTGGCGTGGCCTGCGGGGTGCAGCCTCTGATGCCTCGGCCCGTTCCCTTTTGCTCCACCTGGAGTGCGACATCCCCCCACCCCAGGGCCCCTGTGGTTCCCACCACCAGGCTCTGCCCCTGGCTCTTCACCTGCCTGACACCTGCTCACCTATTGGCACCACCCTAAATGTTGCTTTTGTGGGCATCTTCCCTGCCCACAAGGTGTGACTGCAGTTTCCCTGTGACCCTCTTGGTGTCACTTGTCCCTGTTTGTTTGTGTTTGGGTGATGTTCCCCTCCACAGTCATCCGGGAGCTGGGGCCTTTTTCTCACAGGGACCCAGCCCCTTCTCTGGCACCTGGCCTGTTAAGCCATCGAGAAATACCTGCTGAGGGAGCTGTTGAGAGAGTGGACCCGGGCCTCCAGCCCAAGGGGCACACATTGGCCGTGGGTGTGCACGGAATGCTGGCCCTGAGCACGGTCCTGCCAGGTGGTTTCAGAGGCTTCTCTGGGGCTTCTGGCCCAGGCTACCCCCCTGTTATCTTGAACATGCTTCATTTTTCACATCCTCACGTAAATCCCTGCAACTCCTCCCTAGGAATTACAAAATGACCTAGACCGGGAAACAAGCAGTTTGCAGGAGCTTGAGGCTCAGAAACAGGATGCTCAAGACCGCCTGGACGAGATGGACCAGCAGAAGGCCAAGCTCCGAGACATGCTGAGCGACGTCCGGCAGAAGTGCCAGGACGAGACTCAGATGGTGGGTCCCAGCTACATCCGGGACAGTGCCCTGCACACCGGCACGGGTTCCCGAGGGCTCCCCTGCGCTCATGTTACCTGGGAACACAACACTTAGACATCCTACTGGGTCAATAGAGTTGCTCCAAACGCCATGCGGAAAAGTGTCCGAGCACCAGTGGCTTGACTTCCTGGCCACCCCCCGTGCTCCTAGAAGTCAGGTTGTATATGTGAATGGCCTTGGTCCCTGTGAACCTGTGCCCTGAACACACCCCACCCTGGCTGTGCCCCACAACACAGGGAGTTCCAGGGTGCCTGTCTCCCCTCCTCGGGTGTCTCTGAGGCTCCTCACAGATTCCAGAGGCTGCAACCTCAGAAAACTGTGGAGACGCTCAGTCTCCCGCGTCACGGACAGATCGTTCATGCTTGGTCATGCCCCTCATTATTCCAAAGTGATCTTCCATCCACAGCAGGAGGAGCCCGTCTGCCTTTTCTGTGTCTCTGTTTTGGGTGTGGAAAGAGGCCTGTAAGGAAGCCAGGTGTCTGGGCCTGGGTTAGGTGTCCGCCTCCCTGGGTTAGCTTGTTTCAGGGATGGGGGCTAAGAGTTCTTTCTCGGAGTCCCATTTCATCATGCACTGTGAATCCCTTTAACATCTTTTAACATCTCATTTAGATCTCATCATTGAAAACGCAAATCCAGTCTCAGGAATCGGACTTAAAGTCCCAGGAAGACGATCTGAACCGAGCCAAGTCGGAGCTGAACCGATTGCAGCAGGAGGAAACCCAGCTGGAGCAGAGCATTCAGGCTGGGCGAGTCCAGCTGGAAACCATTATCAAGTCCCTGAAGTCAACGCAAGATGAAATCAACCAGGTGCTTCCGTGGAGCCGGGTCCCTGCCACATGCCGGGGACCAGCGAGCCCTAAGAGCCGAGGCTGCCACTGCTGAACTCCTTTGCTCTCACCCTTGTTACTTAGTGAAGGTCTCTTTTGGGAGGCCGTGGTGCTGGCCTGGAGGCGCAGGGCCCAGAACTCCCCAGGGCATGTTCCAGAGGGTGTTGGCATTGGCCTAGAGGAGTTCACTTTCCTTTCCTGAGCACACAGCATCTTCAGGGAGTAGGCGGGGCGGGGTGGGAACGTTTAATTAATGACTCATTTGGAGAGACCTTGGGGTTCCTTCCAGCCTGGTCCTCACACAAACAAGAGGGACAAAGTCAGAGAGATGACTCCTTTGTCCGTGGGCAAGAGAACAGATGTCTTCTGCAGTCACTGGTGTGTTCAGGAGGCACCACCCTGGAGCATTGTGCCATGCAGGACCCCCATTCTCTAAGCTGTCTGGGGTGCCCCCACCCTCTTCCCAGTCCAGGGTGGCGCTGGCTTCTTGTGGCGTGCAGCTTTTGCCCTTCCCTGCTCTCCTGTGGGCAGTAGTTGAAGGCCTCTGTCCTGGCCCTGGGCATCCATCTGCAGAGTGGCTGTGACACTGGCCCTGGGCCTGTGTGGGAGTGGCCAGGCACACTTCCTTTCCCAATTGAACCGGTCTCTGTGCTGTTAGCCAGTTTATAGGCCACAGTTGATCATAAACATGGACTGCTCAGAGATTTACTGCCTTTTCTTGTGCTTTATGGTTAATATCTGTAGGATTACTTTCAGTGTTTTCTCTTTTTTTTTTTTTTTTTTTTTGAGACGGAGTCTCGCTCTGTCGCCTGGGCTGGAGTGCAGTGGCCGGATCTCGGCTCACTGCAAGCTCCGCCTCCCGGGTTCACGCCATTCTCCTGCCTCAGCCTCCCGAGTAGCTGGGACTACAGGTGCCCGCCACCTCGCCCGGCTAGTTTTTTGTATTTTTTTTAGTAGAGAAGGGGTTTCACTGTGTTAGCCAGGATGGTCTCGATCTCCTGACCTCATGATCCGCCCGTCTCGGTCTCCCAAAGTGCTGGGATTACAGGCTTGAGCCACCGCGCCCGGCCTCAGTGTTTTCTCTTCTAACCCTTAGAATTTGTAGTTGGGTGTCAGGAGCAAAGATATCTTGCTTTGCTCAGTGCAGTGCCTTACACCTGTCATCCCAGTACTTTAGGAGGCTGAGGCAGGAGGATCACTTGAGGCCAGGAGTTCAAGACCAGACTGGGCAACATAGTGAGACCCCATCTCTACAAAAAATGTATTTTTTTTTAGAGGATGGGGCCTCGGTATGTTGCCCAAAAATATAGGTGGTGACGCGCGCCCGTAGTCCCAGCTACTCAGGAGGCTAAGGCAGGAGGGGTTTCTGAGCCCAGGAGCTCAAGGTTACAGTGAGCTATGATCACTCCACTGCACGCCAGTCTGGGTGACAGTGGGACCCTGTATCTTAAAAAAAAAAGTCCTGACGTGTTTTCCTGACTCTGTTTAATGCTGATGATGTCTTTGTTGCACAGGCAAGGAGCAAACTTTCCCAGCTGCACGAAAGCCGCCAGGAGGCCCACAGGAGCCTGGAGCAGTATGACCAGGTGCTCGATGGAGCCCATGGCGCCAGCCTGACCGACCTGGCCGACCTGAGCGAAGGCGTCTCCCTGGCAGAGAGGGGCGGTTTTGGAGCCATGGTAAAGGTTGAATAAATGTATTACAGTACGGGGCTCTGGTCCCCGGGTGTGACAGCGGAACATCCCACCCGCCAGATCTGTTCATGGCCAACGTTGGTTCCATCCAAGCGCAGGCGGCTGTCTCTTGTTTTTGCTGCCACTTTGTGCGTTCACACCAAGCCTCGCAGCCTGGCACAGGTGGCCATGCTGAATCCTGGCTTCCAGAACAAAGTCCAAGATAGGCCAGCATCCTTTCAAAACCTGTTTTGAAAGCCCTTCATCTCTGCGGAAGCATTACACTGGGCCAACCACCCAAATTCAGAGGGCTTCTCAAACTTAACCAAAATTGGATCAGTTTCTACTCATTGTGGAAACCCCACATTCTACTGATCGGGGGCAGGGGACATCTGAGGGGTGTGTGTCTATGTACATGTGTGTTTCCACAAGGAACACCTTGAAAAGCAAATGTGTTGCTAAAGATGAGGAAATAATGGCAAGTAGCCCTCCCAGGGTGTTCCTGTTTCAGCTAAGAATTGGCCTCTCCTGAAATTTTGATTATGTTTAAAAACCTCTGCACTTTACTCCCATCTCATGACCTTAGAGTTGTGATCAGGCCTGGGGCAGGGGACTGTTGGCTCCCTAGGTTTTTGAGAGATCTCGAGCCCCTGATACCAAGACAGGTGTGATCTTTTCCTTAGGTGGTCACATCCCCCCTGTTCACGCCAGAGTCTGTCCCTGCAGCCTCGAACCTGGGGACATGTGGCTTCCCGTTTCGTCGTGGTGCTGTTGCGGGAGCGGACGGGCTGGGCCGCGCGGGTCTGGATGTTTCCTTGGTGCTCTGCTGCCTCCAGCAGCTGTCTCCGTGCTGCCACCCTCTCTCCCAGGGCTCCTCCCTGGAGCCCTTCTGCTCCTGGGTCTGTGTTCGTCATGGATTCCTCTTCCTCCCTGGAATAAGAGTGAGCGCTCATGCTCTCTAAACAACACACGTGCCTCTTTATGTTCAATGCTTGACTTGTTTCTCTTCTCAGCAGCCCAGTCCTCAGTCCCAAGGATTTATGGGGAAGCACACGCATCCCCTGGGCTGCTGGGAAGGTACTGCTGGCGAGCTCATCTGTCTCTTGTGTCTGGCCCACACTGGGTGTACTGCCTCCCTCTTTCCTCCCATACTCTCTTTTCTCGTGGACTCATAATGAGGTGGCTTCCATAGCCGCCCCCGGGCCCGTCATCTTCAGCTTTATCGTCTAAATTTAAACGATGAGCATTCATCCTTCATGAATTACGAGAAGCCAGAACTCCTCGCTTTGCTCCCTGGCTGTTCTTGGCGTGTGTGTTTCCGCCTCACAACCCGGCTCCTACTTTCCCCATCTGGCATTGTCCCCTGGCGCTGCTTTTGGCTTGTCCTGCTCAGTCTTCGTTCAGGGAACGGCTTCCTCTTAAACGTCCCTTTTGCAGGTTTTTAGAAACCGGTTTTCTTGGATAAAAGGTGGCAGTGAAGTGGCCTCTTGCAGGCCAGTGATTCCCCCAACTCCAAAGACAGATTTTTACCTTTCTTGTTATTTTTGTTCATCTTTTGGGCAGAGCAAAGGTTACATGAGAGACAATTACTTCGGGAATGTAGATATAAGATATGTTACATGGAAATTTGCAACCGGCGTCCGAAAGAAAAACTGTCTTTATCTTATTGTACAAATACAGTTTTTAAAGCATTTTTCTGACTTGTTTCTATTTCTTAATAAATACTTGGAAGAGAGATTTTTGTTTACTCCTGAACACTTCAAGACTGCTTCAGAGCCGAGGGAGAGGTGTCTTAGTTCTCCCTTGTGGGTTGAAGTTGGGGATTTTAAGTCCCTGAGAATAGTGTATCCACAGTGGTACATCTGAAACTTCCTATGTTTGGACAGTTCTACTCAAGTTACTAAATTCCATGTGAAACTCACGCAGTGTGACTTTATCTCAAAAGTCAGAGTTTTTTTTGTTTTTTTTTTTTTGAGACTGAGTGTCTCTACTCTGTCTCCCAGACTGGAGTGCAGTGGCACGATCTCAGCTCACTGCCACCTCTGCCTCCTGGGTCCAAGTGATTCTACTGCCTCAGCCTCCCAAGTAGCAGAGATTACAGGCATGTGCCACTACGCCCAGCTCATTTTTGTGTTTTTAGTAGAGATGAGGTTTTCACAGTGTTGCCCAGGCTGATCTCAAACTCCCGACCTCAGGCAATCCACCCGCCTCGGCCTCCCCAAATGCTGGGATTAGAGGCGTGAGCCACGGCACTCCACCAAAGTCAGGGTTCTTAAACCCATATTTATTTCTTGCCTCTCATCTGATTATGAGAATATTAGCCTCTTGCTCACCATCTAATCACTTTGTAGAGAGAAGCTAATAAGTCATCCCAGACTTAGGCCTTACTGAGGACAGATTAAGAAAGGTTGGATCATCTGTCACATCCAGCCCCAGTGGCATGCTGGAGCCAGTTTTTATTGACTTTCCAGAGCCGATTATTAAATAGAAACTGGCCGGGCACAGTGGCTCACACCTCTAATCCCAGTCCTTTGGGAGGCTGAGGTGGGAGGACTGCTTGAAGCCAGGTGTGTGCCACTGCACTCCAGCCTGGGTGACACAGCGAGACTCAATCTCTTAAAAAAAAAACAAAAAACCCAAAAAACAAAAAACAGGAACTTGTGAGTTAGTTGCTTGGAAACTTGAAATCAACCATGGTGAGACTGTTTATACCACAGGAATTGGCAGAAGCTCTAAACCAGGGCTTTTTTCTGAGAGAACTGATTCCCAGCACACCCCTGCTGCCCAGCACTCCTCTGAAGGCAGGAATGTCACAGAAGCTTCTTGAGCCCCCTTTCAGAGTTACCATGTGTATTTCCTAAGAAGGGCACTACTTCACACTGGTTGCTGAACTTGTTCAAGATACTACATCTCTGCGAAGGGCCGTGTCGTTCATCCTGGCCTTTGTCTGCTGTACTCGTGTCCCCCAAGTTGGCAGATGGGTCTTTTCTCCTTGGTAGGTGGTCTGCAGGGGGTAGAATTGATGGTATCTTTGTAACAGGGAAATCCCATTTCCCACTCTGATTCTGTGCAATGGAATAAAAACCACCTTTAGTTACCCTGACCTCCTGAATCCTGCTGGGGTCTCAGGCTTCCCCTTAGAAGGGGAAGGAGTGATTGTGGTTTCAGGCCAGTGACTCCTGAGAAAGGGATTGCAGGCCTGACTGTCAGTGCAGGGGGCTTGCAACCCACATTCCCAGAACCTCAAGTCTCTTTTCTGCCATTGTTAACTGTTATTTGGCAGTCTTCCAAGTGATGACTGAAAACACTGAAAAAAAAAAAAAAACCTTATACATAAATGCCAATTAAAAACTAAATAGAGCCAGGCATGGTGGCGAGTGCCTGTAGGCCCAGCTACTTGGGAGGCTGAGGCAGGAGGATCCTTGAGCCCAGGAGTTCTGGGCTGTAGTGTGCTATGCTCATTGGGTGTCTACACTAAGTTAGTCGTCAGTATGGTACCTTCTGGGAGCAGGGGACCACCAGTCGCCTAAGGAGAGATAAACCTGCCCTGATCAGAAACGGAGCAGGTCAAAACTCCCAGGCTGATCAGTAGTGGGATCGCACCTGTGAGTAGCCATTGGCCTCCAGCCTGGGCAGCACAGTGAGATCCTACCTTTAAAAACAAACTAAATAGAAGCTTTCATTCTGAAGTCAAGCTGGCATTCTTAACTCACTGCTTTATCCAGGTCATGATCCCTCTCTTTCTTCTGGAACAAATACATTCCTCCTTCCATGGAGCAGTGTGAGAGGCGGATTTTCCATGTGGGCCTCCTGGCCTCCTTAGAGTAGGACTTCTCCATCTTTATCTGCATCCGAGAACCCCATCAGACGCTCACTGGGCGTGTGTGTCTTGTGGTGGTCGGCACCTGACGTCCAGTCAGCACTGTCTCCAGCTGCGGTGCTTGTGGACATCTGTACTTAACTTGTCTAAGAACCTGGCTTGGTTTCCCCACCTTGGGAAAACCCTGTGGTCGGAGGCTCCAGCTAATGTTTCCCAGGTAAGAAAAACCATTCCATGTTCATCAGATGGCAGGGATGTGGGTGCATTCTCCCTAAGCGGGGGCTGAGGAAGAAGCATTCACACTAATTCACTCATTCACAGCCTGGACCAGTGGCTCGTCTTAACTCTGTACCTCTCAGAATTGTCCTGCACCCCTAAGTTGGCTGCCCCAGAGTGGTGGCAGCCTTGCTAGGAAACTTTCTTTTGGACCTTTGATGTCATTGCCCCAAACCATTTTTCCCTATTTTCGTGGAAGCCCCAGCTTTTTAATGGTTTTGTTTTGGTTGGTTGGAATACTGGACTGGTTTGTGAGCCCCACGCAGGGATGCCAGTGTGTGTGCCAAATTCAGTGAGGGTGTTGTGCTGTTTTTTTAATATCACAGTGAAACATTCATGTTTTCACTGAGGGTGTGTCTTTATTAACTAAAACAGAGTCCTTATTTAAACCAACTGCATTGTTCCCATGTATGACAAACCCACCCTTTTCAGGCTACTGCCCACTACAAAAATGTGCTCTTCAAAAGTAAATATTTTTTTCTTCTTGTTTAAACGAACCTGTTTGTTTCTAGAAATACACACCTTTAAAAAAAAATGCAAAGCGTTGTGTATGCTCTAGTAATTCTAACTGCATGAGTACTCATTTCCTCATAGGACAGAAACAACCAGCATGTTTCTTGGTGTGAAAACTCCATTTTCTCAAATACCCACCTAGGTACATACTCACCGAGAAAAGGTGATTGAGGAAGGTCACACTTTTGAAATGAGGCCTCTGCTGCTGTCGTTGAGTGACTCTTTGCAGTTTTCTTGATGGCATTTCCAAATGTATTATTTTTTTCTGACTCAGTGGTTAAAAAAATATTGTTTAAATTTCAGGTAAAATAGACATAAATGGCTGGGCGTGGTGGCTCACACCTGTAATCCCAGCACTTTGGGAGGCCGAGGCTGGTGGATCACTTGAGGTCAGGAGTTCAATACTGGCCTGCCCAATATGGTGAAACCCCGTCTCTACTGAAAATACAAAAATCAGCTGGGCATGGTGGCGTGCGCCTGTAATCCCAGCTACTCGGGAGGCTGAGGCAGGAGAATCACTGGAACCTGGGAGGTGGAGGTTGCAGTGAGCCAAGATTGTGCCACTGCATTCCAGCCTGGGTGACAAGAGTGAAACTCTGTCTCAAAAAAAAAAAAAAAAAAGACATAAACTTGACCATCTTCACTGTCTTTAAGTGTACAGTTCGGTAGTGTTAGGTATATTCACACTGTTGTGGAACCCAGCTCTAGAACGTTTTCATCCCCATGAAATACCCACTCCCCATCCGCCTACCCACAGCCCCTGGCAACCACTGTTCTACTTTGTCACTGTGAACGTGATGGCTCTAGGGTCCTCATAGAAGAGGACTCATACCTTGTGCATTGTTTTGTGACTGTTATTTCACTCAGCATCCTGTCCTCAAGGTTCTTCCATGTTGGAGCCTGTGTCAGAATTTGCTTCCTTTTGAAGGCTGGATCAGATTCTGTTGTGTGGCTCTTTACAGTTTTCTTGATGACATTTCCAAATTCATTATTTTTTTCTGACTCAAAAAAAAAATTTTGTTTTTCCATTTTGTTTATCCATTTATTCATCGATGGACATTTAAGTTGCTTCCACTCAATGATTTTTTAGTGAACTTTTAGTTTAGAATAGTTTTTAGATTTATGAAAAAATTGCAAAGATAGGCCAGGTGTGGTGGCTCATGCCTATAATCCCAGCACATTGGGAGGCTGAGGTGGGAGGATCAGCTGAGCTCACGAGTTCAAAACCAGCCCTAGCAACATAGAGACTTCATTTCTACAAAAAATATAAAAATTAGCCAGGCTTGGTGGTGCACGCCTGTAGTCCCGGCTACTCAGGAGACCAACGTGGGAGGATCACTTGAGCCCAAATGGTCAAGGCTGGAGTAAGCCATGAGCATGCAACTGCACTCCAACCTGGACAACAGAGTGAGACCCTGTTTCAGAAAAAGAAAAACTGCAAAGTTAGTGCATAGTTCCTCTATATCCCACACCCGATTCCTCCTGTTAGTCACATCACATACAGTACATTTGTCACAACCAGTGAACCAGTATTGAACATTATTCACTCCAGTTCGTATTTCTTCAGTGATCTTTATTTATTTTTTTAAAGATACGGGGTCTTGCACTGTTGTGGCTGGAGTGCAGTGGCACAATCATAGCTCACTGTAACCTCTACCTCCTGGGTTCAAGCAGTCTCGTGAGTCAGCCTCCCAAGTAGCTGGGACTATAGGTACATGCCACCATACCTGGCTTTTTTTTTTTTTTTTTTTTTTTTGAGGCAGAATCTCACTTACTGTGTCACCCAGGCTGGAGTGCAATGGCGCAATCTCAGCTCACTGTAACCTCCTGGGTTCAAGCAGTTCTCCTGCCTCAGCCTCCCAAGTAGCTGCAATTACAGGTGCCTGCCACCACGCCCAGCTAATTTTTTGTATTTTTAGTAGAGACAGGGTTTCACCATGTTGGCCAGGCTGGTCTTGAACTCCTGACCTCAGGTGATCCACCCACTTTGGCCTCCCAGAGTGCTGGGATTATAGGCGTGAGCCACCGCGCCTGGCCACATTTTTAAATTTTTGTTTTTATAGAGATGGGATTTTGCTATGTTGCCCAGGCCAGTCTCGAACTCCTGGCTGAATCATTCTTTTTAGGGTCATGCTACTCAAAGTGGAAATGTGAGTTAAGTATGGAATTCTGTCCTTTGCTTTAACTCAGAAATAATCAAATCCTTTTCCTGTCTCTTCACAAAATTATAGGATGATCCTTTCAAAAATAAAGCCTTGTTATTTAGCAACAACACACAAGAGCTGCATCCGGATCCTTTCCAGACAGAAGACCCCTTCAAATCTGACCCATTTAAAGGAGCTGATCCCTTCAAAGGTATCTCACTTGCTACCCACTTTCTCATTGAAATATTGTGTGTTTTCTGTCAAATTTAGAGTGGTTGAAGGGCTGGAAAAGTAAGGACATGCCACAGTCTGAAACGGAAGGGGAAAGGAACGCCTTTTTTTTTTTTTTTTTTTTTGGTTTGGAGACGAACTCTCGCTGTCACCCATGCTGGAGTGCAGTGGCGCAATCTCGGCTCACTGCAGCCTCCGCCTCCTGGCTTCAAACAATTCTCCTGCCTCAGCCTCCCGAGTAGCTGGGATTACAGGCGCCCATCACCGCACCCGGCTAATTTTTGTATTTTTAGTAGAGTCGGGGTTTCACCATGTTGCCCAGGCTGGTCCCAAACTCTTGACCTCAGGTGATCCAGCCGCCTCAGCCCCACGAAGTGCTGGGATTACAGGTGTGAGCCACCGTACCCGGCAGGAACTCCTTTTAAGCTTCTTATCTCACCCTGTTAACCAGAGAGCCAAGGCATCGAGACACAGTGGGAAGCGTTCCAAGCTCACCACAAGACCCACATTTGAAAGCAGCTTGGCCAGTCCCCTTCAACTCTTCAGTACTTCAATTTCCTCATCCCTCAGCAGGTTAATAAATTTGCTCCTTGCTCACCTCACAGGGTCGATAAAATAATCAGAGCTAGTAATGATCATGAAAGTACCTGGCAAACCATGGATTCCTACATAAACGTAAGGTCTAGATAATTTTAGGAGTCTATCCAGAGCCACACCTGAGTCAAGAATAACTAAGAATTCCGGAAACAAGATGTCCTAATATATCTCCATGTTTCAGAGCAAAACAGTATTTCCAGGAGGAAGGCTCTCTGTACATTTCTGAGAAAAACACTGAGGTGGGGAGAGGACAGTGGAAGTTTGAGCTTCAGCTTGGAGTTGAAGCCTACTGGGTCTGAGAGGCGAATCCAGCAGCCCCTGACGCGCAGGGGCGCCACCGCCTCATTGCTGCAGGGCTGGTGGTGAAGTGAGGGACAGCCCAGGGTCCTGTGTCCTCTTACCCAGGGAGGTGGCAGGCAGATGGGGTAAAGGAAACCCGGCATGGGAAGAGAGGAGTGGATTCTAGCCCGCTCTGTGTCTTCCCTCCTCCAGCCTGGGTGGGACAGCCACTTGTACCTTCCTTCTCATCTTAAACATTCCAGCCAGAAACGGCTGCCTCCTCCAGGTCCCCTTCTTTGGTTTGCCAAGGTTTCAAGGGCAGGTGGATAGAAATAACATTATTTCTCTCGAGGGCAGGAGAAGGAAATAACATTCTCTCCTACATTGGCAGAGTAGAAGGCAATGAAAGGCCTGGCAGGTGGGTGGCTGTGTTCAAGGGCCCAGCCCGCATCCTGTGCCCTAAAGCTAGTAAGCATTTCTCTCCTCTCCCACCCAGGTGACCCGTTCCAGAATGACCCCTTTGCAGAACAGCAGACAACTTCAACAGGTAAAGTTCAGTGTTTCCTGGACCAGTCTTCAGACTGTGTCCAGTCCTGGCTCAGAAGTTGCACGTGGCGGGACTTGTGTCCACACACACCGGGGATGGAAGCCATGTAACTGGGAAGGATGGCCGTCCATCCATGTTACACCCATCCTCGGCTCCGTTCCCTTCTGGAGGTGGCTCCCCTCCCTAGGTCCAGTCACTGCCTGCACCCCACCCTGGAGTGTGGTGGGATCACATTGCCTGCTAATCTGTTTATTTATTTTATTTTTTGAGACGGAGTCTTGCTCTGCCACCCAGGCTGGAGTGCAGTGGTGTGATCTTGGCTCACTGCAACCCCTGCCTCCTGAGTAGCTAGGACTACAGGTGCCCTCCACCACGCCCAGCTAATTTTTGTATTTTTAGTAGAGACGAGGTTTCACCATGTTGTCCAGGCTCATCTCGAACTCTTGTCCTCAGGTGATCTGCCCGCCTTGGTCTCCCAAAGTGCTGGGATGACAGGCGTGAGCCACCATGCCTGACCAATTTATTTTTTTTCAGGTGAAATTTATATAACGTAAAAGTCACTATTTTAAAGCATCCATTTCAGTGATATTGAGCACACTCACAGTGTTGTGCAATGATCACCTGCCTTCACCTAGTTCCACAACATTCTCATCCCCCCAAAAGGAGACCCCATCCCCATCAGCAGTCACTCCCCGTTCCCTCCCCCAGCCCCTGGCACCCACTAATCTATTTTCTGTCTCTGTGGATTTACCTGCATTGTTTATTATTATTATTATTGTATCCAACTCCTGCAGGATATATTATTTTATTTATTTAGAGACAGGGTTTTACTCTGTTGCCCAGGCTGGAGTGCAGTGGTGCAATTATAGCTCACTGCAGCCTTGACCTTCTGGGCTCGAGCAGCCTTTCTGCCTCAGCCTCCTTAGTAGCTGGTGCTACAGGCGCATGCCACCACACCTGGCTAATTTTTTATTTTTTTATTTTTACAAGCGGGGGTCTCTCTGTGTTGCCCATGCTGGTCTTGAACTCCTGGCCTCAAATAATCCTCCTATCTCAGCCTCCTAAAGTGATTGGAGGGTTGGGATTACAGACATGAGCCACCATGCCTGGCCAGGATATTATTATTTTTAAAGTCAATTTTATTGAGTGGTATAATGTACACAGAACAAAATTCACCTATTTTAGTATGTAATAAGATGAGTTTCAACAAATATGCACAGTTGTGTGAGATTTGAGAACACTTTGGTCATTCCTGAGGCCCGTTTGTTGTCACCCTCCCCGCTGTCCCCAGGCTGCCCTGGCCACCACTGCCCTGTTTTCCGTCACTAGTGTTCTTCCCTTTCTAGAATTCCATGTAAAGGGCATCATTCTGTGGTGTGTCCTTTTATGCCTGGGTTCTTTCACTCAGTATAATGTTTAATCACGGGGCATTTTTCCTTCTAGATCCATTTGGAGGGGACCCTTTCAAAGAAAGTGACCCATTCCGTGGCTCTGCCACCGACGACTTCTTCAAGAAACAGACAAAGAATGACCCATTTACCTCGGACCCATTCACGAAAAACCCTTCCTTACCTTCGAAGGTGAGTGGGGTGGGACGTTGCCTGGGAGAGCCGCACGCCAGCTCTGTGTGTGTGAGGGTGGCACTTTCCGAAGGCCTCCTTCCCTTCGTGGAGTGTACGTGGTGCCTGCGAGTATGGGCCTTGGTGCCTGTTCTCTGGGAGCTGGTATCCCAGGCTGATTTCATTCCTGCCGAGTGAGGGAGCTGTCTGGCCTAGTCACTGCAGTGACTCACCTGTGAGCCCCAAGGTTCAGTCAGCTGTCCAGTGGCCCCACGTCAGGGTAAGGAGGATGTCACCCACAGTTCTTATTCCTCTATCTCCATCCCCACCCCTCAACTCTAGTCATCTGCCTCCACTGCCTCTTCATCTCCCAAAAAAGACTAAATCAAACAAGCACCACATACTCGCATGAACCCGGCCACCCCGCACGGTCCTTGTAACACACAGCACTGGTGGGGACCTTAGAGTCACCTTGGTGGGTGCCCCTGTCACGGCAGGAGTAAGTGCAGGCGTCTCAGCCCGACTGCCTTGCCTGGTGTCGTCTCCTGAGAGCATCAGCCAACTCTGACCCTCCAGTTTCCAACTCCAGCACACCTGTGCTTCCATCCCCAGGCATGGCAGACGCCGGGCGTTTTGCACATTATGCCTAAGAGATTGGGTTAAATAGCTGTCAACTTGGATTTTAAAACAAAACAAAAAAAAGCAATCTCTGGTGATGGAGGAGAGGATTTTAATGATGGAGTGAGCTTGCTTCATAGCCTTTTTCCGTTTTCTAGGCTGCAACCCAGGCCCAAGGCCTGCTCAGAGACGAGCACTTATTCCTCCTCCTCAGGGCTCCTGCTGCCCTGGTGCCCACCTCCTTCACTCCCTGTGGACCTTTTGGTCTTTAGCGCTTGGAGCTCTTTGAAGGCAACTATTCATTTGCAGTGTTTTCTTGTTGGCCCCTTTTTAACGTCCTTAAGACCTGTAGCATTCCTGGTATAGGTGATCTGTTTACCAATTTCATTGACCTTCTCCATAACCAACTTTTGGCTTCATTTTTCTCTACTGCTTGTTTTCTATTTCATTGATTTTCTCTTTTCTATTTCTATTTTTTTCCATTTCCTTACTCCTGTTTATTTGGGGTTTACCTTGCTCTTCTAATGTCTTAAGCTCCAACCTTCATTCATTGATTTTAGACTTCATTTTCTAGTACAGGCGGTTCCTGAGTTACGATGGTTCAACTTACAGTTTTTTGATTTTACAATAGTTTTATTGAGATGCAGTCCCATCATAAGTCAGGGAGTATCTGGATTTATGTTGGCTCGACTTCTGATTTTTTGCTTTATGATGGGTTTATTGGGATATTAAGTACATTTTTGACTTAAGGTATTTTCAACTTACAATGGGTTTATCAGGACGTAACCCCATGGTAAGTCAAGGAGCATCTGTATAAATTTACAGCAACATATTTCCCTCAAGCACTACTTTACCTGTATTTCATATATTTGAGTACTTTGTCTCTTCATTGCCATTCAGTTTTGAGATGTTTCCCAGTTTCCCTTGTGAATTCTGTTTACCCATGGATTACTTAAAAGTGTGTTGTTTCATTTCCAGATACTTGGCTTCTTCTCCTAGGTCTATTATAATACTATTATTCTTGATTTTTAATTCAATTTGTTATTAGAGAACATTTTCTGTATGTTTTCAATACCTTCACATTTATCAAGGGTTGCTGTTTATGGCCTATGTTGGTGAACAAACCATGTACACTTGAGAACAATGTGTATCTAGTTGTTGGGTGTAATGTTCTACAAATGGCAGCGAGGTTGAGCTTCCTGATAGTGTTCAGATTATGTGTGTCTTCATTATTTGTTCCTTTTTTAGTTCTACCAATGGCTGAGAGAGAGGTGTTAAACGTTCTCCTATGATTGTGGAATTGTTCATACTGCACTTTAATTTGATCAAGTTTTGCTTTGTGTATTTTGAAGCTCTGTCAGGTGCATAGATGTTTATGATTGTTGTGTCTTTCTGACACAACAACCTTTTTATCATTATAAAAGGTTCCCATTTGATCTCTGGTGATGTTCTTTGTCTTGAAGTCTGTTTTATCACTTCATTCTCCTCATGTTATTCACTATATGATATATCATTTTTTAACCATTTACTTTCAACTTACCTGGGTCTTTAAAACTGATAGGTGTCTTTTGTAACTAGCATAGTGTTGGGACTTGCTTTTTTTTAATCCAGTCAGAAGTCCCTGCCTTGTAAATGGAATGTGTAGTCCATTAACATTTAATGTAATTATTGATATGGTTTAAGTCTACTATTTTATTATTTGCTTGCTTTTTATCCCATGTTTTGTTTCCTGCCCTCTTTTGGATTGTTTGAATGTTTTTTGGAATTCTATCTATTGGCCTTTTATTATTTTAATCATACCTCTTTTAATGATTGTTTAGAGGTTGCTTAGGAAATACCATGTACAGTTTTAACTTTTCATAGTCTACTTGAGGTTAGTATTGTATTATCTCATGTAAAATGTAGAAAATTGCAACCATTTGTCCACCCACCCTTGCAGCCAGCATGTCTTACGTTATAGCCATCATGTGAATATCATACATCTAAATACATTAGAAACTCCATAAGACCCTTATAATTTTTGCATTAATCCATTGTGGTTATTTTAAAGAAAAAGGAAAAAAGTAGTCATTTAGTTTTACCCAATATGTACCATTTCTGATACTCTTCATTTCTTTCTGAAGAGTGGTTTTCCCTCCATTATCATTTTCCTTCAGCCTAAAGAACTTTCTTTAGCACTTCTTATAGTGCAAATCGACTGTATTGTCACTTTTTTATTTTTATTTTTGAAACAGAGTCTAACTCTGTTGCCCAGGCTGAAGTGCAGTGGTGTGATCTTGGCTCACTGCAGCCTCAACCTCCTGGGCTCAAGCAATTCTCCCACCTAAGCCTCCCAAGTTGCTGGGACCACAGGCGTGTACCTCCACACCCAGCTAATTTTTTATTTTTTGTAGAGATTGGATCTCCATATGTTGGTCAGGCTGGTCTCAAACTCCTAGGCTCAAGCAATCCTCCTGCCTCAGCCCCTCCATATGTTGGTCAGGCTGGTCTCAAACTCCTAGGCTCAAGCAATCCTCCTGCCTCAGCCCCTCCAAAGTGCTGGGATTACAGGCTTGAGTCACTGCACCCGGCTGTTACTCTTTTTTTTTTTTGCAACCTCTGCCTCCCAGGTTCAAGGGATTTCTGGTTAATTTTTGTATTTTTAGTAGAGACTGAGTTTCACCATGTTGGCCAGGCTGGTCTTGACCTCCTGAGCTCAAGTGATCTGCTCGCCTCATCCTCCCAAAGTGCTAGAATTACAGGCATGAGCCACTGTGCCAGGCCTGTTGTCATTCTTGAAGGACATTGCGTTTGATGTAGGTTGTTGGGCTTTTGTTTGTTCATTTAGCACTTTTAGTGTGTTTTTCTACTGCCTTCCAGTCTCCATTGTCCTAGATGAGAGGAGTTTGTTTTTTTTTTTTTTTTTTTTTTGAGACAGAGTCTTGCTCTGTCCCCAGGCTAGAGTGCAGTGGCACAATCTCAGCTCACTGCAAGCTCCACCTCCCGGGTTCACGCCATTCTGCTGCCTCAGCCTCCCAAGTAGCTGGGACTATAGGCGCCCACCACCATGCCTAGCTAATTTCTTTTATTTTTAGTAGAGACAGGATTTCACCGTGTTAGCCAGGATAGTCTCGATCTCCTGACCTCGTGATCCACCCACCTCAGCCTCCCAAAATGCTGGGATTACAGGTGTGAGCCATCGCGCCCGGTGGAGAGGAGTTTTCTTTCATTGTTATCCTGTATGTAATAGATGATTTTTCTCTGGCTACTTTCAAGATTCTCTCTTTATCTTTGGTTTTCAGTAGTTTTTGAAGTTTCTGGGTATAGTTTTCTTGGTGTTTATACTGTTTAGGCTTTGCTCAGCTTCTTCAATCTGTAAATTATGCTTTTCAACAAATTTGGTAAGTTTTCATTGCTGGGTTCAGTGGCTCGTTCCTATAATCCCAGCACTTTGGGAGGCTGAGGCAGGCGGACCACTTGAGGCCAGGTGTTCAAGACCAGCATAGCCAATGTGGTGAAACCCCGTCTCTACTAAAAGTACAAAAATTAGCCAGGCGTGGTGGTGCGCACTTGTAATCCCAGCTACTTGGGAGGCTGAGACAGGAGAATCGCTTGAACCCGGGGATCAGAGGTTGCAGTGAGCCGAGATTGTGCCACTGTACTCCAGCCTGGGTGACAGAGCAAGACTCCGTCTCAAAACAACAACAACAAAACAAATTTGGTAAGCTTTCAGCTGTCAGTTCTCCTAATTTGTTTTTTCTGCCCCATTTTCTCTCCCCTCTCTTTCTGGGATTCCAGTTACATGGGTGTTAGACCCTTTGTTATTGTCCCACAGGTTCCTGAGGCTCTATTTATTTATCTTTTCATTCCTTTTTCTCCTTTTTCTTCAGATTGAGTAATTTCTACTGCTCTGTTTTCAACTTCACTTACTCTTTCTTTTATTACTGGTTATTTAGCTAACCTAATGGAGTGTTTTTTTTGTTTGTTTGTTTGAGACAGAGTCTCGCTCTTTCACCCAGGCTGGAGTGCAGTGGGGTGATCTCAGCTCACTGCAACCTCCACCTCCCAGGTTCAAGCCATTCTCCTGCCTCAGCCTCCTGAGTAGCTGGGGTTACAGGCACGCACCACTAAGCCTGGCTTATTTATTTATTTATTTTTGAGACGGAGTTTCACTCTTGTTGCCCAGGCTGGAGTACAATGGTATAATCTCAGCTCACTGCAACCTCTGCCTCCTGGGTTCAAGCAATTCTCCTGCCTTGGCCTCCCAAGTAGCTGGGATTACAGGTGTCCACCACCACAGCGGGCTAATTTTTTGTATTTTTGGTAGAAACAGGTTTTACCACGTTGGCCAGGCTGGTCTCGAACTCCTGACCTCAGGTGATCCACTTGCCTCGGCCTCCCAAAGTGCTGGGATTACAGGCATGAGCTACTGTACCTCGCCCACCTGGCTGATTTTTGTATTTTTAATAGAGACAGGGTTTTGCCATGTTGTCCAGGCTGGTCTTGAACTCCTGACCTCGGGTGATCCACCGCCCCCGGTGGTGAAGTTTTTATTGTAGATAACACTTTTTCATTTCCGGAACTTTCATTTGTTTCTTTTGTATACTTTCTGTTTCTCTGCTAAGGTCGCCTGTCTTTTCATTCATTTTAAGTGTATTTTCCTTTTCCTCATTTAGCACAGTTATAATCACCGTTTTACGTTGTCCCTGTCTCAGAGTTCCACCATCTGGGTTATTTTGAGATTGGCTACACTGATTGTCCTTTCCGGTGAGAATTGGTCACATTTTTCCAGTTCTTTGTATGTTTAGAAATGTATCTGATACATGGTGAGTGTTCTGTGTCGAGACTGTAGTCTGTTTTCTCCAAAGAGCGGGAATGGATTTGTTTCAGCAGGCAGTTAACTTGGTGGCACTCACACTGCAGACACTCTCCAGCAGATGGCAGAAACTCCAATCCCGGCTCAGTTCTTGTGGCGTCAGCTGCAGGCTGCCTTGAATCCCCCCAGGCTTGCGTGGGCAGGGACCAGCCTGAGACAGGGGGAGAGTGGATCGTGAAGTTCAGGGCTTACATCTCTGCCCCTCCATCCTGATTCCCCTCCCATTCCCCGGGAATGGTTGTCTCTGGGCTCCATCCTCTGGTGTTCGGATGCTACCAGAATCTTAGGCACCCGCACTGTGCTCTCCTGCTGTAGCTGGCGGAATGGAAACTCAACCTCCTGCTGTGTTCTTCTGCCACATTCAAATTCTCCTCCAAAGTCTTCTCCCTGCCTTGTTCACTTCCCAGCCTTCAGGCCACTGCTTTTTGTATTTGTAATTTTGGGGGTATTCTGTCCAGGTTGATAGGTGCTATATGCAGGAGGGTTGATCTGTTGGGATTTTACTCTGCCTGGGTTGAGTTTTAATCATTCCACTTTCCCTCCGGCCTGGCATTGGATGTTGTACATTGACGTCAGGAAAGTCTGGTTGAATGAATGGGTGATGGAACAAATGAACTGCTTTTTACTCTTTCCTCTCTCCTTTCACTCAGCTCGACCCCTTTGAATCCAGTGATCCCTTTTCATCCTCCAGTGTCTCCTCAAAAGGATCAGGTGAGACCCATGGCTTATTTTCCTTCCTGACTATTCCTCGGGCAGTAGCAGAGCCTCTCCTCCCCACCAGTTAACACTTTCACTCCCAAAGCCAGTGTGGCCTCTGTGTTTGTGTCATTAGTCAGTGGCACCCAGATCCTGGCCTGAGCCCATTAGGCCAAAACAAGCATCCCCTGCTGCTCCTCTTCCCAGGCACGGCATGCGCTGGCATCTTTCTGGAAAGGAATTTTCGCAGTAAGGGATTCAGTAATAGCACCAGTGATATTAACTACTGTTTACTTACTCCTCCTTATAAATCTTTGGTTTGTATCTTTGGGTTTTCTCCCTAAAAGAAATCCAAAATTTGACCCCAGGTACTGGCCTGTGTTGTGGGTTCTGTGTTTGAAGGAACCTCATCTCACAGTGTAGAACTCGCAGATGCACGCTCGAGCCTTTACGCAATGGGAGCATCTGTGGACACCCCCTTTCTTTTGGGAACAGACCCTGCTTGGTCCTGCAACTTGCACGGGGCGGATCATAGGCGAGTATATCCAGTACTCTAGGCAAATCCCTTCCAGGTCAGAGGAGAAAACACAGCAAAAACCTCTATCCAAAGACACCGCCCTGCATAAATCGTGTGGGTGGCAGGTCACCCTGGAGTTGCTTCTCCCTCCTGACCCAGTGAGACCCAGTGGGACCCAGGGGCCATGCACCTACAGCAACTTGTCACTCTTCTGATGACCATGAATGATGCTGGCCCTCCCAGAGCGGTCGTCACAGTGAGAAACTGTCCCGCTGCGCCAGAGTGGGCAGGCAGGCCTTGCGGAGGGACCTTCATGCAGACGCGCGTGTCTAATGAGTAAATGCAGCTTTCCTGAGTCTCCTGGTTCAGGAGCCATCTAGCATTTTCCCTCCACCCCAGAAGGTGTGTCTCTTAAAGACCTGTAACTCTGACTTTGTTGGTGCCGATTGCAGATCCCTTTGGAACCTTAGATCCCTTCGGAAGTGGGTCCTTCAATAGTGCTGAAGGCTTTGCCGACTTCAGCCAGATGTCCAAGGTAAAGCCCCTCCCCGGAGCCCCCGCGCCTCTGCTAGTGTCTTTGTGCCTCTTGTCATGGTGTGGGCTGCCAGGCATAATCGTTTATGTCAAATATGTATCTCCCCAGCACCTTTCGAATACAAGGTTAGATCTGGAAAGCACCCATGGCTGTGATCTGATGCACTTCAGTCCTCAGGGTGAGCCCTGACCCCTCCCAGTGGCATAGCTGCCCTGGGCTCCCCCAGCTCCGACTGGTGTCTCACAACCATCGGGTCTCAGATGGTGAAGGCTTTGCCATGGCCAAGTAGAAACTCGAGAAGGCGTTGGGCACAGGCGTCTCGAGAGGGCCGTGGGCAGCAGGCTCGCAGGTGCAAGGCATCCGGGGAAAGCGGGCCAGCAAGTGTTCAGAGCCGCCTGTGTGACAGAACTTTTGAGGGGTGTTGAAAAGTGAGGGCCAGGCTCCGTGAATAAATGCAGATAGATCCACAGGTGAGGAGTGAACTGTTGGAGGAGGACAGCAGCGAGACTCGTTACCAGACTGGACCCGTCTGCGTCCGGCCTTCGCCACATGGTGACCTGAACTCACTGTGACTCTGGTTCCAGACAGCTGTAGGGCGTCTCCAGAGGCTGGCAGTGTGGCTGGAGCTAATCTTTAAGGTAGCATAGAGAATTCAACAGGGAACATCCAGAATGGACAAGTCAAAAAATAACAATAGAAGCCCCTTACGACTGAGGTGCCTTCCAGAAGAAACTGCTGGAAAGTTGGAAATGGGGGCCGTGGTGAGTGGGAAGGAGGCCGGGGCTGAGGCACTACTATGCTTCCTTGTGAGTTGTATATCTCCCTCTTTGAGCCAGGAGCGCGTTTCTTTGGCAGGAATGAAGAAAAGCAGGTGAGGTGTGCCCCGTCCCTGACAACTGCATCCACTCTGTCCCTTCTTGGTAGCCTCCAGGCGGGGGTGGATGGGCTCTGTCCTCGGGGGCTGCAGGGGCCTGCCTTCCTCACGCGTTGCACCTGCAGAGGCCCAGGCGTCGTCCACGCTGCGGGAAGAGGCAGTGGCCACAAGCAGAACACAGCCCCCTTCCTAGAGCCCATGGCCCAGGTGGTAAGGGGTGGCCGGTGGGGGGGTCCCCTGGAGCAGCTGGGCCCAGTCTGTGTGGGCGCTGCTGTTGGCCTGAAGGTGGTGAGGGGAGGGAGCCCCAGGAGTACCTGGAAGATGCATGCCCCAGGCATGAGGCCCCCTCGGGTTCCCCACCTCGCCAGCCCCATGGCCAGGTGCCCCAGGTGCCAGTGTGACTGGGCAACCTCCCTTGGCTGCCCTGCGTTCACTCAGCTGGTGGAGCAAACAAGTCTCTGGGCATCTTGTGGTTGGCAGCGGTCGCAACTTGTGATCACAGAACACAGATTCCGAGAAGCACTTGAGATGCTGTTCAGGTTTTCAAAGATGCGTGTGTGAGTGCCCTGGTGGCGCAGCAAATCCCACTTCTGACCGAGGCAGGGTGTGTGTTTATACAGATGAGCCTGGCAGAGGGAGCCAGGGGCCCTGGTGTGGCGCCCCCTCCTTCCAGCACACGGAGAAGGCCTCCATCCCTTACATGCCACGCTGTGACACGGTTTGGGACTGGCCAGGAGGGCACCAGGGGAAGGAGATTTAGGGGCCGTTGCACAGGCCCCGGGCAGGCGGGAAACCATCTCCCGAAAGCAGAAAACATTGGCCACACGGTGGCAGCAGTCCCTAAGGCAGGGGTCCTGGTCGTTTCTGGTTGTCACACGTGGACTCCTCTTCCTTTGGGAGGCTGGCTCTGTCTTCCTCCTCTCACCGTGAGCAGAGAGACGGGGAGCTAGCAGAGCCTGGGCTGGGGCCGGGGTCTCATGACTGCCCTCTGCCTGTCCTTGGGCCCTGAAACCTGGGGCTCTTCACACACATGCAGCTGTGATTTCAGAGCTGGTCTCACTTCCTATTGGTGGTGCCGGGCTAGGACAGAGTTGGACGGAGCTGTGGAAAATGGGTCGCCAATACTATCTTGTTTTGATTCCACCGTTCCATCAGCTGCCTTCGTGACACTTGTACAGCCGCATTCTGAGCTCAACCCTGACCTTGTAACTCAGTTTTTCCTTTCTGGTTACCTTTCTGTTTTTCAAGAACAACGTTGTGGATATAAATAAAATGCTAAGGGAAATGAAAGTGGCAAGAAGGTGTTTTGTTTTTTTTTTTAAAAAAAAACAAACCATCATCAACTTTTCCCCATCTGAGCAGGGCGGGGAGGCTCTTTTGTAAGTCCCTGAATTGAAGCACCTTACCTCTGTGTGGCTTTGCTGAGGAGAGTCACAGCCCACAGTCTAATTCTAGAAGTTTCCTTTGGGAGACTCTTTGGGCCTGCACTCTTAGTTGAGGCCTCACCCTCACCTGAAGAGATTTTTCTAGACAGTGTCAAGCCTACGTGACATCAGCTCGCTTTAAAAACAGATTCCCCAAAGTGTGTTTCCAGGGAGCATTTGAGAATAAAAACAAAAGTCCAACTTATTTCACCCTCCACTGCCCTGAAAAAAAAAAAAAAGCCATCTGTGAAATATTGGGTTAGTAGTCAGCCCATTTTTAGCAACTTCTCAATCGTTTAAAGCTGTGCATTGATGTTTAGGGCTGCTGTTTAAAAATTCAGTCTTTTGTTTTGAAGCAGTTCTTCAACTGGTGAACTCAAACGTGGGTCTCTTAGAGCTGGTTTTCATAGTAGCTTTTTCTGTCCTCCTTTTATTTTAAGCACACTTCACTCTTGCCGAGCCCAGAGAGCCCCTGACAGCTTTACTGAAACCTTTCTAAAAATAGCGACTTTCCTTGAAGCCGCTGCCTGAGTAGGAAAGAGTTGAGTCCCCAAGGAGGCTTCTTGGGAAACTTGAAGTCATGAAAATTGGGATTCGGAAATGACGCGGGCGTTCTGGCGCTAGGAGTGATCTGATTCACTGCGGAGGCAGTGCCAGGCGTTTATTGGAAGCCTGTCGCCTCGCGAGTTGCCGATTGGCCCCGTGGGTTTAAACACACATGGGAGGCGCCAAGCCGGCTTGGCCCGAGGTGTCCCCGGTCAGTCTGGAGGGTCAGGCGGTTCTGATTTGAGTGTGTCACCAGGTCTTACAACTTTGGATGTCCAGGCTGAGTGTGGTTTTACTTGCCCAGGTCCTACTGCATGACGCAGAGGGTGGAAAGGCTCACTGCAGCCACTGGGACCGAGGCTCCACTCCGAATTTGGAGATGTGGCCCAGAAGCCAGCACACGTCTAGGGAGGACAAGGCCCGGCCGGTCACACCACTTCCCATCTAGACTTGCTCGCCTGCCCATCCCAGGCTGCGGGGGACTTGCATGGGCCCTAGGCCCAGGGATGTGTTCCATGAATGGCAGAAGCACCCACAGACGGGCCAGTGTTCTTTCCCCGATTCTTTCCCAAACAGTCGACCCTAAATGGCCCATTTTGAAGCTAAGCCGCAAGCCGACGCTGCTCCTCGTGTCTCGGACAGGCCTGGGGACAGCTGGGGCAGTAGGTGGGGCATTCCCAGATTCCAGTCGCAGCTTCGTACTTGGTGTGATCATTATCATGTGGTCCATGTGCCAGCTTTACCTAGTGCCAGTGAGTGGACGGATGCCTGTCACATGTCACCTCATTCCCTTCTTGCTGGAGCCCTCCGACCTCTGTCACTCTTGCCATTTTACAGATGAAGAAACCGAGGCACAGGGCGTTGAGTAGGTGGCAGGGTTGAGGTTCCAGCCTAGGCAGAACAGTCTGCCCAGGACGAGGCCCTGGACCTACAACTGGGGTGGCCCTCGGCAGTTGAGGGCAGCGTCTGGAGGCCCCAGCCTGAGAGGCAGACAATGTGGCAGTCCCAGATCTGCTGCAGACCTGACCTGCTGTGTGATTTGGGCAGGCTACGCCTCCTTTGTTTGCCTCAGTTTCCTTGTGTGTAAGGCAGAGGTGCTGACTGTGGGACCCCCTGCCAGGTAACTGGGCCTATTAGGTGAGAAGATCAGCACAGAGCGAGTGTCTCCTGCCTGGGCGGCTCCAGAAGGCAGCGTGAAGCCCAGGGAAGGGATCTGGCGGGGTCATCTGTGCAGGAGCCTTTGGGGCCCCTTCCCCTTCCTGGGGGCATCTGCCCCTGCCCTCGTCAGGGGGACCTGGAATGGGTAGGCTGCCTCTTAGAGGGGCCACCTCCCTGTTCTGTCTCTGATGTGGCTCTGACTGGGCCGAGCAGCCGCGACTCCAGGACTATACAACGTCCAAGGCAGCCATGTCTGTGACAGGACGCGAGCGGCCCAGAAGGGTGCGCATCTCTGTAACTAGATGCTAGAGGCCTAGATGACTGCATCTCTATAACTAGCTGCCAGAGACACAGGTGGCTACGTCTCTGACTAGACTCCAGAGGCCTAAATGCCATGTCTGTGCAACTAAATGCTAGAGACCTAGAGAGTCACATCTGTGTGACTAGACACCTGAGCCTCAGACAGCTGCATCGGTGTGACTGGAAACTAGAGCCTCAGATAACTGCGTCAGTGTGGCAGGATGCTAGAGCCTTAGATGGCTGCATCTGTGTGACTAGACCCTGGAGCCTTAGACGGCCATGTTGGTGTGACTAGACACTAGAGCCTTAGATGGCCACATTGGTATGACTGGACACTAGAGCCTTAGACAGACACATCAGTGTGACTAGTTGCTAGAGCCTTAGACCACCACATTGATGTGACTGGACACTAAAGCCTCAGACGGTCACATCAGTGTGACTGGATGCTAGAGCCTCAGATAGCCACATCAATGTGGCTGGAGCCTTACATGGCCCCATCTGTATGAATAGATTTTAGAGCTTTAGATGGCTGTGTTGGTGTGACTAGATGCTAGAGGCCTAGATGGCTGCCTTTGCATGACTAGGCGCTGGAGACTTAGATGGCCACGTCTGTGTGACTAGATGCTAGAGCCTTAGACGGCCATGTCTGTATGACTGTACGCTAGAGCCTTAGACGGCTGCATTGGTGTGACTAGATGCTGGAAGCCTAGATGGCTGCATCTACGTGACTAGACACTAGAGTCTTAGATGGCCATGTCTGTGTGACTACACGCTAGAGCCTTAAATGACCATGTCTATGTGATTAGATGCCAGAGCCTTAGGTGGCCACATCTGTGCGGCTAGATGCTGGAGCCTTAAATGGCTGCATTGGTGTGACTAGACACTGGAGCCTTAGATGGCCACTTTGGTGTGACTAGATGCTGGAGCCTTAGATGGCCTTGTCTGTGTTACTAGATGCTAGAGCCCTAGACAGCTGCACTGGTGTGACTAGATGCTGGAGCCTTAGACGCCTGCATTGGTGTGACTAGATGCTGGAGACTTAAATGGCTGCATTGGTGTGACTAGATGCTGGAGCCTTAGACAGCCACATTTGTGTGACTAGATGCTGGAGCCTTAGATGGCCGTGTCTGTGTGACTAGGTGCTGGAGCCTTAGATGGCTGCATTGGTGTGACTAGGCACTACAGCCTTAGACGGCCACATCCGTGTGACTAGGCGCTGGAGCCTTAGATGGCTGCACTGGTGTGACTAGATGCTGGAGCTTTAGAGGGCTGCATTGGTGTGACTAGATGCTGGAGCCTTAGATGGCCGTGTCTATGTGACTAGATGCTGGAGCCTTAGATGGCCGTGTCTATGTGACTAGATGCTGGAGCCTTAGATGGCTGTGTCTATGTGACTAGATGCTGGAGCCTTAGATGTCCGTGTCTGTGTGACTAGATGCTGGAGCCTTAGATAGCCACATCTGTGTGACCAGATGCTGGAACCTTGGACAGCTGCCTTGGTGTGACCAGACGCTGTAGCCTTAGATGGCCACGTCTGTGTGACTAGACACTGGAGCCTTAGACGGCTGCGTTGGTGTGACTAGACGCTGAAGGCCTAGATGGCCGTGTCAGCATAACTAGACGCTGGACCCTTAGTCGGCTGCATCGGTGTGACTAGATATTGGAGGCAGAGGTGGCCCTACCTCTAGGACTGCCTGCTGGAGGCGGTGTTAGACCTTTTCCCCCACATCTGCAATCTGTTGCATCCGGATTCTTGAGGGAAATCCTGGGAGTGTGCCTTTGTGCTCTTGACCTGTTCTCTGTCTCTAGGCCTGCCCTGCTGGGGAGAAAGTTAAAGACCCCTGGCCCCTCCCTCCATCTCTGCCCCACTCTCATCTTTCTTTTCTATGCTCTTGGAGGAACACATGATTTTTTTTTTTTTTTTTGAGATAGAGTCTCGCTCTGTCGCCCAAGCTGGAGTGCCATGGCGGGATCTCGGCTCACTGCAAGCTCCACCTCCCAGGTTCACACCATTCTCCTGCCTCAGCCTCCCAAGTTGCTGGGACTACAGGCACCTGCCACCACGCCCAGCTAATTTTTTGTATTTTTAGTAGAAACGGGGTTTCACCGTGTTAGCCAGGCTGGTCTCAATCTCCTGACCTTGTGATCCGCCTGCCTCGGCCTCCCAAAGTCCTGGGATTACAGGCGTGAGCCACTGCGCCCAGCCAGGAACACATGACCATTTTTACCCCTATTTCTGCCCGTTCCTTTTGTTTCCTGTCACAATGTTATCTCTTTGTCCTATAATTTCCTAGTTATTTTGCATTTTTGTAACAATGTGTTTCCTCTGTTAGTAAAAATGTAGTTATTTTCTATTTTATTACACACTTAGTTATTTTCTGTTTTAGTAAGAGTGGTACCTCATCCTTCTTCTGCCCATAGAAAGTGATTTTCTCCCTCCTGAGACACCCCAGCCCCTTCCCTCACATGCCTGAGATGCGCCAGCCCTTCTGCGGCTGATGGAGACCCTGGCTCCCTTGTGCCGCACCGGCGTTCCAAGTGAGGGACAAGCATCCCTGCAGGTGGCGGCGCTTAATATCTGCTCATCACAGGCCTGGAGGCAGCAGGCGCCCGGAAGGGGACTATGCTTGCCCTCCAGGTGGGAGAGACCTGGAAGCGTGTCTCTGTGGCTCAGTGAGCAGTGTGGGCATGGGTGGCAGGAAGTGGCCCCAGGGAGAGCCGTGGGAGAGCTCTGAGGGATGGCAGTGGGGTCCAGCCAGGCTCTGAGCAAGGAGAGGGGTTCCTGGTGGATGAGGTGAGCTGAGCTACCCAGCAGGAGACCTGAGTGTGCAGAGAGCATGGAAATAGGAGGCTGAGTCAGCGGCTGGGGGTGCAGTGGGTTCTGAGGACTAAGGAGGCATTGTGAAGGGAGGGGCGACTTCAGAGGTGAGCCTGAAAAATCAGGTGGCCGGGGCAGCGATCAAGTCCCTGCATGCCTTAATGAGAGCTTGGAGCTTCCCCGTAGGAGGTGCCTACCTACCTGCCTGTGAGACATCGCCACTTACCTGCCTCCCTGTCTACCACCCACCTGCCTCCCTGTCTCTACCTGCCTGCCCATCCATCCATCCATCCACCCACCCACCCACCTGCCATTCATTCGTCCATTAATCCACATATATGTCTATCTATTCATCCAGCTACCATTCCATTCATCTACCCACCCACCATCCATTCATCTGTCCAATTATTATAACTGTCTCTGACTGTCTCACTCTTTAAGCTGGAGGATGTGGTCCGATTTGGGTTTGAGGCAGCAGGTGTGGGGTGGAGGATGTGGATGGGTGTGATGGAGGCTGGCCGAGAGTCCAGGCCAGAGGTGGTCGGAGCCCAGTGGAGGCGGTGTGGGCGTGCTGACCAGTGGGGGTGGGCTGGGCATGTGAAGGTGCGCTCCCACCTCAGGTGCTGCGTGTGCAGCCCAGAGGCATGGAGGAGGAAGGTCTGGTGCCAGCTGACCCAGCACCTGGAGCTGCCCGTCACTAACTGAAGGTAGTGACCACACCAGCCAGCTCAGTGGGGAGGCGGCACAGCAGGGCATGCGCCAAGCACCACAGCCAGCTCAGGGGTGAGGGTGGGGCGTGTCTCTGAAGTATAAGCAGGAGGCCCAAGGGACCCTGTGTGCCAAGTCCTAGAGTCAGGAAAGACCCAGTGTGCCCCTTGTGGCTGGGGATGCCCTTGGTGCTGGGAGCCCGTGGAGGGATGGGACTGCTCTCTGCTTATCACCCACAGGCCAGAGGGCCCCTGCTGTTGAGGGTGGAGGAAAGCACGGGGCTGGAGAGAGACCCCACATCCGAGCAAGGCCGTGTTGTGCAGTCCGGAGGGTAGGAGGCCTCGCCAGGGCCCTTGGAGCATGAGCGTCTGTTCAGTGGACATCCGTCACCTTTGTTTTAACAACTATTTTTGCCTCTCTTTCGTGTCCTCTCTTACAGCCCCCACCTTCTGGCCCTTTCACCTCCTCCTTGGGAGGGGCAGGATTCTCAGATGACCCCTTTAAAAGTAAACAGGACACTCCTGCTCTGCCTCCGAAGAAACCTGCTCCTCCACGGCCTAAACCGCCCAGCGGTCAGTAAGCTTTCTTCTCTCGCAGCCGCCGCCTGCCGGTGCAGGATGGCGGGGGACCAGGGCCCCCCTGCTCACCAGCCCAGAGTAGCAGCAGATGCCACAGGACCCTGTGTGGGGATCAAGAGGGTCCCCCCAGCCCAGCCACCCAGGTCCACGCAAGCGCCATGTGTGCGTGGTGTGTGCCTCTCGCCTGCTGGCCCTCGCCCCATCCTGTGGGCCCCTGGGCTTCTGGCTCTGTATTGGAGTGCACAAAGCCTTGGCCTTAGAGCCACCCTTGTGACTGGGGGCGCTTCATGCGGCCTCTGCCCAAGCATGTCAGTGCCACCCCGACACCCCGGCCACACTTTAGGAGCCAGTCATGGCCAGCAGCCCTGTGGCCCCTCCAGCCTCTTCTCTTCCATCTTCCTTCCCATCTGTGCTCAAGGAGGACCTGTGGGGGGTGAGGGCAGCAGGAGTCACTTCTTGGTCCAGTCCCTTCCCAGCTGCTTCA
Source organism: Piliocolobus tephrosceles (assembly GCF_002776525.5). Taxonomy (NCBI): domain Eukaryota; kingdom Metazoa; phylum Chordata; class Mammalia; order Primates; family Cercopithecidae; genus Piliocolobus; species Piliocolobus tephrosceles. The sequence goes on from NC_045454.1 coordinate 36,864,779, forward strand.
GGACTGAGAGTGGAGGGAGCGGGAAATTGTCCTTGGCGGCATCTGATGTGAGGAGGCAGGATGGCTCGGGGCTCCCCTCCACCCCAGCTCGCCCAGGCATCTAGATGCATGGCTCTGAGAAGGGGGCTTCCTGCAGGCCCTGCCCTTTTTCCCCATGGCCGGTGCTGCCAATGTCTCCTAACCTTGGCCCACAAGGGTCCCCTGAAGATTCTGAAGCCCTTTAACTCACACATGGGATTTCTCTCGTGTGATAGAGGTGGGCCAGCGGCCAGTTGACCAGACTCTCAAACAGAAAGCTGTTGCTTCAAGTGGCAGAAGGAGTCGCTGCAGCTCCCTGATCCATTTATCTACCCAGTCATTGCCTATTCCATCTGTGCCCCGGTCTGGGATGCCTCCCATTCTCTAGCCTCCAGGCAGTGTTCCCCACAGTGTCCTTGAATTGTGGGCAGCCACAGGAGACCCACACACTCCCAGGATCATGCCTTCTGTTACCCGTCTTCCCTGGACAGGGTGTGCCCCCGAGCCCTTTCCATTAGCTCCAGCGAGGGGAGCGGTGCTCACCCTCCTGCCTGCACTTGCCCCTCCCCTGGAATCTGCCGCTGGCCTCGCTTTGCAGCCCCGGTGTCATCGTAGGTCCTGGAATGGACCTAGCAGGCTCCGCGTGCCCCCAGCTCACTAGTTACGAGTGACTCTCGGTCCTGCACATGGGCCACCTGTCAGTAGAGGTGAACAAAGGAGAAGTTATTTCTAGAACACCGCCTCTCTCCTCCTGTCCCCTGGGCTGGCCATGGCCTTCTCTCAGGAGGATGGGGATCCAGCCTGCAGTGCCCAGGTTGGCTTTCTCGTGGATGAGTCAGGAGAAAAATTATGACCAAGTATGGGCTGTGTGGATTTAGAGCAGATTTTCTGCGAACTGTTGAGCAGATACAGATGGGTAAAGAGATCATTTCTGTAAGCCACACATCAAAGACATTTACCATCAAGAGGAGGAAAAACAAAACAACAAAGGGACTCCCTTCCATCTGCAAGAGGCTGCCGGTACCTTTTACAGAGGCAGTGGCTCTTCAGGGATCCTTGTTGGCCTCCTGATGGAATGGCAGTGGGCCTCTTCACCTGCCTAAAAGATGGGAGCAGAAGCACACATGTACACACACATATACGTGTAATCACAGTGCATGCACATAGCTGGCACACACGCATGTGCACATTCCCACGTGTGGCCATGTATTTTTAATGCATATATGTGCATGCACACATGTACGCTCTTGCATGCACTTGTGTACCCTGTGTATACACACATCCTCCACGCCTGCAGACGCATGCTGAACACACATGCATACAGGTGAGCATGCCTTCACACACATACTGCGTCACATGAGTATTCTCGCATGTGCCTGCATGTACGCGTATGCATGCACGCACGCACTCTCCCATGCACCCCCTCCATGCACACTCTCCATGCTTATATGCATCTGCAGACGTGTGCATATTCACTTGTGAACACACACATGCATTCATAGAGATAAGCAGCACGCACTCACATACTGCATTGTGCATGCCTGCACACACACATGCTCTCATAGATGACAGCTGGGCATGAGCACCCCCCACGCTTATATATGTGCATGCATTCATTGAGACATGCACATATTCACATGTGAACACATACATGCATACAGGTGAGCAGTACACAGATGGTGAGCAGTACACAGCTACTGCATCATGCATGCATGCAAATGTGCACATGCATGCGTGCATGTGTGCTCATACCCGGGCATGCACACTCTTTGTGCTTACACACGTACACACATTTGCACACATATGCATGTATTCTCATATGGGTGCACACACTTGCCGAGCAGTGCCGTATTTGCTGGGCCCTGAGGAGGAGCCATCCCACTCAACAGTTCACAGGTGCAAAGCTTCATTTTCAGTGTTTCATGGAAACCGCCACCCCCGCCTCCCCACGTACCTAAACCCAGCGCTGGGTCTGCCTTTGAACTTTCCCTCAGTTGTCACCTCCCATTGTGTCTCCCCTGCAAGCCTACCCACCCCACCTTGGCTTCTGCTCTTAGTGTACCGTGGGCTTCGAAAGCAGAAAAGAATGCTTGTTAAAAGTAGAACGTTTGATACCAGGGGTTTGGGTGACTTCCTTGGGCCAGTTTCAGGGTTGAGGCTTTTTAGGGAGCTGTTGCACAATTTGAGACCCAGGGGGTCCTGGGCTCCTTGGCTAGTGGCGCAGGCCACTGCATCTTTGTTCTGCTGTGGTCGATGGTTGCTGTGCCCCTCGGCGTTCTGCAGAGATATATTAACTTCGACGGGCCCTTAGGAAGCGCTTGCACAGTTCTTATCGCACTAGGTCCCAGCAAGACCCGTGAGAGAGACAGGCCAGGCCATGCCCATTTCCTGGAAGAGGAAAGGGAGGGGGGAGGTCATGGGGGCTCCCTAAGGTCACGCAGCAAGGTGGCAGCAGGGCCAGGTCTACACTCAGTGACCTGCCTCCTGCCCCAAGACAGGAGTAACGAGAACCAAGCCATGAGCTTCAGAACATTCTCTAAAACAGCAAATGCATGTGCGGCATTTTAAGTCCGGAACAACTGCAGATCTGTGTGGAGGCCTAAATATTTCTCATTTGATTCTTTTACCCAGAAGCAATGGCTGAACAGAAAAATTCTGCATTGTACACGCTGCTGGGTGGTAGGTACAGACCGTGTGGTGGTTGCCGTTTGAGCTTGCAGCATTATTCGTGCTGTGATTCCATACTAACCTCTAACTATCAGAACACCGAACACCACGGTTGACCCACTGGTTGACCTCTTGATGAGTCACATGTTGGGGAGAAGTGTTTGGCTCTTTGGGGGATTGCGAAGGAAGCTGCTCGCCCTACCCTGGCTCTCTGGTCAAGGGAATCGGAGCCCAGCTCTGCACAATTCCCTTCCCGGTTCCTGGCCACACAGCACAGACCCACGTGCAGCCCAGGAGGCCTCTCTGGTTGTGGGCAAGAGCAGTCAGCAAATGAGTGTCGAGTGAAGTTGTGCTCAGAAAGTTTGCCAGGAATACACAAGGCGGATCTCTTGTTTTCTTGGCTTTAAGACAGGAGATAGTGAATCTAGTCTGTGATTTTTTTTTTTTTTTTTAAGAAAGCATTAAGTCTAACATTTTCAAACTGCTGGACTTCATGTTTTCTTAAACAAACAAACAAACAAACAAAAAAAACCTTTCTGCCTTTCTTGCTACCCCAGCCTTTTTCTGCTCAGGGAGACCACACGGCCAGCACAGTGATGGCCGCCTTCCCCTGGTCACTCCAGGGCTTCCCAGATGCTATGGCTTTGTGTAAGATGCATGGATCCCAGCGTGGCTGAGTGAGGAGGAAGGTGAGATGGGAGCCCCTGTGGGCCTGGCGGTTAAGCCATGAGCTGGTGGAGACAGACGGACTGACAGAAAGACTGAAGGACCCATAGACTGTCCAGCAAGCAGTCTTAAACATCATGCACATAGCGTGACACCTACACTCATGGAAATCACAGTGAAGGAACAAGCTTTTCTGTCATCTCTCCGCCTGGCAAATGGAACATGTCTGATGTCCCATGCTCCCATCCAGGGTTTGTCCATCCCAGGGCACCCAGAGATTTCTAGAACCCTGCTAGGCCTCTGTGCAGGCTAGTTTCTGGACGTTGGAGGAAAGGGAGGCCCCAGGTGGGTCACTTAACTTCCCTGAGCCCCAGTTTTCCTGCCTGACCATGGGACCCACTCAGGCCTAGCAGGTGGGTGTGTGGGTGAAGCACCTTGCATGGTGATGTGCTGTGTGTGGTCTGTAGCCCCCATCCCCACCCTGGGGCACAGGGACCGGGACACAGGCTTCTGCCATGGGCACCTTTTCCAGGAGAGACAGGCTGGGCAGCTGAGGTGGCTGCACACATTCTGGGAGTCATTAATGGAGCCCTTTTCTCCCTGTGAGGTCACAGGTTAGTGGAAATCTTTTCTGTTAAAAAAAGTCAGCGTGCAGGGAGTTGAATGTCAAAGAGGGCTCCAGGGTCCTCTGTGGATCATTGCTCATACAGGACCAAATGTGAGTTTGGGTCTGAGTCACGTGTGGCTTTTGGTGCTGTCTCTTGTGTTCTAGAGGCTGCAGTTTTCAAATTCCGTGGGAGCTGCTTTTTAAATTTTATGTAAAGCTCAGTTGTGGTGAAATTGACATTTGGTGTGGCCGACATGCGGTGTGGCTGCACAGGCAGGCAGATGTTGGCCCGGACAGTCACAGGTGGACTCCTCCACCTGGGAACCTGCAGAGGTTCCTCAAGGGAGAGTTCCGGTCACAGCGTACACCTGAGTAGCCCACAGTTGGCCATCTGCTCTCAAGGCCACATACTGAGTTCTTTCTCGATCTCAGCCAGAAAGCATACTCTGGGGGACCACCAAGGGCCATCCCTTGGGGCATGCGTGGAGCTTTGGTGTGGACACTTAAGTTCTCCTTGCCTGGAGGTCTTTTCTAGAAAGGTGTATCAAGGTATTAAATAACCAGCAGCTGTCTGTTTTGGGCAGAAGAAACTGGTTTCTTTCAGGCAGATGCAGCACAGGCCGCCGAAACCTGTCAGTTAGAGTTAGGTTAAAGTTAGCCATGGCACACACCTCCCCCAGGTAAACAATGGTGTATTTTCTGCAACGGACCGGAGATCAAGATCAGTCAGAGCTCACCGCTGAAGAGTTTCTAGGTAAAAGTTGTTGATTTGCAAAGAGAGAAACAGATTTTTTTTTTTAAGTGCAGGAAACGGCTGTGTGGGTGTCAGTGATTGGGCCTCAGCCCCGTTGCGATAGTGGGATCCTGCGACCGGCCCCACCCTTGCCACTTCCTGCCAGCGCAGCCCTGCGTTGCGGTTCCTGCCTGCAGCGCCCGGTGACACCAGCCAGCGCACTTCCACCGCTAACCAGCCAGTCACCTTTAACCTCTCCCAAATTTAATGATCATTTTATTACTGCTAATGACCTTTTCACCTCCTAAACAAAGCCACATAGGTGATAGTGATGAGCATGATGTCTTTTCACCCACTCCCCATAATTGCACTAACGAACAGCTTTTACCTAAGTGACATGAGATCCAGTTTAACCAGTGGCTGTCCTGTTTGATTCTAACAGCTGTCTCACCAAAAGAAGAAGACAAAAGTCATTCTTCCCCTTGCAAAACAAGCCCCTCCCGTACCTGTGTGTGGCGTCCACCCAGGGTGGCCGTGGGTTCTTGACCTCCCTGTGGTGAGTGCCACACAGGATGCAGCCACCGAGGAAGCGCTGAGGTCCTAAGTGCTGCCAGCTCTCCCGCTCCTCTGAAACACCAGGCCAACATCGAAACCAGGGCTCAGTGACCTCTCCCTGTCATGTGCCCATGTGGGTCCCAAAACCTTTTGTTGATTGCACAAGATCCACTTTAAAAATGGCATTTCCATTTGAACCCTGCGGTTAGCACCTCAGCCTTGAACTTAACTACTTTAATTCCGTTCCCACGATGATCTCAGAGAGATAATCCGGTGGGTACATGTGAAGTTCTACAATGGGACAAGTGGTTCCACCATCTCAAGGGGCCTGGAAAATTCTGGCACTTGCCTGCCAGCCAGGATGGGGAGGGGGTCCCAAGGAGCCTAAAATAACCAACCAGGCGGAGTCCCTCTTTCCTGCCCACGCGCCCATCCCCCAGCACTGCTGTGGTCAAGGAAGCTTTGGAGCTTCCGTCTGGGCCCTCTGTTGCTGTCCTAGGGCTGGGTGAGACCCGCTGTCAGTGCCAAGGAACGGTCCCATTCTGAGAGGGAGGAATGTCAGCCTCGTATGTTTAAACTGACTGCAGGCAGATCGCCGTTTGGAGCACTTTCTGTTCTGTAAAGACCACTGAGTTTGAAAATAGAAGCATTTGCCTACCTGAGCACACGGTACCCAGAGGCGGATCCAGGGAGTGTTGTGTGACTTGATTATCATCTGGCGTTCAGTGGGGTGCAAATGCTGGGGCCTGGGGGGCTGTGGGGTGGGGTGCAGGCCTAGAGGGGCTGGACTGTCCCACCCCAGCATCTGAGTATAGGTGTGAACAGACGGGAGCCGTCGCCCTGGGGACATCGGGTACACCTGCCTCCAGGACACCTCAACCCCTTGCTTGGCAGAGGCTCCACTTGAGGGAGGTGAGGGCCGGGGCAGATGCCTCAGAAGGGGGTTCTGGTTGCAGCTCTGGGCACCACCTCCCTGCTTTTCTGGCGGGGTGAATATGGCCCCTCATCTTTCATCTCTCCCATTCAAAGCCCGAAGTCAGCACCCCTCGCCTGCCACTGCTAACTGCAAAATAGCACATGCACTCGGGCAACGGGGGATCTGGCCATAAAGAGCAGAAGTGGCAGCCCCTCCTCAGACCTGACGCCTTCCCAAGTGTCGCCCACCATGGGAGCTCCTCTTGGGCTCTGCGCCTCACTTCCTCCCCTCCCAAGGGCTCTTTTGGGTTCTTCCATGCACGACCCCTAACCAGCTCTCAGACTCGCTGCACGGCATTCTCAGGGATCTTGTTACATGTGGGCAAGGCACCTTCCCACCCTTTGCAGAGGTGGTGTCTGTGACATTGGCAGTCTCCGTAGGGAGGAACAAAGCTGGGCCCCCTTGCTCCGTCAGGGCTCCCCATGCCTGGCTCATGCATAGATAGCATCTCTCCCTGGAAATCCCCCCAGAGGATGGCGCTGACACCCAGGAGTATTTACGCAGGCTATGTCAAAGGTGCCCGCCACAGAACAAATGCAATTTTTAAAATAAGGCAGAATTGTGACACCTGCCAGTCTGTATTATTTTTGTCACGAAGACTGGCTTGTGATTTGTAAATTCATTTCCAAATCACATACCGCACCCTACACACACACACACACGTGTGCACACACACACCCTTTTTTTTTCTTCCAGGGCTGGAGCAACCCTTGCCTGGCAGGTTTTATGTAAATGTCATGGGAGCCTTTTGTGGTAACCTCTAGAAAATTGTTATTTCTCACTTCAAATGATATTTGCCTTCTGAGGACCCCAAAGCACGGCACCTTCTCCCTGCTTTCTTCTTCTCTTAATGGCAAGATGAGGCCGCAGCCATCGGGTTCAACAGCCCCCTGCCCACCTCACACACTTCACAGGGCAGGAAAACACACCGGCCACCAGTGGCTCGTAGTAAATATTTGTTCAGCTTTTCTCAACAGTTCAGAACCAAACCTCATCCTGTTCCCTTCAATGCATGAAGCAGATTTTCTCAAAATTTGGTAAATATTTTTAGTGGAAAATCTCAACGCTGCGATCGCAGGGACCTCAGATTCTTATCTCCCAGGGCTGTGCTGCTTGACACAGCTTTGATCTAAGGCAGAGCGCGCGCGGGGCTGGCGCCTGCAGGACTCGCAGCCTGCGGGTCCCTTATGTAGTCCCGTGTGTTATATTGTAAAAAACGAACTCCCCTCATGCGTCTTAGATGGGAGCCAGAGGAAGACGTTGGCGTGTGTTGGGGAAAAGCACTCTTTTTCAAGACAAGTCCCCATCAGTGATGAATTTGAGAACCTATGCTGTTTTCTCTCTTTCTCCCCTCTCCCTGCAGCTCAGCTTTTCTTCTGGCAGGATGGGGAGGGAGGAATAAGACATATCAGTGGCCTTGGATGAGCTCTGCTGGCGTGGTGCCCCAGCTGGGCCACTGCTCTCCTATGCAGTGTGACTCTCAGAAGCCTGGCAGTTGTATGGGCATCTGTGTTGTGTAGGATGAATGACAGTTGTGGTTGTGTGGGATCACCGGTTGTGTAGGGTGAATGACAGTTGCGTAGGTGTCTGTGTTGTGTAGGGTGAATGATGGTTTTGTGGGATCACCTGTTGTGTGGAATGAATGACAGTTGTGTGGGTGTGCCTGTTGTGCAGGGTGAACGAGAGATGTGTGGGATCACCTGTTGCGTAGGGCGAATGACAGTTGTGTGGGTATCTTGTGTTCTGCAGGATGAATGACAATTGTGTGGGCATCCTCTGTTGTATAGGATGAATGGGTGTTGTGTGGGTGTCCATATTGTGCAGGATGAATGACAGTTTTGTGGCCATTTCCTGTTGTGCAGGATCAATGATGCTTGTGGGTGTGTGTCCCCTGTTGTGTAGGACCAATGATGCTTGTGTGTATGTGTCCCCTGTTGTGTAGGATCAGTGATGCTTGTGGGTGTGTGTCCCTGGTTGTGTAGGATCAATGATGGTTGTGTGTATGTGTCTACTGTTGTGTAGGATCAGTGATGCTTGTGGGTGTGTGTCCCGTTGTGTAGGATCAGTGATGCTTGTGGGTGTGTGTCCCATTGTGTAGGATCAGTGATGCTTGTGGGTGTGTGTCCCGGTTGTGTAGGATCAATGATGGCTGTGTGTATGTGTCCACTGTTGTGTAGGATCAGTGATGCTTGTGTGTGTGTGTCCTGTTGTGTAGGATGAATGACAGTTGTGTGATGGTTCTGTGTTGTATAGGATAATAGTGAAGGTGGGCAGCTGCCCTGACCACAAACCCTTGTTTTGTATTTTTTTGTTTTCTTTTGTTTTGTATTTATCTCTCATCTACAGAACTGCATTTTCCAAGTACAGCACTGTATAAATAGAACCTAGCCAGTGTCATACTGTATAAATAGAACCCAGCCAGGATCAAACACACACACACACACTCTCTCTCTCTCTCACATGTTTATTTATAATATTTTTATTAATCAGATTGATTAAGACCCTACCTCACACGAGCCTTTTATTCTCCTCCCAAGCAAAAAGTTTAAACCAAGAGAATTTCCTTTCCAAGATTTTTATAGCATTCACCGTTTTTAGGGTTTGCAATTGTATATTTCTATTCAATTGGTTTTTTTATTTTTTGTTTTTTGTGGTTTTTTTCCTTCTTTTTTTTTTTTTTTTGGTACCCAGCTCTTGATAATGCTTTTAAGCGGAGGGCTTCCTGCAAAGCAAGATAGAAAAGTCAGAACCCTGAAAAACTTTGCTGACCAAGAACACTAGTGCAGCAGAGCCAGCCCATCACAGCCCCGATCCCGGGTGCTAGGGACGTGCGCAACCTCGAGAAGAAGCTTGAGAAATAGCAGAAATAGGAGAATTAAAGAAATTTCTATCAGGGTGGAGCCGGCCACCAATTTTTTTTTTTTTTTTTTTTTTTTTTAACAGCACACACTGTGGTAAACCATTTGGTTCATATTGTTTTTGCTAAAGTCAGTCCTGTGTGTGGTTTCGGTACACCGCTTGGGTAACTGTTGAAACTGCTGTGGTTTGAAAATAAGTTCTATTTTGCCTTTTCTTCAATTTTGTATCCCTTGCCCCCTGTTAATGAAGTCTCCCTGCGGTAGGCAGTCAGCACACCCACGAGGGTCTTTAATTTCATTTGTCTTTATTCACTGCCGTCTGCTGCGGGCCCCGGTAGTTCCCGCCGCAAATATCTAGGAATGATGGCATCAAACCGGGTGCCAGGATGATGCCTGATACCCAGTTTAATGCCATCATTCCCAGATGTTTCTATACCAACTTTTCTGGGTTTTGTTTTTACGATTTCCGTCCCCTTTTCTGAAATGGACATCAGTAAAGCTGTCTCCTTACTCATGTTTTCTGGAGCCATGAAAAAGTATAAAACCCTGCCGTGGGTGCGCGTTGCAGCTTTTGCTTTAGGGACTGGAGGCACATTAAAGTTACTTTGTCACGTTTGAGATAAGCTACACCTCAGAAAATCGGAAAAAACGATTAAGGAGTTAGCAGAAGTGGTTACATAAAAGCAGGAACTAGACCTAGAAGGTTTGAAAAATACAGCTGCTAAAAATAAATCGCTGAGCAAAAGTGGGAAGTTTTGGGCTGAGAGCCGTGGCCCTGCAGTGATGCTGGGGGCTTTAATTGCACAAAGCCTCTGGTCATCAGCAAGGTTGAGAGCTGGACCGGGCACTCGGCCGACCTCACACATGTCAGGTCCAAAATCGCCTCTTTGCCAAAGCACAAACACTAACAACTGAGAAAAAAACGGTTGTTGTTGTTTTTTTTTCCTTCTGAAAACAAGAGGCCAGCAGTTGATATGCCCTGGTTTCATATTACCGTAGTCATGATTTCTAAATAACAACGGTTTCGGCAACAGAGCAAAACCAGGCACAGGCAGTTCTTGGTGTGAACGAAGCTTTTCATCTCCGATCACCTCTTTGCGCATCAGAAACCTCAGCTTGAAATGGTAGCAGGCAGAATTCTTAACCACTCCTCCCAAAAGCCAATCTCTTTTTTAAACCCCCCAAACCAAGTGAGGAAGATCTTCATTGAAAAGAAGAAGAAAAGCAGCTCAAAAATGACTGATTTATTTGAACCTTCGGTACCGTGGCGGTTGTTCTTGGGGGCCTGGCTGGGGCGACCTCCCTTTACACCCCTCTCCACATACTTGCAGATCTGCCTCAGATCATCATTCCCTGCAGGAACGGCTTTGAGAAATCAAGCAGTGTCCATCCTGGACTTGCTGCCCGTCCCAGGGGGCTACACCGTGTCCTGGGACTTTGAGCTTCTCCCCTGGAAACACTTCCTGTTTCCTCTGCTAGCATCTTGCGATTTGATCCATATCACATAGGTATTCGAGGAAAAATAAATAGCCAAGCAGGCACAGTAACATCACTGTTTCCTGCAAACCAGGAAGGCCAGATGCCTTTATTCCCTTCTTGCTCCCCAGGGTGTTGCTCCAAAGGGCCCCAGGTCCCTGGAGACCTGTGGAATCTGTAACAGGTGGCACCTGGTTCACCAGGACCTCCTGAAGCCCACTGTGGCGAGCCCTGGGCTGGAGGGCGCCAGGGACATGGGGCAGTATTGGCTGGCATTTGTATGGGTATGCTGGGCCCACTATTCACAGAGCTGACCCTCGGCCCTGCCAGAGGCCAGTGCCATGGGAAGCAGACAGAGTGGTGAGGGACCCTGGCGTGGGGGGCCTTTCCCGTGGAGGGAGAGGCTGGGCAGAGGCAGGCAGGGGCTCCAGGGACTGGCTGAGGTCACTGTCTCTCCCCGCTGCAAACCCACAGGCTGGGGTGCAGGACACTGTCACATTGTCCCCCAGGGCGCCCCTGCCCGTGGCTTTGGTGGCTCCCTGCTCACACTTGCTCTATCAGCCTAAACAGTGGACATGGATTGTCCCGCAGTTCTAGAGGCTCAAAGTACAAGATCAAGGCGCCAGTGCGGTTGGTTTCTTCTGAGGCTTCTCCTTGGCCTGGCGCATCGGCACGTGGCTGTTTCTGCGCGTAGATCTGTGTCCTAAACTCTTTCAGGGAGGACAGTCATTGACCCTCCGACTTCATTTTAACTCAGTTACCCCTTTAAATATGCTGTCTTCAAGTACGGTCATATTCTAAGGCACAGGGGTTAGGACTTGAACATACGAACAATTGTGGGGGGACACAGCCCTTTGCTCGGATTAAGAAACAGACTGACGGCAGCCGGTGCCAGGCTGAAGGGGGTGGCCAGCATGCCCCCACCGTCTTCCAGGGCCACTCCCAGCCCCAGGGCTGGGCTGCAGAACTGAACACAGGCCTGATGGGGAAGGGGCTGCCATTTCTTCCCTGAGAAGGCCCCCACCTGTGATGGCATTCCAGTTGGGAGCGCCTTCCAGGCGGAGGGACAAGGCATAGCCAGGAAAGAAGCCCTGGGTTTGGGGGTTCCTGGGGAAGGAGGTGCCACCTGGACAAAACTGGGGTGTCATCCCCAAGTGGGGGAAGCCCTCAAGCAGTCTGCGCAGGGTGCTGGGGCCTACCTGTGTTAAGAGCCCACTTTGCTGGGTGGGTTTGGCTCACAGGGAAGGGAGCCGAGCTGGTGGGTAGCCAATAGGGAGACGAGGCTTCTAGGGACGGGAGGGTGGAAGTGAGGGGCCCTCGCCCACCCGCCATCCTGCTCAGGAGTCCCCTCTGCTCCAGTGGACAGCCTGGGGTTCACAGGAGCCTGGGCAGGCCTCACTTGACCGCCTCCAGCCAGAGCTGCCTGCCCGTCCCTTGGGCCTTAGGAGAGGGAAGGGGACAAGTCCTGGAGACCCTGCAGCGAGGCCTTGGCTTCCCATTGGCTCGTGCCTGGGACCAGGAGTGGCCCTGCATGGGAGGCGGTCTCCAGGTGGGGGTGTGAGGCAGTTCCTCAAGGCCAGTGGAACCAGCCCAGGGGCTGCGGGCTGGGCCAGATCACCCTGCTCTGCAGACCTGGGGAGGTCAGGGGTAGGAGGAGGCTGCAGTAGAGCTGAAGGTGGGAGGGACATCTGGGGATAGAGAAAGAGGGGCACATGGGGACTGCCCTGAGAGGGCAGGCGCTGTCGGAGGCGGAGGGGCCACATTCCTGTCCTGCCCGCGTGGGCTGGGCGCTACCCCTCTAGGGAAGGGTCTCCAGCATGGCTTGCCCACAAATTTTGGCAAAGATAGTCCGTGTGGGCCCCTTCCGGATCCCAGGGCCCCCTTTGCTAACTGGGCCTTGGGGCTGACAGTGAATTGATTTGAGGCCACAGGAGGAGACTGATACCAGGCCTCGCTCTCCCTCCTTTCTCATCCATGTGAGTCCTAATAGAGCCCAGGACAGCTCTCCCTCCAACCCCAAGGAGGGGCCTCTTAGATGGAATCACACAGATGGGGAGAGTCTGGAAGGATCTCCCACAGCCAGTGGCCAGAGGTCAGCCAAGGATGTGACGGTGACCCTGGTGGAACCTTGTGGGACAGGCGGAGGCAGGCAGGCCGCGAGGGTGGGCTGTCGGGGAGTTTGTCTCCAAGTCCTTCTGTGCAAACCATGGGAAGGAAGACTTTTTCCTTGAATACGCAAAAGAAAGCAGCAGTCCTTATGCTGGCCCAGAACTGCCAGTCAAGAGAAAAGTGAATTTCCGTTTCCAGAAGTAGGGCTACAGGCAAGGGGGGGCTACAGGTCAGGGTCTCACTGGCCCACGCTGGGCACAGCGGTGCAGGACACTGAGTGGGAGCAGACTCCTGGGATCCCAGGAATGTCACCTTGTTTGGCACCCTCCTCCTCATTTCCACTTCACAGATAAGGAAACCGAGGTCAGCTGGGAGGAGGCACTTTCCCTTGCCGAGGCCCAGAGCTAAAGGCAGCAGATGCGGGCTGTAGCCCCGGAGCCCACAGGGACACCTGGGGCCTCAAAAATGAGGCCTGGGATGGCTGATCTGCTGCGGGAACAGAGGGAACGGCTTTAGATCTGGGCATGGAGAGGGACCGAAGATGGCCTGTGTGAGCTCGTTCTACCAGACGAGGAAGGCAGGCGTCCTGGGCTCAGGTGGTGCGCGGGGCAGGTGTGGCTGGGAGCCAAGGTGCTCTCTGGAGGTGCAGCCAGAGATCCAAGGTCAACTTTCTTTCTTTAGAAAGAAAGTTCCTGGTTTCTTTCTAAACATTAGCCTCGAAACTTCCAGAGTTAACACACTGGAATCGTGTTACATGTTACTGAGCCTCCAGTCTAGGGTGCTGCATGGACCACATTGAATGCCCAGGGACCCCGTTGGGCAGATAGAGGGGTGTCAGACAGGAGCATGGAGTCAGCCCGGCTGGCCTGCAAACTGCAGATGCTAGAAGGCCTGGCAGGTGGGACCTCCCGTCACCAAACAGATCTCAACAGGCCTCTGCTTCTTGGTGGAATGTTCTGGTACATTGGCAGTATGCATTGGGAAAAGCCACCTGTCTTCAGACCATGTCCCTCACACAGTCTCATTTGCCTCCACTTCTGAACCCTTCTTTCCCACCTTCCTGTCAAGATACGCCTTGTCGGGACTGGGCATCCTGGAGTTCCCTGCTTGTCAGAAGCCCAGAAAGGCCCAGACAAACCCTGCCCCTTGGAGCCACCAACACCAGAGGGACAGAAGTGGGGGCTAAAAAAGAACTTAAGGCCAAGCACAGTGGCTCATGCCTGTCATCCCAGCACTTTGGAAGGCTGAGGCGGGCAGATGACTTGAGGCCAGGAGTTTGAGGTTAGCCTGGGCAACATGGCAAAATCCCATCTCTACTAAAAATACAAAAATTAGCCACGCATGGTGGCTCATGCCTGTAGGAGGCTGAGGTGGGAGGATCACTTGAGCCCTGGAGGCCAAGGCCACCAGGCTAAACCTTCTAAGGAGCCATGATTGCACCACTGCATTTCAGCCCAGGTGACAGAGCCAGACTCTGTCTCAAAAAAGAAAAAAAAAAAAGAACTTAAACCTCAGCGTGGCAGAGCTGTGTGCAGACCCTCATAACTAACACGCCTACTAACCATACCACCTTGTGAAACTAATCCCTCTTCATTTGTAAGTAACTCTCCCCCACCCCGCCTTTTTTTTTTTTTTTTTTTACTGTTAGAAGCTTGCAGTGTATTTTTCTGCTCAGCCATGATTTTTTAAATTACTGTGTTAGTAAATGTGTTGCCATGCTAAATTGAATCTGTTTGAAACGTACCTGCATGCAAACTATTCAAGGACAACTCAAGTTTTAGCTCCTCTGTGTGTGTTGTGTATGGGAGTCATCTGAAGTGTTTTTCCTGTGTTGTTCACAACCCGTTAAGCCCCTGGGATAAAGCTGATTAAAACTGGGATTCCCCAGGCTACCCCCATCCCGCCTGTTAGCCAAATTCCAAGCTCTTCCCAGAGAAGCGCGCCAGGCTTGTGCCCACCGGCATTCTGCTCTGTCCGGGTGAGTAACTCATATTTCTTTCTTTCTTCTTCTTTTTTTTTTTTTCTCCTAAACTTTCCAGGTAAAAGTACACCTGTAAGCCAGCTTGGTTCTGCAGACTTTCCCGAGGCCCCCGATCCATTCCAGCCACTTGGGGCTGACAGCGGCGACCCGTTCCAAAGTAAAAAGGGGTTTGGGGACCCGTTTAGTGGAAAAGACCCATTTGTCCCCTCCTCTGCAGCTAAACCTTCTAAGGCCTCTGCCTCGGGCTTTGCAGACTTCACCTCTGTAAGTTGAGTCCTCCGCCTCCGGGCCACACCCCCTCCTTCCGCTTGCAGCTTCCCTGGGATTTTTGTCTCTTTTTAAAGGCAAACCTCCCAGCTTCTTTAGCCTCTTGGTACCTCACACTCTCTGTCCGTCGCGTTATTTATTCTACACTGCCACTTCTGTAAGAAAAACAATTTCTCAATAAAAAAAAAAGAGCCGCGGTTTTGATGCTCTATCGTAAGGGCATGTTTTCTTCCAGCAGGGAAGCGGGACCTATCTGTCCTTCATGGTAGATTCCTTGTATTATTTCTGTCACACCGAGGCTGTTATGTTCACTGGTTTTTGGAAGCCAAGATGTCAAACACTTCCAAAGTATGAAAAAAAGACTGCAAAAGTTACATTAGGGTTCTGCTGTCCCCAAAGCCCTTTGTGCACAAGTTCTCATAGTCCCGCCCCATGCCTTTTGTGCCACAAGTACAAACTGAAGGACTTCAGGCAGATCACACCAGGGAAGAGCAATTTGAAGTTTTTTTGTTGTTTTCTGTTTTTTAAAAGCTTTTAAATGTCAGTTACCAGCTCCAATGAAAAAAGAAATCCAGTCTAGAATAGCCACTCTGAAAACCAAAACAAAAAGAGCTCAAAAAAGCTGCTGAGCAAAGTTTAGTGCCTTTTCAGAAGCAAATCCCAGGATTTTGAAAGCCTGGCTTTGTTTTTCTCTGTGTGAAAAATACTCCGGATTGTAACATGCCGTCGCTTCAAGGAGTTTTTAGTAGCTTCCTTGATACGTGAAAATCTTGTTTTCTGAAAGCTTCAGGTGTTGTCTGCCCAGAATTGGCTTTATTGTGTGTGACGCACTCGCTTTCTTCCTTTGAGCTTGTTAGTTCCTTCATCATTAGGTGTGAGACGTGTTATTTATAGATGCTCCGACTCCTGGGATGGCTCTTTGAACACAGGCCCTGCCATGTCAATGCACAGAAAGCACCTGATTTGTTTCTGAGCCATCTTGATGATCTCCACCGTGCACAGCTATCCTATGGCTTATTTATCAATTATTTATTTTAGCGACAGGGTCTCCTTATGTTGCCCAGGCTGGACTGCATTGGCACGATCAGAGCTCACTTGTAGCCCCGAATTCCTGGGCTCAAGCAATCCTCCTGTCTTGGCCTCCTGAGTAGCTGGGACGACAGGCGTGCAACACCACGCAAGGCTGATTTTTGATTTTTTTGGTAGAGATCGGGTCTTGCTGTGTTGCCTGGGCTGGTCTGGACCTCCTGGCCTCAAGCTGTCCTTCCCACCTTGAAGTACTGGGGTTGCACATGACTGGCCTGTGTGGCTTATTTAGGTCTCCCAAGACCCTGACCTGTTTCTGGCTCTTGGTGACCTATAAATATTTTACAACTGTAGTGAGTTTGATTTTGTTGACCCTAGATGCGCCCTGAGGGGCTATACAAAATGGTGACATTGTTAATAAAAGCCAGAAACAAAACCTGCTTTATCTAGAGTTTCTTGAATAGCCCTTCATTTATTTTCTGGTGGAAAAATATTAAATGCTGATTTAAAGAAAACAGTACTCTTCACACATGACTCAGGTACTCTGTCTTGGATAGGGAAGAGTTAGGTAAGTGGGGTGAACGGCAGCTTGAAGAAATGACTGTTCTCTTTCTGAAATTCATAGTTCTATTTCCTGTGACCCCAACCCCCAAAGGGCTCGTTTTTTCAAAAACATTAAAAAAAAAAAAAAAGAAAAAAACCACCCAAGATTTCAAGGTATCGTTTGGTTTAGCATTTCTGGTAGTTCCAGAACAATTGTTAACTGAAGTTTTAAAACAGCGCCAGTCAGTTTATCACCCTCCTCTCCCGGTGGGAGAGCAAATTCCACCCAGGCCTGGGTACAGCCCTGCTGTTTTCTGGGGGTTTTTTTCACCTAGTTTTTTGGGTTTTACATTTTCAGAGATGGGTCTCACTCTGTTGCCCAGGCTGGAGTACAGTGGTGCAATCACAACTTCACCGCAGCCTTGACCTCCTGGGCTCTAGCAGTCGTCCCGCCTGAGCCTCCCATGTAGCTGGGACCTCAGGCACACACCACCACATCTGGCTAATTTTAAAATGTTCTGGTGGAGACAAGGTCTTGCTTTACTACCCAGACTGGTCTTTGAACTCTGGGCTCAAACGATCCTCCTGCCTCGGCCTCCCAAAGCGTTGGGATTACAGGCATGAGCCCCTGCACCAGGCCTGTTTTCTGCTTAAAATCACTTTTCCCACTGCAGACACCCCAGTTTTTTCCAGAGGAAATGATCAGATAGTGTACTTCAGCCACTCCGAAGGGATGGGGTGAGTGAAGACAGGATCCTTCATTGTTTTTGCTTGTCCCCTTGGGTCGTATCGTTGTCCAAAATCATCCATAACCAGCCCCGTCTGGGGACTCGAGGCGTCTCTCCATGTTCACGGCATTCGGGGGCTCAGCCGATCAGCCGGGGGGTTCTGGGTCCGCTGGATCTTGAGTATTTGTGCTAACTTAGAAGAGGGCAGAGCTGCTTCCTCTGGTTTGGATGATTCCACTTCCCTGAGCAGATGCCAAGAGGGCTGTCCGGCAGATTGGCAGCGTGACTCTTTCGGATGTTCTGAGACTGCTGTTCAGGGCACGTTTTCACCTGTGCAGGAGCAGCCCAGTCCACGATGGCAGTCAGGGGGCCCAGGTCACCCCCACCTCACTTGTGGAGGTGGTGCCCCAGCTGTGCCTCTCCAGAACCCTCTAATTTACAAGCCCCAAATTTCCATCAGTGGGTTATTGGTGCGTGTGGCTGTTCCCGGGAACCCTCTTCCCTCTCTGGTATTTCTTTAAAAGCAGGCCTTTCTGTCTCAGGCAAATGTGTGTATTAGGAAGTGGCATTTCTAGGTGAGCAGAATGGTTCTTTTGGAAGTTCGAATTAAGAGCAGTGCAAATATCAGATCAGCTAGGCCATGCTTTGAATTACTGAAGGAGTTGGATGCGATCTCAATGTCAGAGTAAGTGAATGAATAGGAAGTGGCTAGGCGTGTCCTGCACATGGTGGGGTGGAAGTGCCATCAGACGCCTTGGAGTGCCAGTGTCCGTTCCTAGTGAGGACAGGTGCCGGGCGCCTCCCCAGGCTGTCCCATCGCCCAGCGTGCTGAGCTGTCTGAACTGCGGATTTCTAAGAGGCTGTCGAAATGAACCACTTATTTGCTTCTGAAAATGAACCGTATCCTGAGTGGGCAGACCTTGGCGAGGGCGGTGTGTCCCGCCCCTGCGGTGTCTCGGTTCCATGGTAGTGCCAAAGGAAAGCAGAAATCAGAGCCGGTGTGAATCCCAGCCACTATTGATTTTGCATCAGCCACACCCACAGGCATCCAGATTCTGGCCCATGTGACCCACCCAGATCTGAGAACTAGAAGGTAGCCCCGTCCAGGGCTAAGACCGCAGACGCAGAGGGAGCCGTGGAGTCCCCTTTCCGGAGAGCTCTCACAGCCCTCACAGCTCAGCGTGCCTCCTAAGTGCATGCTTGCATGTCTCCGTAGTGGATTCATGAGCTGGCCTTGAACCAGTCAACTATGAAGGCACCGGGAACTTTCCTACTGGAAGTTTCATTTGGAAACACAGATCCCTCAAGCAGAAGGCACTTCCGTGACACTCTGAGACACGGGAATTCAGCGGGGCCAAAGAAGACCAGGGGCCTGTGGTTCAGACCCAGCAGGCCGGTCACTTGGCCGTTCCAGGCTTTGATTTGGATCCGGGCGAATATTACCGTCAGCTCTCACCCACTCTGTCCTCAAGGCTGGTGGAGGGTGAGGTCCCCGTCAGCCGCGCTGTCTCCCTCCCACTGTTGTCAGCAGCACCATGGAATAATTTCCACCTGCACTTGTTTTTTTCCTTGTTTTTCTCCCCATGCGGTGTTGGAAAATTCCCCAAAGTGGGGTGGGGGGAGATTATCTGTGCCCATGGCGGTGACACAATGGCAAGAAGGGAGTCCGACCTGGAGACTCATCAGACCCCCAAGTGTTTAGCTGGGCAGTGCCTCTTTAAGAAGTCAAGACTCAGCCCTTCCTCCGAGAGATGTCTTTTCTTGATACTGACACTCTGCCTGTCCCCCGTCTGGGTCCTGAGGCCAGCTAGAGGGAGGCCTGCAGGCCTCCACGTCCTCCTCACTGCCACATCTGCCTCCCAACCAGGGTTCTTGCATCCACCCGCTCCTGCACCTGGCCCAGTCCCCACAGCCCTGCCATCTGGCCCTCGTCTCTCCCGACCCCCGCTTATGCCACCATCAAGCCATGAAATATCCAGACGCTGCCAATCTGATCACCCAACTCACTCACCCACGGAGTCTCCACAGGGAAATCCCAGCTCCTTTCTGGGGCCCATGAGCCCCTCCTCAGTCTGGCTTATCCCACCCCATGCTTTGTCCTGGCAACCCCAAGGTCGGGCATTGAGCCTCACACCCCCAACCTCATGGGGACGCATCCTCCCTGTCAGTTTCAGCCGGTATCCCACCCTGCGCTGGCCTGGGGGAAAAAGGTGTAGAGTGTGAGCCACCCCTTCCCTGGCCTCAGCGTCCCCAGCTGTCAGAGGGATGACATGACAGCGGGCCCACCCCCAGGTTGTCACACAGACATAGTGTTGCGTGTGGTGGAGAGGCCGTGAGTGTTCCTGTGTGCTTCCTTCCCCATCCTCCCTGGGGAGTCTGCGGGGCCCTCCTCGAGAGCCTGGGTCCTGGATTGTACTGGGATCGTTTGTGTATTTCTGCTCCCAAGGGCGCCTGGGGAAGAGCCACCGCGTGTGTTATCTTTGGTGTTACTCCAGCATTTAGCAGAGAGCTGGTCAGAGGCAGTGCATCGCAGAGAGATGTTAATAAGGGAATCCTTTTAGTCCCTAAGCGGTAGCAGCTTTCCTGAGGGGGCCGATGATGCCAGTGACCTCTCGGACGTCTGGGACATGGGGACCCACCCTGGGGGAGGAGCTTGTGGGACGTGGCTTTTCTTTTCATAACTAAAGTACTTTGAGTTGTTTGAAATCACCTAGCTCAGCATCAAGATACTTTTCTCCCTTTTTTAAGTTCTTATTTTAACGGAACATTTTAGAAAAACACCCCACAGATAAAAACTTGACTAAATGGCAGTGTAAATGCCACAGCTTTTGTCAGTGTTCTGGGAGAAATCAACCCTCAGAGCCGGGCACAGTGGCTCACGCCTGTAATCCCAGCACTTTGGGAGGCTGAGGCAGGTGGATCACAAGGTCAGGAGTTCAACACCAGCCTGACCAACATGGTGAAACCCTGTCTCTACTAAAAGTACAAAAATTGGCCAGGCGCAGTGGCTCAAGCCTGTAAACCCAGCACTTTGGGAGGCTGAGGCGGGCAGATCACGAGGTCAGGAGCTCGAGACCATCCTGGCTAACATGGTGAAACCCCGTCTCTACTAAAAATACAAAAAAATTAGCTGGGCATAGTGGCGCATGCCTGTAGTCCCAGCTACCTGGGAGGCTGAGGCAGGAGAATGGCGGGAACCCGGGAGGCGGAGCTTGCAGTGAGCCGAGATTGCTCCATTGCACTCCAGCCTGGGTAACAGAGCGAGACTCCATCCCAAAACAAAACAAAACAAAAATGAGCCGGGCATGGTAGCGCACCCCTGTAATCCCAGCTACTCAGGAGGCTGAGGCAGGAGAATCCCTTGAACCCGGGAGGCGGAGGTTGCAGTGAGCCAAGACCGTGCCACCGCACTCCAGCCTGGGCAACACAGCGAGACTCCGACTCAAAAAAAAAAAAAAGGGAAAAGAAAAGGACCCTTAGAGGGTCTCAGAGCTCTCTGGAGCGTGGCCGGAGGTAGAAATACCGCGTTCTCAGAGTGCAGAATTGTCTGCACCGTGGGGCTTTAGAGCCATGCACACTCGAACTTCCCCATCTTTGCACCTCTTGGCCACCAGCATCAAGGGCCCATCCTCACTTCTCTGCGTGGGGCAGGGTGGCTGGTTTTTCTGAGGCCCAGAGGTCACGGTTAAGATCACACTCAATCATGCATCCCGTCCTCTCTGCCTTCCAGATGGGGGTCCTGAGCCAGGCTTGCGCACCCACTGGGCCCAGCCAAGACACGCTTTTCCCCTGCACATCGGACCCTCCGCCGGGCGGTGGGCAGGCCTGTCCCTCTCCCACGCATTCCCTGCCTCCCTTCAGCCTGCAGGTCCCAACCCCTGGGCCACATCACCCACTCTCCGTTTTTCCTTTGCAGTTTGGCAATGAGGAGCAGCAGCTGGCGTGGGCCAAGCGGGAGAGCGAGAAGGCGGAACAGGAGAGGCTGGCGCGGCTGCGGCGGCAGGAGCAGGAGGACCTGGAACTGGCCATCGCGCTCAGCAAGGCTGACATGCCTGCCGCCTAGGCAAGGGCCATGTGCAGGCGGGACAGGGCACGGGCAGGTTCCAGAGAGGGGGCAGTGCAGATGCCTATATACACACACACACACACCGTCGCCACCGTACTCCAAGGACCGGGACTCGGGGGCTCGTTCAGGGTGAGCAAACTGGCTGCAAGACCTGGAAAGGGCACATCTCCTGGGGAAGCCCTTATGGAGGCCTTGGCCACCACTTCTACAGGTCTGTCTCTCTACTGTGCCATCCCCCCCCGGGGCTGACCGTCTCCCGCTCTTGCTCTGGGAACAAACACACGGCTGGTCAGTTGAGGAGAGGAAGCACCCAGGGCCTCCCGGCCTCCTCCCTACTCATAGCTGCAGACATCTCCGCCCGCCCTCCCACGCATCAGTCAGACACTCCCCCAGTGGTGTATGCATTCGTTGTATAAAATGAAGTTTGAATGATTAATATAAAATATTTTAATACAAAACAAGAGAAGCTTCTTTAATCTCTGTAAACATTGTTTTCCCTGCATGGGTATCAGGAAGCAGATCAACCTTGCAAAAATAGGTGGAGCATTGCTCTTTAAATCTTAAGTTTTTACTTTTTTTGTGTGTAATTTTTTTTTTTTTTTTAATTTAAAGAGATGGGATCTTGCCATGTTGCCCAGGCTGGTCTCAAACTCCTTGACTTAAACAATTCTCCTGTCTCAGCCTCCCAAAGTGCTGGGATTACAGCCGTGAGCCACCAAGCCCTGCCCATTTTTGTGTTTTAACTAACTTTATTTTTTAGGACAGTTTTAAATTTGCAGAAAAATCACAAAGAAGATACAAAGAGTTCCCATAAGCCCCTTAGACGGTTTACCCTTAAAACTTTTTTTGAGACAGGGTCTGAGCTCTGTCACCCAGGATGGAGTGCAGTGGTGTGATCTCAGCTCACTGCAACCTCTGCCCCCCCTCCCCCACCGGGGCTCAAGTGATCCTCCCACTTCAGCCTCCCAAAGGGCTGGGATTACAGACGTGTGCCACTGTGCCTGGCCAGTTTTAAATTTGCAGAACGATCGCAAAGAGAATACGAAGGATTCCCATAAGCCCGTTGGAGAATTTACCTTATTTTTAACATCTTACATTACACATTACTTACATTCCGATTAATGAACCAATACGAATTCATTATTATTAACTAGAGTCCACACTTTATTCAGAATTGGTCTGTTTTTTGGCTAGATGAGGTGGCTCATGCCTGTAATCCCAGCACTTTGGGAGGCTGAGGTTGGGGGATCACCTGAGGTCAGGAGTTCAAGACCAGCCTGGCCAACATGGTGAAACTGTCTTTACTTAAAAAACAAAAATTAGCTGGGCGTGGTGGTGCACACCTGTAATTCCAGCTACTCGAGAGGCTGAGGCAGGAGAATCACTTGAACTCAGGAGGTGGAGTTGCAGTGAGCCAATATCGCGCCATTGCACTCCAGCCTGGGTGACAAGAAAGACACTGTCTTAAAAAAAAAAATTGCAGGTCAGGCACGGTGGCTCGCACCTGTAATCCCATCACTTTGGGAGGCCGAGGTGGGTGAATCATTTGAGGTCAAGAGTTCAAGACCAGCCTGGCCAACATGGTGAAACCCCATCTCTACTAAAAATACCAAAAAATTAGCTGTGTGGTAGTGGAGCATGCCTGTAATCACAGCTACTCGGGAGACTGACGCAGGAGTCTCCCTGGTAGAACCTGGGAGGTGGAGGTTGTGGTGAGCCAAGATCGCACCCTGCACTCCAGTCTGGGTGAAAGAGTAAGACCCTGTCAAAAAAAAAAAAAAAAATCTGTTTTTCCCCTTAATGTCCTTTTTCTGTCCTAGGATCCCCTGTGACATTCAGCCCTTACATCTCCTTAGAATTCCCTGGACTGGGTGAAACCTCGTCTCTACTAAAAATACAAAAATTAGCTGAGCGCGGTGGCAGGTACCTGTAATCCCAGTTACTCGGGAGGCTGAGGCAGGAGAATCACTTGAACCTGGGGGGCCGAGGTTGCAGTGAGCCAAGATCACGCCACTGCACTCCAGCCTGGGCGACAGAGTGAGACTCTTGTCTCAAGAAGAAAAAAAAAGAATTCTCCAGGCTGTGTGAGTTTCTCAAACGTTGTGTGTTTTTGATGCTCTTGACAGTTACAAGGAGAACTGGTCAGGTGCTTTGTAGAATGTCCCTCCATTGAGATTTGCCTGATATTTTTCCCGTGACTAGGCGGGGAGCCAGACTTGGGGGAGGAAGACCACAGAGATGAAGTGCCTTGACATCAAATCACATCAAAGATCCATGTCATCAACATGACTTACATGGCTGATGTTGACCTTGATCCACTGTACATAGATTTATTTTTATTTATTATTTTATTTTATTTTATTTTGGGACAGAGTTTTGCTCTTGTCAGCCAAGCTGGAGTTCAGTGGCGCAATCTCAGCTCGCTGCAGCCTCCACCTCCCAAGTTCAAGCAATTCTTCTGCCTCAGCCTCCCGAGTAGCTGGAATTACAGGCATTAGGCAACACACCTGGCTAATTTTTTGTATTTTTAGTAGAGATGGGGTTTTGCCACGTTGGCCAGGCTGGTCTCAAACTCCTGACCTCAGGTAGATTTATTTTTAAAAAGCAGTTTTTCAACCTCAGATATTTTGTTACATAGACTCGTCTCAGGGCAGTAATTCATGAGATTGAAAATACAGGGCTGGGCGTGGTGGTTCACACCTGTAATCTCAGCACTTTGGGAAGCCGAGGCGGGTGGATCTGAGGTCAGGAGATCGAGACCATTCTGGCCTCGTGAAACCTCGTCTCTACTAAAAATACAAAAATTAACTGGGTGTGGTGGTGGGCGCCTGTAATCCCAGCTACTCAGGAGGCTGAGGCAGGAGAGTGGCTTGAACCTGGGAGGCGGATGTTGCAGTGAGCTGACATCGCGCCACTGCACTCCAGCCTGATGACAGAGCCAGACTCTGTCTCAAAAAACCAAAACAAAACAAACAAGCCAGGAGCAGTGACTCATGCCTGTAATCCCAGCACTTTGGGAGGCCGAGGTAGGAGGATAACTTGAGGCCAGGAGTTCAAGACCAGCCTGGCCAACATGGTGAAACACCACCTCTACTAAAAATAGAAAAAATTAGCCGGGCATGGTGAGAGGCACCTGTAATCCCATCTACTCAGGAGGCTAAGACAAGGAGGATTGCTTGAATTTGGGAGGCAGAGGTTGCAGTGAGACAAGATCGTGCCACTGCTCTCTAGCCTGGGCAACAGAGCGCGACTCTGTCTCCAAAAACAAAAAAAGGAAAAAGAAAATCCTCAGGAAAAGGAAGAGAAAAAATACCAGCCATCCTTTAAGTGGAAGTGGATCATCATAAAGGTCTTCCTCATCATCTTCCCATTGAGTAAGCCGAGGAGGAGGAGGAAGGCTTGGTCTAGGGGTGGCAGAGGTGGAAGAAAATCCACATACAGGCAGGGCACAGTGACTCATGCCTGTAATTATAGCACTTTGGGAGGCTGAGGCAAGTGGATCACCTGAGGTCAGGAGTTCAAGACCAGCCTGGCCAACATGGTGAAACCCGTCTCACCTGAAAATACAAAAATTAGCTGGGCATCATGGCAGATGCCTGTAGTCCCAGCTACTCGGGAGGCTGAGGCAGGAGAATCACTTGAACCTGGGAGGCAGAGGTGGCAGTGAGCTGAGGTCGCGCCACTGCACTCCAGCCTGGGCAACAAGAGCGAAACTCAGGCTCAAAACAAAGAAAATCCACATACGACTGAACCCACCTGTTTCAAACCTGTGTTGTTCAAGGGTCATCTGTAAACCATAAACTGAAGTTTATGGTGGATTTGGGCAAATGTAGAGATTCCAGACCTTTGGTAATCCTCCTTTTCCAGGTTACAGACCCTTGAGGGGTCCCTGCAGTCCCGGAGACGAGGGTGTTGGGAGGGGACGCTTCCTTGGTGTCCATGGAATGGACCTGCTTTATGGATCGGGGGACCTGGTGGGGCCTCATGGGCTTTGTAACTTCTGAGATGCCCCTAATCTCTGCAAAAATGAGCAGCTTCCTGAAAGTGGTCATGGCCGGAGGCAATTCCTAAGACTTCCTTCCTCCTGCAGGAAAACCCAGAGTGAATCTGAAGGTCCCACGCCACGTGCTTCTGCCATGACAGATCCCTTTGGAGAAGGCGCTGAGTCACCTCTCTCCAGGGTAGTCACAGCTTTGGCACCATTTGAAGGAAGGTGAAGCTCACATTCTATATTTGGTTGGGGACTTCACAGTTTTCACAGCAATTCAACTTCCATTATCTTGTTGGAAACTCAAAGCAACAAGTAGATGAAGAGGGTGGATGTTAGCCCATTTTCCTGATGGGAAAACTGAGACTCATTCCCTGCAGTCATTTGCCCAGAGCTCCGAAGCCAGCCAGGGGCGGAGGCCCATCTTACTGACTTGAGAAAAGAACTGAGGGTTTCTTAGAAAACTTGAGGGTTTCTAGTTTCTTGTTTTCTTCTGCTTATTTGCATATTCACCGTACCCAGAAGAGGCAGGTGATGGCTCTTGATATCCTAGAAATGGAAAAGCATGTATTGAATTAGGAGCTCTTACCCAGAGGATGGGACGTTTTTAGGGAAAGCAGTGAACCCCTGAATGCACATTTGCAAGTTTTTTGTTATTGTTGTTGTTTTTTGTTTTTTGTTTTTATCGGAGTCTTGCTCTGTCTCCAGGCTGGAGTGCAGTGGCGCAATCTCAATCACTGCACCCTCTACCTCCCGGGTTCAAGTGATTCTCCTGCCTCAGCCTCCCAAGTAGCTGGGACTACAGGCATGCACCATCATGCCTGGCTAATTTTTGTATTTTTATTAGAGATGGGGTTTCACCGTGTTGGCTAGGATGGTCTCTATCTCTTGACCTCGTGATTCACCCGCTTCAGCCTCCCAAAGTGCTGGGATTACAAGCATGAGCCACCGCACCCAGCCCTGGTTTGTTTTTTATTGTATGTGGGTTTGCAGATTGTTCATAACTCTTTATCTTTTTCCCCCCCTTTTTTTTAGAGATGGGGGTCTAGCTCTGTCACCCGGGCTGGAGTGCAGTGACGCAATCATAGCCCACTGCAGCCTTGGACTCCTGGGCTCAAGCAGTCCTGCCTCAGCGTCCTGAGTAGCTGACCACACCCGGCTAATTTTTTTATTTTTATAGAAATAGGGTTTCACTGTGTTGGCCAGGCTGATCTCCAACTCCTGGCCCCAGGTGACCCTCCCGCCTCGGCCTCCCAAAGTGCTGCTGGGATTACAGGTGTGAGCCACTGTGCCCAGCTGCCATCTGATTTTTAAAGAGGTCCTCAGACGCCTTAAAAAGTTAGAAGCCAGTCTCAAATCCTGTTTCCTTCCTTCCCTGCTACACACACACACTCCCCTGCTGTGTAAATAATCAACATCAAATCCACGAATCCATCCCCTCTCTCATTGGCGCTCTTGTCTCTTCCACGGCAAAGGACACTCACGCCCTTTCCTGAAGAATAGAGTATCCAATTGGAACAAAAGTATGATGAAAATTTCCGAACATAATAGTTGAAGAGAAAAGGACAGTAAACACCCCCACCCAGCGTCAACTCTCATCCAGATTTTCCACCTTTGCCGCATGGCTCTCTTCCTTTGCTCTGGAGAAGCGCTTTAGAGCAAGTTGGAGTCAGGATGCCATTTCGCCAACATGCCCTGAAGCGCACGTCACTGAGACATGTCGTGACTGACATGCTACGTATACTCCATGCCGAGGTCACGTCTGAGAAAATGAACAGTGACCCCTCCTTCTAGCCATCAGATCTTTTAGATAAGAAGCAACTTTTGATTGTTTTTTTCAAATGGTTTCTTTCTCTCTCTCTCTTTTTTTTTTTTTTTTTTTTTGAGATGGAGTCTTGCTTTGTCACCAGACTGGAGTGCAGTGGTACGATCTCAGTTCACTGCAACCTCTGCCTCCCTGGCTCAAGCAATTCCCCTGCCTCAGCCTCCCAAGTAGCTGGGATTATAGGTGTGCCACGACACTTGGCTTATTTTTTGTATTTTAGTAGAGATGGGGTTTCACCATGTTAGCCAAGATGGTCTCAATCTCCCGACCTCGTGATCCACCCAACCCCCGGCGTCTCAAAGTGCTGGGATTAGAGGTGTGGGCCACCGCGCCTGGCTTTTTTTTTTTTTTTTTTTGAGACAAATTTGAGACAAGGTTTTTTTTTTTTTGAGACAGTTCTTGTCACCCAGGCTGGAGTGCAGTGGCACAATCTCGGCTCACTGTAACCCTGTAACTCTGCCTGCTGGGTTCAAGTGATTATCCTGCCTTGGCCTCCTAAGTAGCTGGGATTAGAGGCATGAGCCACCACGCCCAGCTAATTTTTGTATTTTTAGTAGAGATGGGGTTTCACTGTTAGCCAGGCTGGTCTCAAACTTCCAACCTCAGGTGATCTACCCACCTTGGCTTCCCAAAGTGCTGGGATTACAGGTGTGAGCCACTGCACCCGGCCCTTTTTCAAATAGTTGCAATCTAGAGTTGGTTGAATCAGCAGATACAGAAACCTCCAATACAGCAGGCAAGAGGCAACTTTTATTTTATTTTTATTTCTTTATTTTTAGAGAAAGGGCCTTACTCTGTCACCCAGGCTGAAGTGCAGTGGTGCGATCATAGCTCACTGCATCCTCGACCTCCTGGGCTCAAGTGATCCTCCCACCTCAGCCTCCCAAGTAGCTGGGACTAGAGGTGTGCACCACCATGCCTGGGTAATTTTTAAAAAAAAATTTTTTTTTTTTGGTAGAGATGGGGTCTCACTATGTTGCCCAGGCTGGTCTCAAACTCCTGGCCTAAAGTGATCCTCCAGCTACAGCCTCCCAAAGTGCTGGGATGACAGGCGTGAGCCTATGCACCCATCTGAAAGAGGCAATTTTTTTTTTTCTTTTAGAGACAGAGTTGTGCTCTGTCACCCAGCCTGGAGTGCAGTGGTGTGATCTCAGCTCACTGCAGCCTTCACATCCCAGGTACAAGCGATTCTCCTGCCTTAGCCTCCCGAGCTGGAACTACATGGTGGAAATACCACCATGCCAGGGTAATTTTTGTATTTTTTGGTAGAGATGGAGTTTTGCTGTATTGCCCAGGCTGGTCTTGAACTCCTGACCTCAGGTGATCCACTTGCCTCGGCCTCCCAAAGTGCTGGGGAGCTGCTATGCTTGGTCACAAGAGGCAACTTCTGACTGCAACCCCATTGTGTTTTGCCTCCCAGATTGTAAGGAGCCATGTCCCCTTTGTGGGCACCCTGTATCTTCTCTGGATCCAACAACCCAGTTTGGACTGGTGTTCAACTGGAATTCAAGGGCCCACGTTGCCTGGTCCAAGCCGTGTTTCGAAAAAGAATGACGGATGATCTACAGCCTCCTCTGAGTAAATGAAATCACATCTTCAAAGCCCATTTTATGTAAAAGGACATTCTCATCCTGGAACAGTTGTGGAAGGCTATTTTTAAAATTGTCAGGAAGCGTCTGGGAAACAAAGAAACTACCTCTTGAAATAATGGAGTCAATATTTCTGCTCCTTATCAGATCAAGTTCCTTTGAAACATGCTGCTTTTTTTTTTTTTTTTCCCAAAATTTTCCCCAAAGTTACTAGGACCTGTACAAATTGTATCATGAGCTGTTTTTGGAAAAATATAAGAGGAAATGGAAATATGATGGTTATCGCAAGCTTATTCCAAAGAGATGACGTGATGTGGGCTTGCCTGGGTAGAGTCGCGTTTACGTTGAGTGGTCTTTATTTTTATTTTTATCAAATTATTATTATTATTTTGAGATGGAGTTTTGCTCTTGGTGACCAGGATGGGGTACAATGGCATGATCTCGGCTCCCTGCAACCTCCACCTCCCAGGTTCAAGCGATTCTCCTGCCTCAGCTCCCTGAGTAGCTGGAATTGTAGGTGCCCGCCACCACGCTGCGCTAATTTTTTTATTTTTAGTAAAGATAGGGTTTCACCATGTTGGCCAGGCTGATCTCAAACACCTGGCCTCAGGTGATCTGCCCACCTCGGCCTCACAAGTAGTGTTGGGATTGCAGGCATGAGCCACTGCACCCAGCCGATGGGTCTTTAAATATCACTCCTTGATTTGCTTTCTGGTTTTGTGTTGTTTTGGGGACAGGGTCTTGCTATGTTGCCCAGGCTGGAGTGCAGTGGTGTGGTCATAGCTCACTGCAGCCTCGACCTCCTGGGCTCAGGTCATCCTCCTACCTCAGCCTCCTGAGTAGCTGGAACCACAGGCATGCGCCACCATGCCCAACTACTTTTTAAAAATTGACCAGGCACAGTGGCTCATGCCTGTAATCCCAGCATTTTGGGAAGCCGAGGCGGGTGAATCATGTGAGGTCAGGAGTTCAAGACCAGCCTGACCCACATGGTGAAACCCCATTTCTACTGAAAATACAAAAAATTAGCTGGGCATGGTGGCATGTGCCTGTAGTCCCAGCTACTCGGGAGGCTGAGGCAGGAGAATCGCCTGAATCGGGAGGCAAAGGTTGCAGTGAGCCAAGATCGCACCACTGCACTCCAGCCTGGGCAACAGGGTGAGACTCTGTCTCAAAAAAAAAAAAAAAAAAAAAAAACTTCATAGAGATGAGGTCTCTCTGTGTTGCCTAGGCTGGTCTGAACTCCTGGCCTCAAGCCATCCTCCCGCCTCAGCCGCCCAAAGTGCTGAGATTACAGGTGTGAGCCACCGTGCCCAGCCTGATTTCCTTTCTGACTGACGTGCAGGGGTGCTCTCTATTCATGACCTCGGGCCTAACCTCTGTGCACCTCAGTTTTCTCATT
Source organism: Piliocolobus tephrosceles (assembly GCF_002776525.5). Taxonomy (NCBI): domain Eukaryota; kingdom Metazoa; phylum Chordata; class Mammalia; order Primates; family Cercopithecidae; genus Piliocolobus; species Piliocolobus tephrosceles. Next base: position 36,894,859 of record NC_045454.1, read on the forward strand.
TGGCCAAGGAGGTTGGACCAGACAACCAGTAAAGACCTTTCTTTTTTCCTTTTTTTTTTTTTTTTTTTTTTTGATACAGAGTATCACTCTGTCACCCAGGCTGGAGTGCAGTGGCACAATCTCGGCTCACTGCAACCTCTGCCTCCCGGGTTCAAGTGATTATCTTGCCTCAGCCTCCCGAATAGCTGGGATTACAGGCACGTGCCACTATCCCAGCTAATTTTTTTATTTTTGGTAGAGACGGGGTTTCACCATGTTGGCCAGGCTGGTCTCAAACTCCTGACCTCAAGTGATCTGCCTGTCTTGGCCTCCCAAAGTGCTGGGATTACAGGTGTGAGCCACCACAGCTGGCCCAGTGAAGACCTTTCTAGCTCTAAAAGTCCTTGAGATGATTATTCAAGTCTCTAAAAAGACACATATTTGGCTGGGCGCGGTGGCTCACGCCTGTAATCCCAGCACTTTGGGAGGCAGAGGCTGGCGGATCACGGGGTCAGGAGATCGAGACCATCCTGGCTAACACGGTGAAACCCCGTCTCTACTAAAAAATACAAAAAAAAAAAAAAAATAGCCGAGTGTGATGGTGGGCGCCTGTGGTCCCATCTACTCGGGAGGCTGAGGCAGGAGAATGGCGTGAACCCGGGAAGCAGAGCTTGCAGTGAGCCGAGATCCCGCCACTGCACTCCAGCCTGGGCAACAGAGCGAGACTCCATCTCAAAAAAAAAAAAGACACATATTTTAGGATCTCAGATAATAAAAAAAGAAAAATAGAATAAACATTATCTTGTGAGCCTCATCTTTATTTAAAATATTTCGCTCACTCTTGATAACCTTAATTTCATAGTTAAGGGGGAAATGCTAGTTCAAATAACACTAATATACAGGCCGGGCACAGTGACTCATGCCTGTAATCCCAGCACTTTGGGAGGCTGAGGCAGAAGGATCACTTGAGGCCAGGAGTTTGAGGCTGAGGTGAGCTATGATGGCACCACTACTCTCCAGCCTGGGCAACAGGGCAAGACCCCAACTCTAAAAACAACAAAAGAACTCCCCTAACATAATGTCTCAATAATATATCAACAATATGTAATTTTATCAATATGTTATATATCAATAATATATCTCTTATAAACTTTTAAAACACCATTGCAAGAAACACTAGTTTAATGAATGAGCAATTCTGTGACTTTCCATTGGTATTCCTACATTAACCTTCACCTGGGAGAGAGAGCACTTTCTGAGGCCAGAAACATAAGGACTTTGAGATCCTGGTCTGTGATGAACATTATTTCTTTGTACTAACGACAAAGGGCAGAATTTCCACTATAAGAGCCAAAAAAAGACTCAAGACAAGACATAGCAATTGTTCAACTATAAACACACTTTTTTTTTTTTTTTTTTTTTTGAGACGGAGTCTCGCTCTGTCGCCCAGACTGGAGTGCAGTGGCTGGATCTCAGCTCACTGCAAGCTCCGCCTCCTGGGTTCCCACCATTCTCCTGCCTCAGCCTCCCAAGTAGCTGGGACTACAGGCGCCCGCCACCTCGCCCGGCTAGTTTTTTGTATTTTTTAGTAGAGACGGGGTTTCACCGGGTTAGCCAGGATGGTCTCGATCTCCTGACCTCGTGATCCACCCGTCTCGGCCTCCCAAAGTGCTGGGATTACAGGCTTGAGCCACCGCGCCCGGCCTAAACACACTTTTTAAAGGAAATGAGGATCCTTGTTCTAAGAGAACAATACGGTGGACCAGAACCCTGGTTTCTTTTCTGGTTCTAGATCCTGGAGCAAGATACCTGTGGCTTCTTTTCACCTAAGGTAGACCAAACAAGATACTGAAGCCATGGAGAGGCAACACGCATCCTGGAAAAGGCACAGCCTTGAGTCAGAGGTGGTGTGAAGACAGCTTCACCCCTGGAGAGTGTGACCTTGGGGAGCTCAAATCACTACTTGGAGTCCCCATTTTTCTTCAACTATAAAATAGAGGTCATTGGCCGGATGCGGTGGCTCATGCCTGTAATCCCAGCACTGTGGGAAGCCGAGGCAGGTGGATCACCTGAGGTCAGGAGTTCGAGACCAGACTGGCCAACATGGCGAAATCCTGTCTCTGCTAAAAATACAAAAATTAGCCGGGTGTGGTGGCGGGTGCCTGTAATCTCAATTACTCGGGAGGCTGAGGTGGGAGAATTGCTTGAACCCAGGAGGTGGAGGCTGCAGTGAGCTGAAATCACACCACTGCACTCCAGCCTGGTCAAGTCAGACAGATTCCGTCTCAAAAAAAAAAAAAAAAAAAATTGGAGGTATAACAGCTATCCCTCAGGGCGTATTCTAGATGCTCAAGTAAAGTAGTAGAAACAGTAGTAGTGGTTTTTTTTTTTTTTTTCAGATGGTGTCTCGCTCTGTCGTCTAGGCTGGAGTACAGTGGTGCGATCTTGGCTCACTGCAAGCTCTGCCTCCCAGGTTCACACCGTTCTCCTGCCTCAACCTCCCGAGTAGCTGGGACTACAGGCGCCTGCCACCACACCCGGCTAATTTTTTGTATTTTTAGTAGGGACGGGGTTTCACCGTGTTAGCCAGGATAGTCTCAATCTCCTAACCTTGTGATCCACCCACCTCAGCCTCCCAAAGTGCTAGGATTACAGGTGTGAGCCACTGCACCCGGCCGGTTTTTTTTTTTTTTTTAATTAAAAATTTTTAATTATGGCCAAGTTCAGAGACTCACACCTGTAATCCTAGCACTTTGGGTGGCCTAGGCGGAAGGATCACTTGAGGCCAGAAGTTTGAGACCAGCGTGGCCAATCTGGAGAAATCCCATCTCTACTAAAAATGCAAAAATTAGTGGGGCGAGGTGGCACACACCTGTAATCCCAGCTGCTTGGGAGGCTGAAGCATGAAAATCGCTTGAACCTGGGAGGTGGAGGTTGCAATGAGCAAAGACTGTGCTGCTGTACTCCAGCCTGGGTGACAGAGCAAGACTCTGTCTCAAAAATAATAATTATTATTATTATGATAAAAAACATGAAACTTACCATTTTAACCATTTAAAAATGTATTCATTTATTTTATTTTATATATGTATTTATTTATTGAGATAGGGTCTCACTCTGACGCCCGGGCTGGAGTGTAGTGCAATCTCGACTCACTGCAGCCTTCGCCCACCAAGCTCAAGTGATCCTCCCATTTCAGCCTTCTGAATAGCTGGGGCTACAGGCACGCTGCACCATGCCTGGCTAATTTTTGTATGTTTTCTAGAGATAGACTCTCACTACATTGCCCAGGCTGGTCACAAACTCCTGAGCTCAAGGGATCCTCCCAAAGTGTTGGGGTTACAGGTGTGAGCCACCATACCTGGCCTAAATTTATTTTTATTATTTTATTATTATTATTATTTTGAGATTATTATAATGATCTCCACTCACTGCAAGCACTGCCTCCTGGGTTCATGCTATTCTCCTGCCTCAGTCTCCCGAATAGCTGGGACTACAGGCGCACATCACCACACCCGGCTAATTTTTGTATTTTTGTATTTTTTTTTTTTTTTTTTTGAGACGGAGTCTCGCTCTGTCGCCCAAGCTGGAGTGCAGTGGCCGGATCTCAGCTCACTGCAAGCTCCGCCTCCTGGGTTCATGCCATTCTCCTGCCTCAGCCTCCAGAGTAGCTGGGACTACAGGCGCCCGCCACCTCGCCCGGCTAGTTTTTTGTACTTTTTAGTAGAGACGGGGTTTCACCGGGTTAGCCAGGATGGTCTCGATCTCCTGACCTTGTGATCCGCCCGCCTCGGCCTCCCAAAGTGCTGGGATTACAGGCTTGAGCCACCGCACCCGGCCTAATTTTTGTATTTTTTAGTAGAGATGGGGTTTCATCACATTGGTCAGGCTGGTCTCGAATTCCTGAACTCGTGATCCACCCGCCTCTGTCTCCCAAAGTGCTGGGATTACAGGCGTGAGCCACCGTGCCCAGCCTAAATTTATTTTTAATTTATAAAAATTTTTAATCTTTTTAATTTTTTTAGAGACAGGGTATCACTACGTTGCCCAGGCTGGATTCAAACTCCTAGGCTCAAGCAATCCTCCCACCTCAGTGTCTGGAGTAACTGGGACTATAGGTGCATGCTACCACTTTAACCACTTTTTTCTTTTAAACCACTTTTAAGTGCATGGTTCAGTAACATTAAATATATTCACGCCATTCTGCAACAGATCTCTAGAGCTTTTTCATTTTGCAAAATTGACACTCTGTACCATTGAGCAATTCTCCACAACCCCACTTCCGCATCCCAGCCAGTGGTACTGGTTTTGTTATTATTCATTCAGATGGGTGGTGTTATTATTATTTTAGATGGAGTCTCACTGTCACCCGGGCTGGAGTGCAGTGGCGCGATCTCAGCTCACTGCAACCTCTGCCTCCCGGGTTCAAGCAATTCTCCTGCCTCAGCCTTCCTAGTAGATGGGATTACAGGCACCCGCCACTATGCCTAGCTAATTTTTTTTGTATTTTTAGTAGAGGCGGGCTTTCACTATGTTGGCCAGGCTGGTCTCGAACTCCTGACCTCGTGATTCGCCCGCTTCGGCCTCCTAAAGTGCTGGGATTACAGGCATGAGCCACCGCGCCCAGCCCATACTAAAGCTATGGTTACTATCCAGGGATTGCTTTGGGCTCTTCAAGCAGGGCTTGTATATTCTAGCTCTACTACCCAAGAACCGACTGAGGTGCGGCTCTGTCTGCATTAACTAAGCTACTACATTATTCCTCATTATAGGAATGGAATCCCCTTGTAAAGGAAACCGGTGTGGTGGAGGGGAAGTCCCAGCCCTGCATCTCCATTCCGTGCCATTATACGAAAGTCATGGGAGAGATGGGGGCTCAAGTGTCCTGGGTGCCTTCTATGGACCAAGCACTTTCTCGACTACCGTTCAGGTGGTCACATCCAAGACCAAGATGTTCGCTTGAATTCAGGGGCTTAGCCAGGGGACTTTCCATTTGACGGGGACAGATGCCATTGCCTCTCTGTGACACTGCCTGGCTGCATCACGAGCTTGTCTCTGCTTCGACAGTGGTTATTTTTATAGCTGACAATGAGACTTACTGGAAATGGTTTGGCACTCATGCATAGAAAGCGCCTGCGTTTAAATTTGAGGAGTTGGAGTGCTCGGGGCCTGAAAGATGGGTGGGTCTTCAGGCCCTTGGCCAAGGCCTTTAAGCTACAGAGCAGATCACTTCCAGCCCAGGAAAAATTCCAGGGATTCTCAGCCTTTCTGAGGACTGGTTCTCTCGGAGCATCTGTTTGAAGCCTTGGAACTGTCATCCTTTCTCTTGTCTCAGGGCCCTCCAGTCCTCATGGCTCACCCCAGTCCATTCATGTTACGCGGCAGAGCTCTTTTCAGCTTGTAAAACTGAAACTCTGCCCCCACTAAACACTCATTCCCCATTTCCTCCTCCCCCAGCCCTTCGCACCCACCATTTTACTTCCTATCTCTATGAATCTGATGCATGGACTCATACAGTATTTCTCTTTTTGTGTCTGGCATATTTCACTTAGGATAATTCCTGTTGGAGCATGTGTCAGAATCTTTTTTTTTTTTTTTTTTTTTTTTTTGAGTTATAGTCTTGCACTGTCACCCAGGCCGAAGTGTAATGGTGCGATCTCGGCTCACTGCAACCTCCGCCTCCCAGGTTCAAACAATTCTCCTGCCTCAGCCTCCCGAGTAGCTGGGTTTATAGGCACGCACCACCATGCCCTGCTAAATTTGTATTTTTAGTAGAGTTGGGGTTTCATCATGTTGGCCAGGCTGGTCTCGAACTCCTGACCTCGTGACCCGCCCGCCTCGGCCTCCCAAAGTGTTGGGATTACAGGCATGAGCCACCGTGCCCGGCCCTAGAATCTCTTTCTTTTTAAAAACTGAATACTTCCATTTTCTGGATAGATAGACCACATTTTACCCATTCATCAATGGATACTTGGTCCAAATATTATTTTATATTGACAGAAGAATTGTATTAAAAATAGTAACATGGCTGGGCATGGTGGCTCACGCCTGTAATCCCAGCACTTTAAGAGGCCGAGGCGGGTGGATCACTTGAGGTCAGGCATTTGAGATCCTTCTGGCCAACATGGTGAAACCTGTCTCTACTAAAAATACAAAAATTAGCCAGGCATGGTGGCGGGTGCCTGTAATCCCAGCTACTCAGGAGGCCGAGGCAGGAGAATCACTTGAACCTGGGATGTGGAGATTGCAGTGAGCCGAGATTGCACCACTGCACTCCAGCCTGAGCTACAGAGCAAGACTCCCTCTGAAAAAAAAAAGTAACGTTTTACAACAGAAGCAACTTATTCTGGATTGCTTTTTTTAAATCTTGAAATTGAGCTGAAATTCACATAACATGAAACTAACCATTAAGTGTACAATGTAGTGGCATTTAGTGCATTCACAACGTTGTGCAACCATCACCTCTGTCTAATTCCAGAACATTTGCGTCCCCCAAGAGGAGACCCTGTCCCCATCAGCATCCACTCCCCATTCTCCTCCCCCAGCCCCTGGCAGCCACTCATCTGCTTCCTGTCTCTATGGATGTGTGGATTTGCCTGTTCTGGGCATTTCTTTTTTTTTTTTTGAGGCGGAGTTTCGCTCTTTTTGCCCAGGCTGGAGTGCAATGGCGCGATCTCTGCTCACCGCAACCTCCGCCTCCCAGGTTCAAGCGATTCTCCTGCCTCAGCCTCCCGAGTAGCTGGGATTACAGGCATGCACCACCATGCCTGGCTAATTGTATTTGTATTTTTAGTAGAAACGGAGTTTCTCCATGTTGGTCAGGCTGGTCTTGAACTCCCGACCTCAGGTGATCCACCCGCCTCAGCCTCCCAAAGTGCTGGGATTATAGGTGTGAGCCACCAGCCCCGGCTGTTCTGGGCATTTCATATCAATGGACTCTCACACTACGTGGGCTTTTGTGTCTGGCTTCTCTCACTCAGCGTGTTTTGGGGGCTCATCCACATTGTAGCATGGATCAGTGCTTCATTCCTTTTCATGGCTGAATAATATTCCATTATGTGGATGGATCAGTTTTCTTACTCATTCTCTAATGGATATTTGGGTTGTTTCTACTTTTTGGCTGTTATGAATAGTGCTTTGATGAACATTCCAATTGTTTTCTGAGACAGTCTCACTCTGTCACCCAGCAGGTTGGAGTGCAGTGGAGCAATATTGGCTCTCTGCAGCCTCTGCCTCCCGGGTTTAAGTGATCCTCCCGCCTCAGCCTCCCGAGTAGCTGGGATTACAGGTGCACTCCACCATGCCTGGCCAATTTTTGTTGTCCAGGCTGGTCTGGAAGTCCTGGGCTCAAGTAATCCGCCTGCCTCGGCCTCCCAAAGTGCTGGGATTACAGGCAAGAGCCACTCACTGCTCTGGGCCCCCAGTTGTTTCTTAAGCAAGCAAACAACAATAAAAGTTAATTACCAAAACTTTTCCTCCAGGCAATAATCTTTCAGGGACCTCTCCCACTTGAAAAAGCACCAGGCTGGCGCGGTGGCTCAAGCCTGTAATCCCAGCACTTTGGGAGGCCGAGACGGGCGGATCACAAGGTCAGGAGATCGAGACCATCCTGGCTAACCCGGTGAAACCCTGTCTCTACTAAAAGATACAAAAAACTAGCCGGGCGAGGTGGTGGGCTCCTGTAGTCCCAGCTACTTGGGAGGCTGAGGCAGGAGAATGGAGTAAACCCAGGAGGTGGAGCTTGCAGTGAGCTGAGATCTGGCCACTGCACTCCAGCCTGGGCAACAGAGTGAGACTCCGTCTAAAAAAAAAAAAAAAAAAAAAAAGCACCAAAGGAGATGCACATTTCCATTTGAGAAAAATTAAGTAGAATGAATGGGCTTGTTTCCTTGGATTTTCTTTTTTTTTCTCTCTCTCATTTATTTATTTAGAGACACAGTCTCTCTCTGTTGCCCAGGCTGAAGTGCAGTGGCATGATCTCCACTCACTGCAACATCCACCTCCTGGGTTCAAACAATTCTTCTGCCTCAGCCTCCCCAGTAGCTGGGACTACAGGCATGTACCACCATGCCCGGCTAATTATTATTATCATTTTTTTAAGTAGAGACAGGGTTTCGCCACGTTGGCCAGGCTGGTTTCAAAATCCTGACCTCAGGTCATCTGCCCGCCTCGGCCTCCCAAAGTGCTGGGATTACAGGCATGAGCCATTGCACCCAGCCTAGAAATTATGTTTAGATTACATTTTTTTTTTTTTTTTGAAACAGAGTCTCGCTCTGTCGCCCAGGCTGGAGTGCAGTGGTGCAATCTCGGCTCACTGCAAGCTCCGTCCCCCGGGTTCACGCCATTCTCCTGCCTCAGCCTCCTGAGTAGCTGGGACTACAGGCGCCCGCCACCTCGCCTGGCTAGTTTTTTGTATTTTTTTAGTAGAGATGGGGTTTCACCGTGTTCGCCAGGATGATCTCGATCTCCTGACCTCGTGATCCGCCCGTCTCGGCCTCCCAAAGTGCTGGGATTACAGGCTTGAGCCACCGCGCCTGGCCTAGATTAATTTTTTAGAGGTTATTATTAGGCCAGACACAGTGGCTCGTGCCTGTAATCTCAGCACTTTGGAAGGCCGAGGCAGGTGGATCACCTGAGGTCCGGAGTTCAATAAATTATTATCATTGTTTTAAGGACAGGATGTTGCCCAGGCTGGAGTGCAGCGGTGCAATCACAGCTCACTGCAGTCTCGACCTCCTGGCCTCTGGGGATCCTTCTGCCTCAGCCTCCTAAGTAGCTGGGACCACGGGTACACATCACCATGCCCAGCCCTGTCTCCCTCTCTTACTAATGGTCAGCATTCCTTCACTGAGCACCTACTATGTGCCAGGCATAGCCCAGATTCCATCCATTAGAGACAGAACCCGGCCAAGAGAGCTGCTAAGAGCCCAGCTCTACAGAGGAGGAAAGAGGCTGAGAGCCGTCTTTCCGTGCCTGAGATTGACAGTGGTGACATGAGGAACTGAGCTTAGATTTGTCCAGGGCCCCGGGCCAGTGCCTCCCGAGTCACTGAGAGCTCAGGTCCAAGCATCAGGGAATAGCAGCCCCGCCAGCAATTCTTGTACCGATGCAGCGAGGGAGGTGGGTGGGAACGGTCTCCAACTTCTGAGATGAGAAACCCTTCCTTCGACAAACCTCTGTATGACTCAAAATGAGCCCCCGGCAAGGTGGCCCTAGTCACCACCAGGGCGCACTGAGGAAATGAGATGTCAGGATGTGTTTGTGGTTTGGGGTTCAACGGAAACACACCGGGAATGTGGAGAATTCTGTCCCAAGAGCCAGGATTGGTGCCTCTGAATTACGTTAAAGCCAAGAGGAGTGGGATGAGGCTGGCCAGACTTCTGATTCCTGAGCTTTTTCCCTGGAGCTGGAACATCTCATAGCTCTGAGGCTGCAGACAGGGCTTGGCTGTGAAGTGTGTCTCTCGATCTTGGGACAGTCCCCAGAAAGGCCAACCTGGGGTCAAGGTTGAAAGCGGAGGGCAATTCAGGAGGCAGCCTGCGGAATTACAGCCGCCTGCGGAGTGGCGCCTGGCATTCGGTGGGTGAGGCGCTGTTTCCTGAATGACTGTGCCCGTTTAGAGCCGCGTGTCTCAGAGAGTGACCCGCAGACGGATGGCCAGCCGAGCCCAAGTGCCTGCTCTCATGCCAGCTCCCGGACCCTGCCAGAGGGCCCCCAGTTGGGATTCTACCCCCGCGAGAGGATGCGGGTGGAGGGAGGCTGAGCGCCTAGTAGGGTGGCAGGAAACAGCGCTCTCGGTTTACTTTTCTCACCAGCCCTGGTGGGAGGGAGCTGTGGCTCAGAGAGGGCTAGGCGTGTGCCCAGGGCCATGGCCAGGGGCAAGGGGCAGAGGTAGGGGTAGCCAGGCCTGAGGGACTCTGAATCCTGTCTACATTGCACACTACGTGCTCTACCCAGCATCTCCAGGCAGCCAGGGCCAGCGGATCCAAGTCCCGTCTACACCACATGCTACACACTCTACCCAGCATCATCTTGGCCTTGGGGTCAGAAATTCTGTCATCCCAGGAAGCCTTGGATTTTGTGTGTTGCTCTCTCTGACTATGACAGGGGAGTAAAACCACTGTCCCCCTCACGGTCCTGACCCTTTGTCAACCAGGTCCCCCGAGTCATTCAGCACCCCTCTTTGCTGCTGCCCAGCCTAGTGGGATGGAGGAGCCAGCCACCCTGTGAGGTCCAAGCTGGCATAGGGCAGGCTGGGGTGCTTCTATGGGAATCAGGGCAGGCTTCCCAGTGGAGGTGATGCCGCAGCCAGGCCTCGGGGGGCGGACTGGCATCTGCCCCACGGACACACAGGAAGGGCTTTTTGGCATAAGGAACAGCCTGTGCAAAGATGGGGGATTGGGGAAGGGCCACAGGACTTATAGGACCTGGAAATGTGGGTGGGAGCAGGGGATGCTGCCCCTGACTAAAGCTGGGGACACGTGGCAGCCCCCCAGAAGCGGACTTGCAGTGGAGTCCCCATTGGCAGCCTTGAAGCTGCGGGAAGCAGCCACTCTCGGTGTTCCTCACAGCGATCTTGGGGGAATCGTTCACTCTAGACGCCACAACCGCACAGGAGCCCTTGGAACTCAGTAGGTCAACACCCAGAAGAGTGCATGCACATCTCATATCTGCAGAGAGCCCCAGGTGCACTGAGTCCCTGCACAAAGCCGGACTGGTCGCCACTCAGGAGCTCAGGGCCCTAAAGGACCTTCCCACTACTAGAATTTTCTTTTTTGTCTTTTTTTTTTTTTTTTTTTTGAGACGGAGTCTTGCTCTGTCGCCCGGGCTGGAGTGCAGTGGCTGGATCTCAGCTCACTGCAAGCTCCATCTCCCGGGTTTACGCCATTCTCCTGCCTCAGCCTCCCGTGTAGCTGGGACTACAGGCGCCCGCCACCTTGCCCAGCTAGTTTTATGTATTTTTTAGTAGAGACGGGGTTTCACCGTGTTAGCCAGGATGGTCTTGATCTTCTGACCTCGTGCTCTGCCCGTCTTGGCCTCCCAGAGTGCTGGAATTACAGGCTTGAGCCACCGCGCCCGGACTGTCTTTTTCTTTTTTTTTTTTTTTTTTTGAGATGGAGTGTCGCTCTGTTGCCCAGGCTGGAGTACAGTGGTACAATCTCGGCTCACTGCAACCTCCACTTCCCCGGTTGAAGCAATTCTCCTACCTCAGCCTTCTAAGTAGCTGGGATTACAGGTGCCTGCCACCATGCCCAGCTAGTTTGTTTTTTGTGGATTTTTTTTTTTTTTGTATTTTTAGTAGAGATGGGGTTTCATCACGTTGGCCAGGCTGGTCTTGAACTCCTGACCTCAGGTGATTCACCTGCCTCAGCCTCCCAAAGTGTTGTGATTATAGGTGTAAGCCACTGCACATGGCCCACCCACCCCCCGTTTTTTTTTTTTTCTTTTGAGACAGGGTCTCACTTTGTCACCCAGGCTGGCGTGCAGTGATGCAATCACGGCTCACTGCAGCCTCCACCTCCCTGGCTCAAGTGATCCTCCCACCTCAGCCTCCCAAGTAGCTGGGATTACAGGCGCCCGCCACCATGCCCGGCTGATTTTTTGAATTTTTTCTATGGATGGGGTCTCACCATGTGGCCCAGGCTGGTCTCAAACACTAGGATTTTCTGATGAATCTCGGAGTAGGTCCTCTTTGTCTTTACAAGTGCATTCTTGAATTTCCACATATTTCTTAAGTTTGCCAAATTCCTCTCTGTTTCTGATTTCTCATTTCATTCCATTGTGGTCACAGAAAATACTTCATAGAATTGCGATCCTTTTCAATGCATTGGATTTCTTCTTTGGCCTCTCCCAGGGAATGTTCCTTGCATTCTCAAGAAGAAAGTGTGTCTTTCTGTTGTGTGGAGTGTCCTATAGCTGCTTATTAGGTCTCGTGGATTTATAGACTCCCCGTGTTTTTTTTTTTTTTTTGAGACGGAGTCTTGCTCTGTCGCCCAGGCTGGAGTGCAGTGGCCCGATCTCGGCTCACTGCAAGCTCTGCCTCCCGGGTTTACGCCATTCTCCTGCCTCAGCCTCCCGAGTAGCTGGGACTACAGGCGCCCACCACCTCGCCCGGCTAGTTTTTTGTATTTTTTAGTAGAGACGGGGTTTCACCGGGTTAGCCAGGATGGTCTCAATCTCCTGACCTCGTGATCCGCCCATCTCGGCCTCCCAAAGTGCTGGGATTACAGGCTTGAGCCACTGCGCCCGGCCAACTCCCCGTGTTTTTAAAAAAAGGAGGGGAGGTGGTGGGGAGGTTAAAAAAAAATGGCTTGCAAAGACAAGCCATTGACAAAATGTCAATTTTGTGGCAATTGACAAAATGCCAATGCAATGTTTTGTTCACATCGTTCTAGATTATATTATTTATTTACTTATTTTGAGATAGGGTCTCACTCTGTTGCCCAGGCTGGAGTGCAGTGGCGTGATCATGGCTCACTGCAACCTCCAACCTCCCGGGTTCAAGTGATTCTCATACCTCAGCCTCTTGAGTAGCTGGGACTGTACCTGCACACCACCGTGCCCGGCTAATTTTTTTTTTTTTTTTTTTTTTAGTAGAGACAGGGTTTCACCATGTTGGCCAGGCTGGTCTTGAACTCCTGGCCTCAAGTGATCTGCCCGCCTCGGTCTCCCAAAGTGCTAGAATTACAGGCATGAGCTACCTTGCTTTTTTTATTAAATTAAATTAAATTTTATAAAATTTATAATTTTATAATAAAGTATAAAAATAATTTATCTATGTATTTATTAGAGACAGGGTCTTGCTCTGTCGCCCATACCAGAGTGCAAGTGGCGCAATCATAGCTCACTGCAGCCTCAAACTCCTGGGCCCAAGTGATCCTCCCACCTCAACCTCCCGAGTAGTTGGGACTATAGTTGCATGCTACCATGCCTGGCTAATTTTTTTTTTTTTTTTAATTTAAGAGATGGGGTCTTGCTATGTTCCCCAGGCTGGTCTCAAACTCCTGGCCTCAAGCGATCCTCCCACCTTAGCCTCCCAAAGTGCTGGGATTACAGGTATGAGCCAGCACACCTGGCTGTTCTAGGTTAAAATGGGGTCAAATCCTGGCAAGCGGCATCCCCGGCAGGAACCCCGCCTGCGGGACCAGCTCTTCCTGTGGGATTTGTGTTTGTGACTCAGGAAGACCCCAAGACCCATGAAGGTTGGTTGGCGTCTGTCTGCCGGAGGATTTGGATGCCCAGGCCTCAGTTTCCCCACCCTGCAGAGTGAGGACTTTTCAGCTTAGTCTCCAGCCTAAGAGCCTCTGGGTCTGGTGTCCAGGGGTCTGTGTACCCTCTGCAGGAGGCTGTCTTGGGATGGCTGGGGCCTGGGTGGGGAGGGGAGCTGGCTGCGCAGAGCAGGCTGTGGGCTGAGCAGGCGGCGGGTGGGTGTGCCGGGTGTGAGTGGCACCTCCACCGCAGGCCCGTCCATCTCCCCGACGGCCCCTGCCTCTCTGCACAACCCAGCCTGCTACAAAACCCCGATTTCCGGGCGGTCCCCAAGGCCAGGGCCCTGGCCGTGCTCCCATTGCTCTGCGCTGTCAACCCCATTTCGAAGAATAGGAAACCGAGGCCCAGAATGTTGCAGGCTGAGGTGACAGATGCCGGCTGGTGTGAATCTGAACCCTCAGGGATGCTTGCAGAAAATGCTCAGCCTGGGTCAGTGGCTCTCAGGCGAGCTGCTCAGGAAAGAAAAACTCTTTTGAGCATATCAGCAGCCATGAATAAAGTTTAAAAAAGGATACCCAGGTCAGGCACGGTGGCTCACGCCTGTAATCTCAGCACTTGGGGAGGCCGAGGCCGGAGGATCACTTGAGGTCAGGAGTTCGAGACCAGCCTGGCCAACATGGCGAAACCTCGTCTCTACTAAAAATACAAAAATCAGCTGGGTGAGGTGGTGCATGCCTGTAATCCCAGTTACTTGGGAGGCTGAGGCAGGAGAATCGCTTAAACCCAGGAGGTGGAGGTTGCAGTGAGCCAAGATTACACCACTGCACTGCAGCCTGGGTGACAGAGTGAGACTCTTTCTCGAAAAATACTAACAGACCAGGCGCGGTGGCTCACGCCTATAATCCCAGCACTTTGGGAGGCTGTGGCGGGCGGATCACGAGATCAGAAGATCGAGACCATCCTGGCTAACACCGTGAAACCCCATCTGTACTAAAAAAAATACAAGAAAAATTAGCCTGGCTTGGTGGTGTGTGCCTGTAGTTCCAGCTACTCGGGAGGCTGAGGCAGGAGAATGGCGTGAACCCGGGAGGCGGAGCTTGCAGTGAGCCGAGATTGCACCACTGCACTCCAGCCTGGGCGACAGAGCGAGACTCCATCTCAAAAACAAACAAAAACTAACAGTAAAAATGAAAACAAAAAATAAAAAAGGGTATCCAGCTATTCCACTGTTAGGGACACATTCCCAAAAAACTGATAGCAGGGGCTGGAATGGGTATTTGCACACTCCTGTTCATAACAGCCAAAGGGGGGAAATGAGCAAGTGTTCATCAAAGAATGAACAAATGTACAAAATGTGGTCCTTCCACACAATGGAATATTACTGAGTCATAAAAAGGAAGGAAATTCTGACACACACTACCACGTGGATGAATCTTGAAGACATTATGCTGAGTGAAATAAGCTACAGGAAAGGACAGATACTGTATGATTCCACTCCTAGGAGGTTCTCAGAGTGTTTGAATTCGTAGAGACGGAAGAAAGGTGGGGGCCAGCAGCTGTTCAGGGAGAATGGGAAGTGAGTGTTCAATGGGATCAGAGTTTCAGTTTGGGAAGAAGGGAAAAGTGCTGGAGATGGGTGGTGGTGAAGGTTGCACAGCACTGTGAATGTACTTAATGCTGCTGAACTGTACACTTAAAAATAACCAATTTTGGGCCAGGTGCGGTGGCTCACGCCTGTATTCCCAGCACTTTGGGAGGCCGAAGCGGGCAGATCACCTGAGGTCAGGAGTTTGAGACCAGCCTGGCCAACATGGTGAAACCCCGTCTCTACTAAAAATACAAAAATTAGCTGGGTATGGTGGCGAGAGCCTGTAGTCCCAGCTACTTGGGAGGCTGAGGCAGGAGAATCACTTGAGGCGGGAGGTTGAAGTGAACCGAGATCATGCCACTGCACTCCAGCCTGGATGACAAAGCAAGACTCTGTCGCAAAAAAAAAAAAAAAAAAAAAAAAGTGAATTTGGCCAGGCACAGTGGCTCACTCTGGTAATCCCAGCATTTTGGGAGGCCAAGGTGAGCGGTTCATTTGAGCCCAGGAGTTTGTGACCAGCCTGGGTAACACAGTGAGACTCAGTCTCTACAAAAAATAGAAAAATTAGCCAGGCATAGTAGCACACCAGTACCAGCTGCTCTGGAGGCTGAGGCAGGAGGATCACATGAGCCTGGGGAGGTCGAGGCTGCAGGGAGGTGTGATTGCACCACTGCATTCCAGCCTGGGCAACAGAGTGAGACCCTATCTCAAACAAAACAAAACCAAAACAGTCAATTTTATGTTATGTATATTTAATCACAATAAAGAGAAAGAATGAAAGAAAGAAAATGTGGGATTAGAGAGAAAAGAACAGGGTGATGGGGCAGGTCAAATCACGCTGGAGAAAGAGCTCAGGCTACGAGCAGAGAGTTGGTGAGACCCCTATCTCCAGCCTCCTGGGTTCAGTATCCCTTCTAGAACTCTAGGAATGGCTTCCCTAACTGGCAGCAGCTTGGGCCTGGCTTACTGCCCCCAGTAAGAACTAGCCCCAGAGGCTGATGCGGGAGGATCGCTTGAACCCAGGGGTTCAAGGCTGCAGTTAGCTGTGATTGCATCCCTGCGCTCCAGCCTGGGCAACAGAGTGAGACCCTATCCCAAAAAACAAACACAAAAACCATTGGGTCATATGGATACACCACACTTTTATTCATTCATGAGTTGATGGGCATTTGGGCGGTTTCCACCGTCTGGCGGGTATAAATGGTGCTGCTTCGAACACGCGTGTGCAAGTATCTGTTTGTGTCCCGGTTTTCATTTCTCTTGGGACTGTACTGAGGAATGGAATCGCTGGGGCCTATGGCAATTCCATGTTTAGCTTTTTTTTGTTGTTTTGACACGGAGTCTTGCTCTGTCGCCCAGGCTGGAGTGCAGTGGCGCGATCTTGGCTCACTGCAACTTCCGCCTCCTGGGTTCAAGCGATTCTCCTGCCTCAGCCTCCCGAGTAGCTGGGATTACAGGCGTGCACCACCATGCCCAGCTAATTTTTGTGTTTTTTTTTTTTTTTTTAGTAGAGACGGGGTTTTACCATGTTGGCCAGGCTGATCTTGAACTTCTGAACTCCAGTAATCCACCCGCCTCGGCCTCCCAAAATGCTGGGATTACAGGCGTGAGCCACGGCACCTGGCCCCCAGGCTCCTCTTTTTTTTTTATTTTTTTTTGAGATGGAGTCTTCCTCTGTCGCCCAAGCTAGAGTGCAATGGTGCGATCTTGGCTCACTGCAATCTCTGCCTCCCGGGTTCATGCGATTCTCCTGCCTCAGCCTCCGAAGTAGCTGGGATCACAGGTGCCCACCACTATGCCAAGTTAATTTTCGTATTTTTAGTAGAGACGGGGTTTCACCATGTTGGCCAGGCTGGTCTCGAACTCCTGACCTCAAATTATCCACTTGCCTCGGCCTCCCAAAGTGCTGGGATTACAGGCATCAGCCACTGTGCCCGGCCTCCTCTTAACTTCTTATGCGGCACCTCAGGGAGCCCTATTCACCCAGCCTCTCCCTGGCCCCGTGTCCCTCCCTGTCTGGGATATTCCTGGAAAATGGACTTCCCAGTTTCTTTTAGACAAAAGCCTAGAAGGAACTCAGCAGGGCTTCCAGGAACGCCCAGAACCTGTATGTGGAGGGAAACAGGGCAAACCTGATGCATTGGTGCATTCAGATGTTTCTAGGCACGGGAGGAGTTGTGGTGGCCGGGCCAGGCAGACCCGGGTTGAAGCCTCAGCTCTGCCACCTGTATCGGGCCCCCCAGCTAATCTCCCCTCTCTAAACCTCACTTTCCATGTCTCAAAAATGGGGCTGCTTAGGCTACCGTCGGGCTTGTGGGGAGGGTTGAAAGGGATAATTTGCTGAAGGTGCCTAGAGTGAAAGCACCCAAGCTCGAGTCACAGGGGCCACCTTTAGCACGAAGTTAGGTCATGCGACAAACATTTTGGCACTGACTCTGAACAAGGCCCAGAGGCTGCGTCACTTTTTTTTTTTTTGAGACAGAGTCTGTGTGATCTCAACTCACTGAAACCTCTGCCACTCTGCCTCCCGTCAAGCAATTCTCGTCCCTCAGCCTCCCAAGTAGCTGGGATTATAGGCGTGAGCCACCACACCCAGCTAATTTTTATATTTTTAGTAGAGACGGGGTTTCACCAGGTTGGCCAGGCTGGTCTCGAACTCCTGACCTCAGGCGATCTGCCTGCCTCGGCCTCCCAAAGTGCTGGGATTACAGGCTTGAGCCATTGCGCTCAGCCAGAGCCACTCCTGAAATTCTGAGTCACATCTGCTTGCCAGGACTCAGTGAGAGGCTGAAGCATCTGGAGCATCTGCTGAATGAACGGGTAAACAAATGAATGAATGAGCGAAGAGGGCCGTGGGGAGAGGGAGAGAGAGGGACGAAGGGGCTTTAAAATTCAAGCACACCCACCTTATCAGGGGACACTCACTGTGCTGGCCACACCCCAGGGGTGGGCTCTGAGCTTGAGTCTCTCATTTCATTTTCAAGGCAGCAAACCCATTTTCCACACAAGGAAACTAAGGCGTAGGCAGGCCAAGTCACACGGCTGATCTGAGGGTTTCTTTTTTTTTTTGAGATGGACTCTCGCTATGTCACCCAGGCTAGACTACAGTGGTGCCATCTCAGCTCAGTGCAACCTCCGCCTCCCAGGTTCAAGTGATTCTCCTGACTCAGCCTCCCAAGTAGCTGAGATTATAGGCACCTGCCACCACGCCCAGCTAATTTTTTTTTTTTTTTCAGTAGAGACAGGGTTTCACCATGTTGGCCAGGCTGGTCTCGAACTCCTGAGTTCAAGTGATCCACCCACCTCAGCCTCCCAACGTGCTGGAATTACAGGTGTGAGCCACCAGGTCTGGTCGGGGGACAGGTGTTAATTGGCATTGAGTCAATGAAGGCCGGGGTTGCTGTTGAACACTACAGTGCACAGGACGGCCCCGTACTGGAGAATGATTCAGCTCCAAATGTCTTTAATGTCTTTTGTTTTTTCTTTCTTCTCTCTCTCTCTTTTATTTTTGTTTTTGTTTTTTTGTTTTCCCCAGAAACAGGGTCTCTCTATGTTGCTCAGGCTGGTCTCAAACTCCTTGGCTCAAGAGATCACCGCACCTCAACCTCCCAAAGTGCTGGGATGACAGGTGAGAGCCACCGCCGCGCCCAGCTCCAAGGCTGATGCTCACTGGTCTGGCACAGCTGACACAGCTCAGGCCGAGGCAATCAGAGCCACCCAGCCCTGGCACCTGACAAGCCGGCTCGAGCCTATGGTCCTGGGACTCCACCTGGGGCTGCCAGGCGTGGGTGCTGACTCAACCGTGTTGACAGGGCTGGGTGCTGAGTCACGGGTGAGCCCATAGACATCTTGCCCTCTGGCAACCCTCCCTTCCTCCTCCCACTTCACACCACATCATTCTGCAGCTTGCTTGGGTGCTGGGGCCCCCAGAACTACAGGAAATGTCTAGCAGAAAAATAGCTCCTACATCTCTCCCCAGCACCATGCCAATAAGCCCCTAAAAAACGTCACCTCTCCCTCGCCCCCCGCCATAGCTGGGCTTGGTGATCTGCACCTATAATCCCAGCACTTTGAGAGGCTGATGCGGGAGGATTGCTTGAGTCCAGGAGTTTGAGCCCAGCCTGGGCAACAAAGTGAGATCCCACCTCTACAAAAAGTTTAAAAATTAGCTGGGTGGCTGGGCATGGTGGCTCGCTCCTGTAATCCCAGCACTTGGGGAGGCCGAGGCTGGCGGATCACGAGGTCAGGAAATCGAGACCATCCTGGCTAACACAGTGAAACCCCATCTCTACTAAAAATACAAAAAATTAGCCGGGCGTGGTGGCAGGCGCCTGCAGTCCCAGCTACTCGGGAGGCTGAGGCAGGAGAATGGCGTGAACCCGGGAGGTGGAGCTTGCAGTGAGCCGAGATCCGGCCACTGCACTACAGCCTGGGCGACAGAACCAGACTCCATCTCAAAAAAAAAAGAAAAAAAAAATTAGCTGGGCATGGTGATGCACGCCTGTAAGTCCCAGCTACTCGGGAGGCTGAGGCGGGAGGATCGCTTGAACCCAGGAAGTCAAGATTGTGGTGATTGTGCCGCTGCACTCCAGCCTGGGTGACAGATGAGAGACCCTGTCTCAAACCAAACCAAACGAAACTTTCACCCTTGTCAACCCTTTTACCCACAGTGCTTGTTTGCAAAAATAACTACTGCCATAAGTAAAAGGAATATTATGCAGCCATGAAAATGACAATACAAATATGTCACTGGGGGAAAAACAGCATAGACAAATGATTATAACTTTGCCTGGGGAAAAGGAAGAATACAGTGAAAATCACAGCCATGAAAAGTAATTCAGCCAGTGACCACAAATCCCTTGCTCTAAAAGAGAGAGAGAGAGAGAGAGAGAGAGACAGACAGACAGAGAGAGGCTGGGTGCAGTGGCTCACGCCTGTAATTCCAGCACTTTGGGAGGCTGAGGTGGGTGGATCACCTGAGGTCAGGAGTTCGAGACCAGCCTGGCCAACATAGCAAAACCTCATCTTTACTAAAAATGCAAAAATTAGTCGGGCATGCTGGCATGCACCTGTAATACCAGCTACTAGGGGGTGCTGAGGCAGAAGAATTGCTTGAACCCGGGAGGCAGAAGTTGCAGTGAGCTGGGATTGTGCCACTGCACTCCAGCCTGGGTGACAGAGTGAGACTCTGTCTCAAAAAAAAAAAAAAAAAGAAAGAAAGAAAGAAAGAAAAACTTGCATTGGGATTGGGTTGTAGAATCCTAGGTGAAGATGGCCTCAGGGTGAGGTTTTCTTCATAGGTTTTTCTGGGTGGCATTTGCCACCAAAGCTTGCTTCCTGGCACAGAGTTACCTTCTTGCTGATAAAAGCAATGATCTTTTAGGAACCAGAGGCGATGTCTCAACCTCAGCACTGCTGACATTCAGAGCTGGGCCATTCTCTGCAGAGGGGGCTGTCCCCCACCTCTGTCCACCAGGTATCAGCAGCACCCCCGAGCTGACAACCAATAATGTCCCCAGACTGGGTCAGTCTCCACTGAGCATCACAGATTCAGAAGATATTTGATGGAAATTGGCATTTGGGTGTCAGAAAGGGGCAGAAAAAATGATGATGGGATATTTCTGGATTAGTCAGTATGACCTAGCGCTGCCTGTCTCTTACTGAAACGTACAACTGTGTGTGCAACGATCACACTTTCTATTCTGTCTGTTCTCCAACAGAACAGACATGCAAGAAACAGAAACTCAACAGCTTCAGCCCCGTTAACGACTTGCCTTTCACTGGACTCAGAGGCTTCCAGAAGAAACCTGGAAGACATTTTCAAATAAGCAAGAAAAATAGCTTGATCACTAAGTTTAAGCTGAACAGGGAAACCTGGAGACCTTTAAAAAATATTGTTTCAAACCACCCACAAGTCCTTCTTTTGCCCGTGCACTGCAGAGGCCAGCTTTTAAAAAGGAAGATCATCTCCCCAGGTCGAGGGGCCAACATTCTGTCTTGGGATGGTTTTTGCAGAAGCTGTACACAGAGGGTACGGGAGGCTTAAAAACCTCACACCCTTTATCACCAGCGGATGTGAAGCCAGGCTATTTACTCTCAAAAAATGAATCAGATTGTCATCTCGTATTTCTGCTTTTTGTGGATTACCAAACACCTCTCAGCTGTTTCCAGTTGGGGAGGAGGAAGGATGGACGGAGGGAGGAAATCCCAGCCTCTGTCGCAACGGGGTGAGAGTGTTTTAAAGTAGGCACTGCTTACGAGCTATTTTCACTTTCTGGAAACTTGAGCAATGGTTGGTGGTCATGGTTACCCGGGGCCCCCGAGAATGGGGAAGGTGAGGGGTGGCAGGGGAAATCTGGGGGGAGAGATACCTCCTTGCCTGAATGAGACATTCAGGATAGTAGGATTTAGGGATCTCCTCTGCTGTCCAGGTGGGTTCCAGACTGGTCACCTCCCACCATTGAGGCAGTGCATTTTTTTGCACCAGGAGACCTCCAGGGGAGGCTTGTCTCCTTGCCTTCCAGTGCACACAACGGCTGGGTCAATTGTAGAAAGCCACCACTCCCTTCCAGTCGGGTTCAGGGGCCCTTGGAGGCAGACAGAGCAGGCTAACAACCCAACTCCACCACCCTGCAGCTACCTCTCTGGGCCTCTGTTTCCTCATCTGGAAAAGAGCTTCATGCATGGCCCTCGAATGCAGGTTTCACTGTTTTCCCCTAGCAGAATGAGGAACTCACCCCTTAAGAAAAGACTTGCTAAATGTCAAGACGAGTAAAGGGCAGAACATGCCAGAAACTTAGCATGTTAACCCCCTTTAAAAATATAAATAAAATTTAAAAAGCTGGCACTCCAGAAATTTGGCTAAAACCTCAGAGGCTTCCAGGAAGACGTTAAGTTTTTTTTTTTTTTTTTTCTTCAGCCTAGAGGAGGCCACGTCAGTGGGACCAGCACTTTCCCAGCTTTGGGGCAAAGAGGCAATTTATGGCTCAAAGAACAACCTTAAAATAACCCTCCCTCAGTCCTAAAATGCAGTGTTTAAATTTACAGAAAAACCCACAGGTTCCTGGCAGGCGGGCGCAGCAGCTGGCAGTCCCGGTGCTGGCCAGAGGCAGGACCCACTGCACAGGATGCTTTAGTGGCGCTGCCCTCCATCAAACTGTCCGCTCCCCCCTCCTCCCAAGTGCCCCAAGGCCCCAGTTCCAAGCAGCCAGACCAGTACTGTGGTTTTTTTTAAAAGATGCAAAACTTTTTAATTAAAAAAAAAAAAAAAACCCAGCAAAATCTTATAAAAACGAACCAGGTAGCCCAAAAATGCCCACCTGTCTCTCTATGTACAGTAATACAATATTTGTCACAGTCACTATATACAATATTATAAAAAATGCCGCAGACAGTACAAATTAAGGCCCTTATTTCTCACAAGGCATCAGAAGCCTCGATCCTCTAGTGTAGACCCGGTGGGAGAGAAGATGCCACTTAAATTATTGCACCATTTTGAAAAACAAAACTCGTCAAGGAGGATCGTGGTCTTTTCCCACCGGGCCTTCAGTCACAGATGGGGGCTGGGGCGGTGGCGTCGTCGTCGTCATCATCGAGGGAGACCCTCTGTAGCCACGCTGTGCCCGGCCCGGTTCTCTGGGTCCAATAAATATCAGTCACAGTTTGGGAGGGGGCCGCGCCCGGCGCGTGGGACCCGCCACGGCCGCGCGCAGGTGGGCAGGGGCGTCCCGGCTACATGTGCCGTTTCATGTGCAACGCCAGGTGGTCGGAGCGCGAGAAGGCACGATCGCACAGATGGCACTGGAAAGGCCGGTGGCCCGTGTGCTTGCGGTAGTGGCGTGTGAGCTCGTCTGAGCGCGCAAACTTCCAGCCGCAGCCGTCCCAGTTGCAGTGGTAGGGCTTCTCACCTGCAGGGAGGGGGCGAGAGTGAGCCTCAGTTTCCCTCCCAGGACAGGGCACGTATGGACACTGGCTACCCCGGCGAGCGCAACCTATCCCTAGCCAGGCCCTTGACGCGCTCCCTGCTGAAGTGTTGCGCCCCGAGGGATCCTTGTCCTACATCCCCAACTCCCCCCGCAATCCGGATCTTCACCCCAGGGGGTCGGAGGAGCGCACGGTCCACTCCCCACTGTTGCGAGACACGCCCCCCCGCACGGGTCCTAAGCATGCACCCTCTCTCCAGCATTTTAAGACACGGAATCTCTCAAGGTTTCCCAAGCGCACACTCCCTCCCCAAGGTCTTGAGCCTTGTCCCCAGAGGAGTCCCAAGCCTGCGCCCCCTCCTCAACTTCCGGAGACGCAGCATCTCCCCGGGGTTCCTAAACGCGCACCTACTCCCCAACGACCCGAGCCTCAGCCCCGGGGATTCTGAGCCACTCGCCCATAGGCTCCTAAGCCTGCTCCCCCTCCCCAACTTTCTGAGACTGTCTCCCTAGCCACGCCCCCAGGAGGTTTTCCAAGTGCCCTTCCCAACCTCCTAAGGACTCCTCTGTCCTAAGCGTGCGAGCCCCCACCCCAGCCTCTCGAATCACACCTCCTTAGTGAGGGTTCCTGGGTGTCCCCCAACCAACCTCCCGAGCCACGCCTCCCGGGGAGTCCTAAGCGTGCGCCCCCAGCCAGATCCCCGAGCCACGCCCCAAGGGAGGTCCTAAATTCATTTTCTGGCGCGCGCTGGGAATCAGACCCCCCCTCGCGCGTCCCCCAGCTGGCGCTGCCTGCCCGTGCGTGCCGCCCACCTGTGTGCGTGCGCAGATGCGCCTTCAGATGCGAACTCTTGGTGTAGGTCTTGCCGCAGCCCGCGTAGCTGCAGGTGTGAGTGGCGGTGCGTTTGCGGGGCCAGGAGCGACGGCCGCGCTTTGGCTTGGCCTCCAGCAGCTCCAGTGGGGACGCAGGCGGCGTGAGGAGACCGCGGGCGGCGGGGGGCGCCAGGCCCAGGGCTGCCGCGGCGGCGGCCGCGTCGTCAAAGAGACCGAAGGCTGGGGGCGCAGGCGGCGCGTAATGCAGGCCGGGCCCAGGCGCGCCGAAGCCAGGGCCACCGAAGGGCGGCGGGAAGGAGGCGCGCGGGCCAGGCGCGGGCAGGCTCGCGGGGCCGTCGGGGCTGAGCGGCGGGGTGTCGGGCGGCGGTGGGGGGCGACCCCCGGGACCTCGCATGCACGAAGCCGCCGGGCCCGGGGCGCCTTCGCGCTTGAGGCCGCGCGGTCCACGGGTCAGCCCGGGAGCGCAGCCGTAGCCGCCGCCGTCCGCTTCAGGGGGCTCGGCCTTGACCAGGCGGCCGGGCGGCGCCAGCAGAAAGCGGCCGTGCAGTGCGGGCCCCGGCGGCGCGTCCAGCTCGGGTCGCAGCAGCTCAGACACCAGGCCACCCGCGGGGGCACTGTAGGGCGGAGGCGCGCCGGGTTCGGGGTAGTAGAACGCAGGCGGCGGGGGCGGCGGCGGCGGCTCCGGGGCGGCCTCGGCGCCCAGGCCGTCCAGCCCCATGGACAGGATGAAGTCCAGCACGCTGTTGAGGTCGTCGTCGGTGCCGCCGGGCTCGGGCTCGGCGCGCGGCCAGCGCTGCGGGCGACAGGGCAATGGGCGTGAGCGGGAGGCAGGGCTCGGGGGGCGCTGCCTGCTGCCCCCGCTGCCCGCCTTCTACCACCCTAAGTCCGCGATCCCCGTGGCCCGCATCCTCTCCTGAGTCTGCAGTCCCCGCCTTCGCGTCCTGTCACCCCGCAGCCCACGTTCTACTACCCCGAGCCCGCTGCCCACGGTCCCGGCCGCCCAGCCGTCCCCGCCGCCCTCACCTCCTGCAGGCCGCGCTCGCGGCACGGGCTGGCGAAAGTGGAGAAGGACGGCAGGATGGGTTCACTGAGCGCCATGGCTGGGACCCGGGGAGGAAGGACGCGGACGGGGGACACCGGTGAGTGGCTGCCCGAGGGCGGGCTGGTCGGGGCGCGGGCGGGCGGGGACGGCTCTGTGGGCCGCGGCCTGGCCCGCCCCAAGCCTTATAGGCGCGGCAAGCGCGGGGGCCGGGCCAAAGCGGCGGCGGCGGAAACGCGTCCCGGATGGGGACGAGCTCCGGGCGCAGCCTAAATTTAGCCGCGGTATATAAGCCGGCGGGCGGCGGCGGCCGTGGCCACTGCGGCGGCCCGGGCCTTGCGCTGACAGTCCGGCCCCTCGCGCGCAGCCAGGGCCGCGCCTCCTCCTCCCCGGGCCCCGCCCCCGCCGGTCTCCCCGGCGACGTTGTCAACACGCGCTCCACAACAGCGGCGTGACGCCCAGGGATCCCCCGGGCGCCCCGGGCTCCCGCCTGCGCTAGCATCCCGGGGACCTGGAGCGGGGGCGGTGTCGGGGCCTCTCGGAAACTCAGGGGAGCACCGGGCTTGGCGGCCTCCCCGGATCCCTTGACGGAAGGGGAGATTGGCTCCAGCTTCAGAGGTCCACAGAACCCTGGGTGGATGGGAAGCCTGGAGTCTCCAGGATTCATGGATGGGTGAGGCCGGGCCCCTCATCTGTCGTGGGACCACCCAGAGGGCGCCACCGTGTGCACATCACCCTGTTAAAAAAAAAAAAAAAAAAAACCTTGTGTAGACCGGGCTCCGTGGCTCACACTGTAATCCCACCACTTTGGGAGGCTGAGACAGGAGGATCACTCGAGACCAGGAGTTCAAGACCAGCCTGGGTAACACAGTGGCCCCCATCTCTTAAAAAATAAAAAAAAAAAAATTAGCTGGGTGTAGTGGGAGGCTGAGATGGGAGGATCGCTTGAGCCCAGGAGGTGGAGGCTGCAGTGAGCTATGATCACACCACTGCACTCCAGCCTGAGTAACAGAGGAGACTCAAGAAAACAAACAAAACGAAACTTTTGTGTGGCAACATCAAGACACGTTAAATCTTTGACATTTGAGACGCCCACCCCCTCCTCCCCAGCCCGTCAAGTGCAGGGAAACTGAGGCAGAGGTGGCTGGGAGAAGTTGGAGGTCCAGCAGGCACAGGCAGGCTGGGTTCCTTTACCAACTTGCATAAGCGAATTAAGTAACTCAGAATGACCGGTGATGATGGTCATTCCCCCAGTACAACTCCAGCATCGGGGCGTCAGAGGACAGTGCTGCTCAATGGGTCCCTTCAGTGCTCCACCTCTGTCCCCCACACCATATCCCTGCTGGCCGGGGGCTGTCACTCCTGTTACAACTGTCTGCCAGCCCTGTGTGGGCACTGGGGACACAGTAACCAAGAGATAGACAAGACCCATGCTCTAGGGGACCTCTACTTTAGTGGAGGAGGGAAGGATGGAAGTTTATTCATTTGGGTTTTTTTGAGACCGGGTCTCCCTCTGTTGCCCAGGCTGGAGTGTAGTAGTGCAGTCACAGCTCACTGCAGCCTCAAACTCCTGAGCTCAAGTGTTCCTCCTGCCTTTGCCTCCCAAGCAGCTGGGATTACAAGGTGGATGCCACCGTGCCTGGGTAATTTTTTGTTTTTTTTTTGTATTTTTTGTAGAGATGGGGTCTCACTATGTGGCCCAGGATGGTCTTGAAGTCCTGGACTCAGGCGATCCACCCGCCTCGGCCTCCCAAGGTGCTGGGATTACAGGTGTGAGCCATTGCGCCTGGCCTTACTGATAGGGGTTTAAAAAGAAAAATGGAGCCGTAGAAGGGACTAGAAAGTGAGTGTGTGATGAGGCAGGGGGAGGGAAGAAATGGGGAAATTTTGAATCTCACCCAGGAGGTGAAATGTGAGCTTACGTGAAAAAGTCACTGGGGACCTTGTGGGTATTGGAGGAAGAGCATCCCAAGAGGAACCTAGAGCCAGGTGGTGAGGGATGCAGGCAACTCCTGCTCCGGAAGCTTGGATTCTCAGCCCCTGCAGAAATGCACTCTGCAGGGTCTCCTCTGCAGCCCCCACCAAACCCAGTCACCAGAGACTTCAAGTTGGGTACAAACTTGCTTTCTGCAGTTACCACCGAAATGGCTGCGAGTCAGCCTCAGCCACTGAGCATGCGCTGTGTGACCTTGAACCAGTGGCTTTGCCTGTTTGGGTTTGCCACCTCAGTCTGTGAAATACATATAAGAATAGTACCTTACCCCAAATGGCTATTGTGAGTTCACACAGGCTCTTTTCTTTGTTGTGGAAGTAGGTAGCATCCTGTGTGACACTGAACTCTCTACCAGTGCTTGGGAGATGGGCCTGCTTGTGTGCTTTGGGAATTGAATTGCCTTTCTCTGGGCCTCAGTTTCCCTGTATGATAATGATGGAAAGATTAAGGGTATCAGGAATTTCTCCGCAAGGATATGGGATTCCTGGGCAACTGCCGGGGAGGGTTTTTGTTTGTTCATTTCTTTGCTTTGGCCAAGACTGCTGGCTGGACGCGGTGGCTCACACCGGTAATCCTAGCACTTTGGGAGGCTGAGGCGGGCAGATCACTTGAGGTCAGAAGTTGGAGACCATCCTGGCCAACACAGTGAAACCCCGTCTCTACTAAAAATACAAAAATTAGCCAGGCGTGGTTGCACGTGCCTGTAATCCCAGCTACTCGAGAGGCTAGAATCGCTTGAACCTGGGAGGTGGAGGTGGAGGTTACAATGAGCCCAGACCACGCCACTGCACTTTAGCACTCCAGCCTGGGTGACAGAGTAAGACTTTGTCTTAAAAAAAAAAAAAAAACCTCGGACCACAGCATCCCTCTGGTTTCTCAGCGAGCACCGTGGTCCCCTGGGCCTCTGAGCCTTGCTCACTGGCACCTGCAGCTCGTCTGAGGTACCTCTCTGCCTTCCTCCTTTCTTACTGTCTCTGTTTGGGTCCTGAAACATACCAGGCACGTTCCCCCTGCAGGTCTCTGTGCTCACCGTGCCCCCCACGAGCATTCCTTTCTTTCCATTTCCACTTGTGAAGCTCTGTCCGTCTCTCTCTCTCTCTCTCTTTTTTAACCTCCTTTAACTAACGTGCTTTATTTATTTGTTGATTTTTGAGACAGAGACTTGATCTGTTGCCCAGGCTGCAATGCAGTGGTGCCATTTCAGCTCACTGCAGCCTCCGCCTCCTGGGTTCCAGAGATTCTCCTGCCTCAGCCTCCTAGATAGCTGGAATGACAGGCGCCTGCCACCATGCCCAGCTAATTTTTTTTTTTTTTGAGATGGAGTCTTGCTCTGTTGCCCAGGCTGGAGTGCAGTGGCGCGATCTCGGCTCACTGCAAGCTCCACCTCCCGGGTTTATGCCATTCTCCTGCCTCAGCCTCCCGAGTAGCTGGGACTACAGGCGCCTGCCACCACGCCCGGCTAATTTTTTGTATTTTTAGTAGAGATGGGGTTTCACCCGGTTAGCCAGGATGGTCTCGATCTCCTGACCTTGTGATCCGCCCGCCTCGGCCTCCCAAAGTGCTGGGATTACAGGCGTGAGCCACCGCGCCCGGCTTTTTTTTTTTTTTCAGTAGAAACGGGGTTTCACCATGTTGGCCAGGCTGGTCTCAAACTCCTGACCTCAAGTGCTGCCTACCTCAGCCTCCCAAAGTGCTGGGATTTGGGAGGCGTGACCCACAGCGCCTAGCCTGGACTTTTATTTTTTTAGAGAAGTTTTAGATTTATAGAAAAATTGAGCAGAAAGTACAAGGTGTTCCCAGGTAGCACCCCTCGCACCACCCCAACCTTTCTCCTGTTATCATCTTGCATTAGTGTGGTGCATTTGTGACAATTACTTAGCAGAGAGGAATATATTATTATTAACTAATAATAATAACAGCCCATATTTTATTTATTTATCTTGACACAGGGTCTTGCTCTGTCGCCCAGGCTGCAGTGCAGTGACAGTCATGGCTCACTGTAGCCTCAAACTCCTAGGCTCAAACCGTCCTCCCAGCTCAGCCTCCCAAGTAGCTCAGACTACAGATGTGCACCACCATGCCTGGCTGATTTTCATTTGTAGAGACAGGGTCTTGCCATGAATAATTCAGTCCATCAGTAATGGGTTAAATGGTGAGCCCACAAAGAAATTCTAAGTCTCAATCGCTGGCACCTGTGACTATGACCTTATTTAGAAAGTTTCTTTGGCTGGGCGCGGTGGCTCACGTGTGTAATCCCAGCACTTTGGGAGGTCGAGGTGGGTGGGTGGATCACCTGAGGTCGGGTGTTCAAGATCAGCCTGGCTAACATGGAAACCCCATCTCTACTAAAAATATAAAATTAGCCAGGCATGGTGGTGCATGCCTGTAGTCCCAGCTACTCGGGAGGCTGAGGCAGGAGAATCACTTGAATCCGAGAGGTGGAGGTTGCATGAGTTGAGATCGCACCCTTGCACTCCAGCCTGGGCGACAGAGTGAGACTGTCTCAAAAAAAAAAAAGTTTTTGCAGACATCGTGAAGCGTCTTGAGGTGAGATCATCCTGGATGAAGGTGGGACCTGATCCAGTGACGACTCCTCAGGAGAGAAAGGACTCAGGAACACAAACACAGCGAAGAAGAGCATGTGAAGATGGCTAGAGGCTGGAGTGAGGCAGCCACAGGCCCAAGGATATCTTTGGAGCCACCAGCAGCAAAACTGGGAACAGATTCTTTTATTTTCTTTTTTTTTTTTTTTTTTAGATGGAGTCTCACTCTGTAGCCCAGGCTGGGGTGCCGTGTTGTGATCTTAGCTCACTGCAGCCTCCATCCCTTGGGTTCAAACAATTCTTGTGCCTCAGCCTCCCAAGCAGCTGGGATTACAGGTGTGTGCCACCATGCCTGGCTAATTTTTGTATTTTTAGTAGAGATGGGGCTTCATCCTGTTGGCCAGGCTGGTTTTGAACTTCTGACCTCAAGTGATCTGCCTGCCTCGGCCTCCCAAAGTGCTGGGATTACAGGCGTGAGCTACTGCACCCAGCTAAGGGAACAGATTCTTTCTCAAATGGCTGGCTGCTGTGGCTCACATCTGTAATTCCAACACTTGGAGGCCGAGGCAGGAGGATTGCTGGAGTCCAGGAGTTTGAGACCAGCCTGGGCAACATAGTGAGACCCCGTCGCTACAAAAAATACAAAAATTGGCTGGGCATGGTGGCGCATACCTGTGGTCCCAGTTACTTGGGAGGTTGAGGTGGGAGAATCGCTTGAGCCTGGAAGGCGGGGGCTGCAGTGAGCCAAGATCACACCACTGCCCTCCAGCCTGGGCGACAGAGCGAGACTCCGTCAAAAAAAAAAAAAAAAAAAAAGGAATAAAAGAAGATCCTTTCTCGGAGCCTCCAGAGGGAACCGACCCTGCTGATGCCTTGATTTTGGGCTTTTGGCCTCCAGAACTGTGGGGAATACATTTCCATTGTTGGAAGCCACCCAGTCTGTGTCTTTTGTTGCGGCCACCACAGGAAACTCATACATCATGGTAACCAGCTGTTCTCTCGCCTGGCTTCCTCTCCAGACGGTGAACCCCTCAAGACAGGGGCCTTCCTTGACTCATCTCTGTGTCCTCCTGGGCCCAGCTGTGGACCCACTTTGTTGAAACAAATGTGATGTAAAGACAGTGGCCACCCACTGAGGACCTCCCAGGGCAGTGTGAAACATTTCAGCAGAGTGCCTGGCCAGCAGAACCAATGAAGAGAGCCGCCAGTGCGTGGAAAGAACATGAGCTTTTAATTTTATTTTAGAGAAATGAGGTCTCGTGGGTTGGTCTCATGGGCCGGGTGCAGTGGCTCATACCTGTAATCTCAGCACTTTGGGAGGCTGAGGCAGGCAGATCACCTGAGATCAGGAGTTTGAGACCAGTGTGAAAAGAGACCATGGTGAAACCCCGTCTCTACAAAAAATACAAAAATTAGCCGGTCGTGGTGGCGTGTGCCTGTAGTCCCAGCTACTTGGGAGGCTGAGGCATGAGAACCGCTTGAACCTGGGAGGCAGAGGCTGCAGTGAGCTGAGTTTGTGCCATTGCACTCCAGCCTGGGTGACAGAGTGAGACCCTGTCTCAAAAAAAAAAAAAAAAAGCAGGAATGGTGGCTCACGCCTGTAATCCCAGCACTTTGGGAGGCCAAGGCGGGTGGATCTCGAGGTCAGGAGTTCAAGACCAGCCCGCCCAACATGGTGAAACCTTGTCTCTACTAAAAATACAAAAATTAGCAGGGCGTGGTGGTGGGCATCTGTAGTCCCAGCTACTCAGGAGGCTGAGGCAGAGAATTGCTTGAACCCAGGATATGGAGGTTGCAGTGAGTGAGATCGCACCACTGCACTCCAGCCTGGGTGACAGAGTGAGACTCTGTCTCAAGAAAAAAAAAAGACAGAGAAATGAGGTCTCACTATGTTGCCCAGATTGGTCTTTAACTCCCGGCCTCAAGTGATCCTCCTGCCTTGGCTTCCCAAAGTGCTGGGATTACAGGCATGAGCCACTATGCCCAACCTAGATGAACTTTAATTGTCATATTAGCTGTGTGACCTTAGGCAAGCCACTTAACCTCTCTGAGCCTCAGTTTCCTTTTGAGAATATGAGACAGCATTTGTCAGTGTTCAGTAGTACTTGCTGGCTGATTGTGAGGGTGAGTGAATGAGCCTGTTAGGGGATCTCAGGCACTGTGGAATCTCTCTGTGCAGGAGAGGCTTGGCACCGGGAGGGGTCTTGAAACACAGACCCTCTCCTGCTGTTGTCCTGTGAAACTGCTATCTGGTTGGTACCTGCCTGCGTAGGTATGTGTTCCCGTGAAGTCTCAGCCAATGATGATGTTGGAGAAAGAGCACTGGGCATGAAGTCACATTCTCAGCCCTGCCTGGAACTAGTTAGGTGACTTTACCCTCAAAGCTCTGCAAGCCTTGGCTGGGTGCAGTGGCTCACGCCTGTAATCCCAGCACTTCGGGAGGCCGAGGCGGGTGGATCATTTGAGGTCAGGAGTTCGAGACCAGCCTCGCCAACACAGTGAAATGTCGTCTCTACTAAAAATACAAAAAATTAACCGGTGTACCTGGCTCATGCCTGTAATCCCAGCACTTTGGGAGGCTGAGGTGGGTGGATCACCTGAGGTTCAAGACCAGCCTGACCAACATAGTGAAACTCCGTCTCTGCTAAAAATAGAAAAATTAGCCAGGGATGGTGGTGGGTGCCTGTAATCCCAACTACTTGGGAACTTGGGAGGCTGAGGCAGGAGAATCGCTTGAACCTGGAAGGTGGAGGTTGCAATGAGCTGATTGCACTCCAGCCTGGGTGACAGAGCGAGACTTCATCTCAAAAGCAAAGCAAAATTAGCCAGGCATGGTGGCACACATCTGTAGTCCCAGCTACTTGGGAGACTGAGGCAGGAGAATCACTGGAATCCCGGAGGCAGGGTTGTAGAGAGCCAAGATCACGCCACTGCACTCCATCCTGGGTGACAGAGGGAGACTCGGACTAAAACTCCTGACCTCAGGTGATCTACTCACCTAGGCCTCCCAAAGCGTTGAGATTACAGGTGTGAGCCACCATGCCTGTCCACTGTTGGGAACTTTATGTTTCCTGATGATGATTTGTTTTTTGGAGACAGGGTCACCCGGGCTGGAATGCAGACATGTGATGATAGCTCACTGCAGCCTCCAACTTCCAGGCTCAAGCAATACTCCTGCCTCAGCCTCTTGAATAGCTGGGATTGCAGGTGCGCACTACCTCGACTGGCTCATTTTTAATCTTTGTTTGTAGAGACAGGGTCTCACCATGTTGCCTAGGCTGGTCTTGAACCCCTGGGCTCAAGTGATCTTCCTTCCTAAGCCTCCCAAAGTGCTGAGATTACAGGCATGAGCCACCGTGCCCAGCCTCGATGGTGATTATCTTATTGTCATCTTTCTTGTGGCCCCTTATCTTCTCCTTACAACTCAACATTATAAATGTAGACCAAGGAGGCAGAATATTTTCCTCAAATCTGTTGATAATAGTTGCTTTTAGCACTGTGCTGGCACAGATTCTGAGGTTGTAGCCAGGCCCAGTGCTGTGATGGATTGGTCATGTCTGTGATTGACTGGTGATGTCTGTCACCAACAGGGGATTGGATAAGTGGTACGTGTGCAGCTTTGTATTTGTTGTCTCCTGCCAGGCTGTCTTCAAGGGCTCAGGAAACGTGCAAATGAGTTTTTCGTCTGAGCCACAAATAAATACTGAGCTTCCGCTCCATGCTGAACTGGGCATGGAGAGGAAACTGATGAAGTGTACGGCCTGTTTCTGCCCATAGAGAGATTACAATCTTCTTTTACTGGGCCCTGGACATTTCTAGTAACCTTGAATTCTTTCCACTTTTCTTCTAGAGTCTAAGCTGCCTTTCTCTTTACCAGCTGTTTGCCCCAAATAGCTATTGTGTGCACTTGGCTCAGATCCCAAGAGCAAGTACTCAGGAATTCTACAGAAAACACGTCATGTAAAATACAGCTGAGCTTCCAAGACAAATTATGAGCACTGGAGGAATTACAGTCACATTACAGCAGCAACTGGATGATGACTCCCAGCTGGGGTGATTGGGGTGTTTCTGCTGAGGTTTGCACAACCGTTTTTCAGTATGTTGCAAAACTTGGCTCCTCATGTTGCAAAAATGTTTGGTAGTTCTGCCTTTCTTGAGGATGCAGAGAGATATGGGCAGAGGCACCCTCTGCAAGTGCTCTTCTTATCTCGGGTCACCACCTTGTCGCTGCCATGCTTGGAGCTGAGGTCTGATAGGAAAGGTCACTTTGTGATTTGCCTGGTTGTCTCTGGAGTTTGTGTGTGTGTGTGTGTGTGTGTGTGTTTGCACAGGGTCTCGCTCTGTCTCCCAGGCTGGAGTTCAGTGGTGCTATCATAGGTCACTGTAGCCTCAAACCCCTGGGCTCAAGCGATCCTTCTGCCCCCGCCTCTCAAAACACTGGGATTACAGACCTAAGCCACCACGCCTGGCCCTGCCTCTGGAGTTTTCTTATTACTATATAAATAATTAGGTCACGAGTGCGTGGGGAGATACGGGATTGCACTGGGCTGATGACTGATGGATTTTCATCAGAACCTCTCATCATCTGCTTGCCAGCCAGGCCACCACTACCTCAGTCTTATTGACACACAGGATAGAAGACGGGGAGAGAGCAATACTTACTGAGCACCTACTGTATACCAGGCCCCATGCTGAGGATCTGGATGTATTTTCTTTTTTCATTTTTTTTTTTTTTTTGAGGCCAGGTCTCAATCTGTCACCCAGGCTGGAGTGAAGTGGCGCAATCTCAGCTCACTGCAACCTCTGCCACCGAGGTTCAAGTGATTCTCCTGCCTCAGCCTCCCGAGTAGCTGGGATTACAGGCACACGCCACTACACCCAGTTAATTTTTGTTTTTTAAGTAGAAATGGGAGTCTCACTATGTTGGCCAGGCTTGTCTGGATGTATTTTCTTAATCCTCTCAGTTGGTCTGTTCAGTGAGGTGAGTGATGGACAGCTGGAACCCTGAGTTTAGATTCTGGCTCTTGTACTTGTTGACCTTTAGTGAATGATGTTCTTTTTTCTTTTTCTTTTTTTTTTTGAGATGGGAGTCTCGCCCTATTGCCCACGCTGGAGTGCAGTGGCGCAACCTCGGCTCACTGCAACCCTCTGCCTCCCAGGTTCAAGCAATTTTTCCCACCTCAGCCTCCTGAATAGCTGGGATTACAGACATGCGCCACCACACCCAGCTAATTTTTGTATTTTTAGTAGAGACGGGGTTTCACCATATTGACTAGGCTGGTCTCAAACTCCTGACCCCAGTGATGATCCGCCCATCTCAGCCTCCCAAAGTGCTGGGATTACAGGCGTGAGTCACTGTACCCGGCCTGATGTTCTCTTTTTGAACTTCAGTCCCTCATTCATCAAAGGGGCATGAGAATGCCCGCCCCATCAGGTGTTTATGAAGGTAGCAAACAGGAGAGTTGCTTGAACCCTGGAGGCAGAGGTTGCAGCGAGCCGAGATCACGCCACTGCACTCCAGCCTGGGCAACAAGAGCAAAACTCTGTCTCAAAAAAAGATTTTTCCCAGTAGAACCCTTCCATCCCTGGGAGCAATTTTTATTTATCTTTTTTTTTTTTTTTTTTTTTTTTTGAGATGGAGTCTTGCTCTGTCGCCCGGGCTGGAGTGCAGTGGCCGGATCTCAGCTCACTGCAAGCTCCGCCTCCTGGGTTTACACCATTCTCCTGCCTCAGCCTCCCAAGTAGCTGGGACTACAGGTGCCCGCCACCTCGCCCGGCTAGTTTTTTGTATTTTTTAGTAGAGACGGGGTTTCACTGTGTTAGCCAGGATGGTCTCGATCTCCTGACCTCATGATCCGCCCGTCTCGGCCTCCCAAAGTGCTGGGATTACAGGCTTGAGCCACCGTGCCCGGCCGATTTTTATTATCTTAATTGGAGGTTGGCAAATGGTGGCTTGCAGCTTAAAAAAAAAATGAAAATATCAATAGTGTAATTCTTTATATTCTATGCATATTCCTACATAAATTATATATATGTATATACATTTTTATCAAGGTGAAGCTCACATAACCTGAAATTAACCATTTCATTTTATTTCATTTATTTATTTATTTTTGAGACAGTCACTCTGTCTCCCAGGCTGGAGTGCAGTGGCGCGACCTCAGCTCACTGCAGTGTCCATCTCCCAGGTTCAAGTGATTCTTCTGTCTCAGCCTCCCAAATGGCTGGGATTACAGGCGCACACCACTCTATCTGGCTAACTTTTGTAGTTTATGTAGAGACAGGGTTTCACTGTATTGGTCAGGCTGGTCTCGAACTCTCAACCTCAGGTGATCCACCTGCCTTGGCCTCCCAACGTGCTGGGGTTACAGGTGTGAGCACCGTGCCTGGCTAAGGACTACTTCTTATTGGGCAGGTGCTGGAGCGTGAGCTGTCTACCAGAGTGGGCCAGTCTTTGTCCTCAGGGAGCTTCCAGACAGGGAGGAGACTGAGGATTCAGTGAAGCTCCCTATCCAAGCATCACAGAGTCACAGGCTGATGGGAAGGCTGAGGGAAAAGTGGGGAGTGCTCAGGGTAGGATAATGGGGCTCTCACTTAGATTGGAGGGGAGGCAGGAAGAAAAAACTTTTTTTTTTTTTTTTTGAGATGGAGTCTCGCTCTGTCACCCAGGCTGGAGTGCAGTGGCGCGATCTCTGCTCACTGCAAGCTCCGCCTCCCCAGTTCACTCCATTCTCCTGCCTCAGCCTCTGGAGTAGCTGGGACTACAGGCACCCGCCAACACGCCCGTCTAATTTTTTGTGTTTTTAGTAGAGACGGGGTTTCACCGTGTTAGCCAGGATGGTCTCATCTCCTGACCTCGTAATTCACCTCTCTCGGCCTTCTAACGTGCTGGGATTACAGGCGTGAGCCACCGCGCCCGGCCCAGAAAAAAACCTTTTAAGACCGGGCGCAGTGGCTCACGGCTGTAATCCCAGCACTTTGGGAGGCTGAGGCGGGCAGACCATGAGGTCAGGAGATTGCGACCATCCTGGCCAACATGGTGAAACCCAGTTTCTACTAAAAATACAAAAATCAGCTGGGCGTGGTGTTGTGTGCCTATAGTCCCAGCTACTTGGGAGTCTGAGGCAGAAGAATCGCTTGAACCTGGGAGGCAGAGGTTGCCGTGAGCAGAGATCATGCCACTGCACTCCAGCCTGGTGGCAGAGTGAGATTCTGTCTCAAAACAAACAAACAACCTTTTAAGCAGAAACTTGAAGGCCAACGGGGTCACGTCCAGGAGAGTGGCGAATCTGAAGGCTGTTGATGCAGTATGAACCTCACCAGCATCTGGGACATTTTAAGAACCTGGTTGTAAATGTCGAATTTACAAGTGCTGACTTCAGAGTGATTTCTTTTTTTTTTTTCTTTTGAGAGGGTCTCACTCTGATGCCCAGGCTGGAGTGCAGTGACGTGATCTCAGCTCACTGCAGCCTTGATTTTCCAGGCTCAAGCAATCCTCCCACTTCAGCCTCCCAAGTAGCTGTGACTATAGGTGGTGGCCACCACGCCTGGCTATTTTTTTGTCTTATTAATAGAGACAAGTTTTCTCCATGTTGCCCAGGCTGGTCTGGAACTCCTGGGCTCAAGTGATCTACCCACCTCCATCTCCCAAAGTGCTGAGATTACAGGCAGGAGCCACTGCACCCGGCCTTTTTTGTTGTTGTTGTTATCTGTTGGCCATATATCTGGGCTAGGGATTCCTTTTTCTCTTTTGTTTCATTTTGTTCTTACAGATTTATTGAGATATCATTTATACATTATAACATTTATTTTATTTACTTTTTTATTTTGTTTTGAGGCAGAGTCTCTTTCTGCTGCCCAGGCTGGAGTGTAATGGCACAATCTCGGCTCCCTGCAACCTCTGCCTCCCAGGTTCAAGCGATTCTCCTGCCTCAGCCTCCTAAGTAGCTGGGATTACAGGTGCCCGCCAGCATGCCTGGCTAATTTTTTTTTTTTTTTTTTGTATTTTTAGTGGTGACAGGGTTTCACCATGTTGGCCAGGTTGGTCTCGAACTCCTGACCTCAGGTGATTTGACTGCCTCGGCCTCCCAAAGTGCTGGGATTACAGGCATGAGCCACCATGTGTTATTTATTTCTGTATGTATGTATGTATGTATGTATGTATGTATTTAGAGACAGCATCTTGCTCTGTCACCCAGGCTGGAGTAGAGTGTAATTTACTATTTATTTATTTAGAGACAGCGCCTTGCTCTGTCACCCAGGCTAGAGTACAGTAGCATGATCACAGCTTACTGCAGCCTTTATCTCCTGGCCTCAAGCAATTACCTCGCCCCAGGCTCCCAAAGTGCTGGGACTGCAGGCATGAGCCACTGTGTCCAGCAAAGCCATCTCTTTGACCAGCCTTGTTGGACTCCCTGACGCGCTCTGCCCACCAGAAGAGGCCGGCACCCTCCCCTTCCCATAACCCGTGTCTTCTGTGTTCAGCAGAATCGGTGCCTGGAGCAGGAATGGGTCCATTTCGATGGGGAGAGTGGGCAGGCCCAGGGCCAGGGGGACAGTGGTTGAGTTTGAGCCCCACATTCTGGGCTCCTGGGGAGCTCTTTTTGTGGGAGCAGCCTTCTGACTTACCTTGTAATTTCAGTGCTTCAGCCTGATGCCCTTCAGCCTCATAATCGGGATGGAAAATCATAATGACGTTATTAAGCAATTATGTCATTATTTATATATTATTAATAATGACAGCTATCATGAAGAGGGAGTCTTCACGTAAGAGGTGAATCTTACACAGAAGGGGTAAGTCACAGAAGGACTCCATTTAACATGCTTGAAGTTTATTTGTAAAGTTCCACATCTTTTAGGACAGGTGACTGGGTGTTTCTGGGTGCCTGTAACAATTTCCTTGGAAAGTGGTGTGTAAATATGTTCCCGTTCCATTTGTTTCGCATTTTCATTAAAAAAAAAAATTGAGGTGGAATTCACATAGCATAAAGTTAGCCATTTTTAAATTTTTTGTTTTTTTTTTGGGTTGAGACAGAGTCTTGCTCTGTCGCCCGGGCTGGAGCGTAGTGGCCGGATCTCAGCTCACTGCAAGCTCCGCCTCCCGGGTTTACGCCATTCTCCTGCCTCAGCCTCCCAAGTAGCTGGGACTACAGGCGCCCGCCACCTCGCCCGGCTAGTTTTTTGTATTTCTTTAGTAGAGACGGGGTTTCACTGTGTTAGCCAGGATGGTCTCGATCTCCTGACCTCGTGATCCGCCCGTCTCGGCCTCCCAAAGTGCTGGGAAATTTTTAAATTTTATTTTATTTTTTGAGGCAGAATCTCACTCCGTCACCCAGGCCGGAATGCAGTGGCACGATCTTGGCTCACTGTAACCTTTGTCTCCTGGGTTCAAGTGATTTTACTGCCTCAGCCTCCCGAGTAGCTGGGATTACAGGCGCCCGTCACCACGCCTGGCTACTTTTTTGTATTTTTAGTAGAGACAGGGTTTCACCATGTTGCCCAGGCTGAGGAGGGTTCCTCCCACCTCAGCCTTCTAAGTAGCTGGGACTACAGGTGTGTGCCACTATGCCTAGCTAATTTTTGAATGTTTTGTAGAGACAGGGTTTCACCATGTTGCCCAGGCTGGTCTCAAACTCCTGGGCTCAAGTGATCCTCCCGCCTTTGCCTCCCAAAGTGCTGGGATTACAGAGGTGAGCCACCACACCCGGCCAAAGTCAGTCATTTTTAAATATACAGTTTAGTAGCATTTAGCACGTTCACAGTGTTGTGCAGCCACCACCTCTGACTAGTCCCAGGACATCTTCATCCCCACAAAAGGAGACCCTGTCCCCATCAGCAGTCACTCCCCATTCCCCTTCCCCAGTCCCTGGGAGGTGGAGGTGGAGCTGGAGGGTGCAAGGACCTCCCTGAAGCCACAGGGCCAGGCAGGGGCAGGGTACCCAGTCCCAGATCCGCCTACCACCTTGGGAGTCACCTTAACCCCCTGTCCCTCCTCTCCTTCAAGGTTCCCAGAAGGAATTCACCCTGTGAACCTTTGACTTGGGACTTGGGACCTCCAGGACTGTGAGAGAACACGTTTCCATTGTTGGAAGCCAGTGTGAACCCGGAACATTTGAGACAGTTCTCAGTTAATTTAGAAAGTTTATTTTGCGTCTGGGCATGGTGGCTCACGCCTGTAATCCCAGCACTTTGGGAGGCCAGGGCGGGCAGATCACCTGAGGTCAGGAGTTCAAGACCAGCCTGACCAACATGGTGAAACCCCCTTTCTATTAAAAACACAAAAATTAGCCAGGCGTGGTGGCGGGCACCTGTAATCCCAGCTACTCGGGAGGCTGAGGCGGGAGAATCACCTGAACCCAGGAGCCAGAGGTTGCAGTGAGCCAAGATGACGCCACCGCACTCTAGCCTGGGTGACAGAGACTCCATCTCAAAAAAGAAAAGAAAAGAAAGTTTATTTTGCCGAGGCTGCTGGGGATGCCTGTCCATGACACAGACTCAGGAAGTCCTGATGACATGTACCCAACGTGGTCGGGGCACAGCTTAGTCTTAGACATTTTGGGAGACATGAGACATCAATCAATATATGTAAGAAGTACATTGGTTCAGTCTTGAAAGGCGGGACAACTCGAAGCAAAGGCAGGAAGACCTGAAGCTGGGAGGGAGCTTCCAGGTCCCAGGTTTTCTAACAGCAACCCCAGGGAACTCGCTGGCAGGTGGGGACAGTGGGGGCATGTGTGCACTTCCACACCAAGGCTGGGTGTGGTGGGGGACGCAGGCGTGAGCCTGGCTTGATGCCCATCAGGTTCCCAGGCCCGGTAGGGAGCCAGGCGCGTCTAAAACCAGCCTGGGTGGATCAAGATTTATGCCGTAGGGGAGGTGCAATTATCATCATCACCATTATCATTAAGACCCATTAACAGCTTCTGTAAAATGAGCTCATTATCCCCCCTCCACTCTGGCCTCTGATTCCCACCCCAGTTAATGGAGCCCCCACCACCCAGGTGCCAGATCCAGAACCAGGTGCTGACCCTGGACCCCACCCCCAACCCACTGGGTGCTTTCTACCGCCTAGACTAGAGTTTCGGGCTGAAACACAGGACCCACCTCTTAAATGTAAATTTCAGATAGAGGCCAGGAGCAGAGACTCATGCCTGGAATCCCAGCACTCTGGGAGGCCAAGACAAGTGGATCGCTTGAGCCCGGGAGTTTGAGACCAGTCTGGGAAGCACAGCAAGACCTTGTCTCAACAAAAAAAAGTTTTTTAAGACAGAGTTTCTGTCACTGAGGTTGGAGTGAAGTG
Organism: Piliocolobus tephrosceles; assembly: GCF_002776525.5. Classification (NCBI taxonomy): domain Eukaryota; kingdom Metazoa; phylum Chordata; class Mammalia; order Primates; family Cercopithecidae; genus Piliocolobus; species Piliocolobus tephrosceles. Next base: position 36,935,265 of record NC_045454.1, read on the forward strand.
GTGCCATCTCGGCTCACTGCAACCTCCACCTCCCGGGTTCAAGCGATTCTCCTGCCTCAGCCTCCTGAGTACCTGGGAATATAGGCATCCACCACCACTCCCGGCTAATTTTTGTATTTTTAGTAGAGACGGGGTGGGGTTTTGCCATGCTGGCTGGGCTGTTCTCGAACTCCTCACCTCAGGTGATCCATCTGCCTCGGCCTCCTAAAGTGTTAAAATTACAGGTGTGAGCCCTGCACCTGGCCACAAAAATTTTTTTAAAAATTATCCAGGAGGCCAGGCATGGTGGCTCACGCCTGTAATGCCAGCACTTTGGGAGGCTGAGGCAGGCGGATTGCCTGAGGTCAGGAGTTCGAAACCAGCCCAACCAACATGGTGAGACCCCCCCATTTCTACTAAAAATAAAATTAGCTGGGCATCGTGGCATCTGCCTGTAATCCCAGCTACTAGGGAGACTGAGGCAGGAGAATCATTTGAACCCGGGAGGTGGAGGTTGCAGTGAGCCAAGATCGTGCCATTGCACTCCAGCCTGGGCAATGAGAGCAAAACTCCATCTCAGAAAAAGAACAAAAAAATTATCTGGGTATGGTGGCTCCTGCCTGTGGTCCCAGCTACTCAGCAGGATTGCTTGAGCCCAGGAATTCAAGGCTGCAATGAGCCATGGTCACACCACTGCACTCTAGCCTAGGCAGCAGAGTGAGGCCCTGTCTAAAAAATAATCACAAATAAATTTCAGATAGGGAAGGAATTTTTTATTTTTTTAAGTATGAGTAAGTTCCAATGTTGCTGTTTGTGTCTCGCCTTCTTCGCTTACATTTTTTTTTTTTTTTTTGAGACAGGGTCTCACTCTGTTGCCCAGGCTGTAACCTTGAACTCCCGGGCTCAAACGATCCTCCCATCGCGACCCCTCAAGTAGCTGGGACTATGGGCACATGCCATTACTCCCAGTTAATTTTCGTAATTTTTGTAGAGATGTGGTTTTGCTGTGGGGCGCAGGCTGGTCTCAAACTCCTGGGCTCAAGGAGTCTTCCTGCCTTGGCCTCCCAAAGCTTTGGGATTACAGGTGTGAGCCACTGCACCGGGCCTGAGTTGTAAAATAAATGTCTTATGAATGTTTTATTTTGGAATCAATTTAATGGCAGGAAAGTTGCAAAGAGGCCATGCAGCACTCCCGTATCCCCTTCCACCAGCTTCCCCTGATATTGACATCTTTCCCCACCTCATTACATTGGTGAAACTAAGAAATCAACGCTGGGACAATGATGCTATCAACTAAATTCCAGACATTCTATGTGGATGTTGCAAACGTCCCCACAAATGCCCTCCCTCTCTTCCAGGATCCTTCACCTTATTTAGCCCTCGTGTCTCCCTGATCTCCTCTGGTCTGTGATGGTTTCTTAGTCTTTCCTTGTTTTTCATGACCTCAGCAGTGTTCTTTTCCTTGTTTTATTTCTTTTTTTTTTAGATGGAGTTTCACTCTTGTCGCCCAGGCTGCAGTGCAGTGGCACAATCTCAGCTCACTGCAACCTCCGCCTCCTGGGTTCAACTGATTCTCTCGCCTCAGCCTCCCAAGTAGCTGGGATTACAGGCATCCACAACCACACTCGGCTAATTTTTGTATTTTCAGTAGAGATGGAGTTTCACTATGTTGGCCAGGCTGGTCTCGAATTCCTGACCTGCAGTGATCTGTCCACCTCAGCCTCCCAAAGTGCTGGGATTACAGGCGTGAGCCATTGTGCTTGGCCTGTTTTTTGTTTGTTTGTTTTTTTGGTTTTTGTTTTTTGAGACAGGGTCTCACTCTGTTGCTCAGGCTGGGCTGCAGTGACTCGATCATACCTCACTGCAGCCTCAAACTCCTGGGTTCACATTATTTTTCCCACCTCAGCCTCCTGAATAGCAGGGGCCATAGGTGTGTGCCATATGCTTGGGTGTTTTTTTAAAAAACTTTTTGTGGAGATGGGGTCTTGCTATGTTGTCCAGGCTGGTCTTGAATTCCTGGACTCAAGTGATCCTCCTGCCTTGGCCTCCTAAAGTGCTAGGATTACAGGTGTGAGAGACTTTGTCAGTCTTTTTTTTTTTTTTTTTCTGAAATGGAGTTTCGCTCTTCTTGCCCAGGCTAGCATGCAGCGGCATCATCTCAGCTCACTGCAACCTCTGCCTCCCAGGCTCAAGTGATTCTCCTGCTTCAGCCTCCAGAGTAGCTGGGATTACAGGCGCCCACCACCATACCCAGCTTCTTTTTGTGTGTTTTAGTAGAGAGGGGGTTTCATCTGTTGGTCAGGCTGGTCTTGAACTCCTGACCTCTGGTGATCAACCTGCCTTAGCCTCCCAAAGTTCTGGGATTATAGGCATGAGCCACCATGCCTGGCAGACTTTGGCAGTCTTGAAGAGTGCTGGCCAGTGCAGGGCATCCAAGTGTACCCCAATCTGTGTTTGACATTTTCTTGTGGTTAGATGGGAATTGTGGGGTTTGGGGAAGAAGACGGGGGCATGCCCTCCTCATTGTGTCATATTGGGGATGTGCAGTGTCCCCATCCATACCCCCAGTCGTGCCAATCCTGTGCATAATGGCTGGGGCACCAAACAAACGCTCCCCAAGCACCTTCCCTTCCCAAGTATCTTCAAGAACTGGAAGGAGGTCCATTTCCTCACAGCCAGACACAATAACACATCCCAGACATTGGCCACTTGGCTGGAGGCCGAATTTTAATGGGAGGAAATGGACATAGAAGAGTATCGCCAGCTGCAGAACCTAGAGCCCCCACATGGTTCTATCTTCTCCCCAGTTTCCCAATGTGGATGCTTTACAGCCTCAAACAAGGTGGAAAACAGGCATCTGCCTGTGTGTATTTCTCTAGCTTGCCGCCTGAAGAATGTCAACCAACCTATTTTAAAATTATTTAGCCGGGCACGGTGGCTCACACCTGTAATTCCAGCACTTTGGGAGCTCTAGGCAGGCAGATCACCTGAGGTCAGGAGTTCGAGACCAGCCTGGCCACATGGAGAAACCCCGTCTCTACTAAAAATACAAACATTAGCCGGGAGTGGTGGCACGCGCCTGTAATCCCAGCTACTCTGGAGGCTGAGGCAGGAGAATCAGTTGAACTGGAGAGGCAGAGGTTGCAGTGAGCCAAGACTGTGCCACTGCACTCCAGCCTGGGTGACAAAACCAGACTATCTCAAAAAAAAAAAAAAAAAACAAAAACGCACTGTGGGGCAAGCCTGCATGAGATGAGAAATGGGCTCTTCAGGGGCTGGTAAGCAGGATTTCCCAACCTCAGCACTTGAGGCTGGATTACCTCTGTGGCAGAGGCCAGCCCATGCATTGTAGCATCCCTGACCTGTACCCACCAGATATTATTAGGTTGGTGCAAAAGGCATTGCAGTTCTTGCCATTACTTTTGTTTTTTTTTTTTTTTTGAGACAGAGTCTCATGCCATCCCCCAAGCTGGAGTGCAATACTGCGATCTCAGCACACTCCAACCTCCGCCTCCTGGGTTCAAGCGATTCTCCTGCCTCAGCCTCCCCAGTGGCTGGGATGACAGGTGCGCGGCATGATGCTTGGCTGATCTCTGTATTTTTAGTAGGGACGGGGTTTCACCATATTGTCCAGGATGGTCTAGAACTCCTGACCTCAAGTGATCCACCCGCCTCGGCCTCCCAAAGTGCTGGGATTACAGGCGTGAGCCACCGCGCCCGGCCCTTGCCATTACTTTTAATGCCAAAACCCGCAATGAATAGCATCCCCCCAGCCCACCTCCCCGAATTGTGAGGACCAAAAATGTCTCTAGACATTTGCCAAGCTTTCTCAGGTGTGAACCTGTGTCTAACCATAAGAGGCCAGGCTGCACTTCAGAGCTGTGATTTGCATTTCTAGGAAACCCTGGGGGCTCTATTGGGTGTTGGGCAGCCTCCCCACCCCCAGCCCTGGGATGGAAACCTCTCTCGTGTCACTGGTTCCGCATGAGGTATGTTGGACATTTGCAATTCGATAAGTCCCAGCTCCCCTGACCCAGAGAAGCCTGTCCCTGAGTGATCTGCACCGCTTACCCGAAACGATGACTGATGACCCACACAAGGCCTGTCACACTGTGGTGTTCAGAACAAGAGAAAACACAGGAACAGTGAGCAAACCCAGCCTGACTCACACCGGCCGGCCGTACAAGGAGCGCCAAGGCCTAACTCACAGCCTAGGTTGTCACACCTGTGCCTGCGTCCCAGCAGTGGTGCCCCTGTGAGAAAATACTGGCTAAACCCCCAGCAATCAAGCTGGGACGGCCCTGTGCCTGCACAAGCCTGTGGCGAGAAGGAGCATGGGGCCCACGACAGCCTTGTACACTCGGTGAACCCCGGGCTGTTTGCAGGAGGAAGGCTGACTCATTTGAGGAGTGCGGAGACACACAGAGACCCTTGGAGAAGGGGAGTTTCAGAGGCTTCCCTTTTTTTTTTTTTTTTTTTTTTTTTTTTGAGGCAGAGTCTTGCTCTGTCACCCAGGCTGGAGTGCAGTGGCACCATCTCGGCTTACTGCAACCTCTGCCTCCCGGATTCAAGGGATTCTCTTGTCTCAGCCTCCTGAGTAGCTGGGATTATAGGCATGGGCCACCACGCCTGGCTAATTTTTGTATTTTTATTAGAGATGGGGTTTCACCATGTTGGCCAGGCGGGTCTCGAACTCCTGACTTCAGCTGATCCACCCGCCTTGGCCTCCCAAAGTGCTGGGCTTAGAGGTGTTGTGAACCATGAGCCTGACTTTATTTTTTTATTTTTTGAGATGGAGTTTCATTCTTTTTGCCCGGGCTGGAGTGCAGTGGCATCATCTCGGCTCACTGCAACCTCCGCCTCCCGGGTTCAAGCGATTCTCCTGTCTCAGCCTCCTGAGTAGCTAGGATTATAGACGCCTGCCACCACATCCAGCTAATTCTTTTGTATTTTTAGTAGAGATGGGGTTTCACTATGTTGGCCAGGCTGGTCTCGAACTCCTGACCTCAGGCGATCCACTCGTCCCAGCCTCCCAAAGTGCTGGGATTACAGGCATGAGCCACTGTGCCCAGCCGTTTTTTTAAGATGGAGTCTCCCCTCTCTCTGTTGTCCAGGCTAGAGGGCAATGGCGTGATTGGTTCAATGCAACCTCAACCTCCTGGGCTCAAGCAATCCTCCCACCTCAGCCTCCTGAGTAGTTGGGAATACAGGTGTGCACCACCACACCTGGCTAATTTTATTGGTATTTTTTTGTAGAGATGGGGTTTTGGGATTACAGGCTTAAGCCCAGGAGTTTGAGACTGGTTGCCCAGATAACTAGTACCCAGTCTGTGTGCATTCATTTTTGTTTTAAACGACAGCAAAAAAACTAAGGTGAGCTGGGCTCAGTGGCTCACGTCTGTAACCCCAGTATTTTGGGAAGTGTAGGCAGGGCAATCACTTGAAGTCCAGGAGTTCGGGACCAGCCTGGGCAACATAGAGTGCCCTACACCCACCCAACCAAAAAATAAAAATCAATTAGCTAGGTGTGTTTGCTCACGCCTATAGTCCCAGCTAGTTGGGGGGGATGAGGCGGGAGATCCAGGCTGCAGTGGGCTGTGATGCCACTGTGTACACACCCCTGTGATGGCACGTGTAATATACAAATGGGGACAGGATGATCACACCCCCAATATCACCGGGATGTGTATACGCCCCTGAGATGCTGTGCACAATATCCTGGGTGGGACAGGATGATAGTATCCCCAATATTGCAGGGGACGTATACCAGTCAATATACGGGGGGACAGGATGATAGTACCCCAATATTGCAGGGGGCATGTACACCCCTCCGTAGTACCAGTCATAATGTACAGGGGAGGACAGGATGATAGTACCCCCAATATTGCAGGGGCGTGTACACCCTCAATTGATATTGTGCGTCATATCAAAGAGGGGACAGAATAATCGTACCCCCAATGTTACAGGGAGTGTGTACACGCCCTGTGATATCACGCATAATATTAATAATTAGCAACCACACTTAGCTAATTTATTTTTATTTTTTGGTGGGGTGGGCAGAGGACACGCTATGTTGCCCAGGCTGGTCCCGAACTCCTGGACTTCAAGTGATTCCCCCGCCTCCACCTCCCAAAATACTGGGATTACAAGCGTGAGCCACTGAGCCCAGGAAGTGACAGGATGATAGTACCCCCGATATCAAAGGGGTGTGTACACTTCTCTGTGATACCGTGTGTAATATTGAGGGGGGTGCTGGATATTATGAACAGTATCACAGTGGGGTGGACACTCCTCACGATATTGGGAGTAATATCATTCTCCTCTCCCCGCCTGGATATTGCGAACCATATCACAGGGTGTCCCGTATGGTATGGTGCCACTGTGCTCCAGCCCAGGCAACATAGTGAGACCCTGTCTGTGTCTAAAACAAAACAGACAGACACCCCCCGAGTGGTAAAATAACATACATAACATTAAAATTCATCTTAACCTTTTTTTTTTTTTTTTTTTTGACACAGAGTCTCACTCTGTCGCCCAGGCTGGAGTGCAGTGGCGTGATCTCAGCTCACTGTAACCTCCGCCTCCTGGGTTCAAGTGATTCTTGTGCCTCAGCCTCCCAAGTAGCTGAGATTACAGGTGTGCACCACCATGCCTGGCTAATTTTTGTATTTTTTTTTTGTAGAGACAGGGTTTCGCCACGTTGCCCAGGCTGGTCTCGAACTCCTGGCATCAAGCAATCCACCCCGCCTTGGCCTCCCTTGGTGGAATTGGGTGGGGGTGAGGAGGCTGGGATTACAGGCGTGAGCCACCGCACCTGACCTCATCTTAACCCTTTTTAAGTGGACAATTCAGTGGCATTAAGTTTATTCATGATGTTGTGTAACCATTGCCACTTTTTATTTTTTGAGACAGGATCTCACTCTGTCACACGGGCTGGAGTGCAGTGGTGCAATCTCGGCTCACTGTAGCCTCGACCTTCCAGGCTCAAGTGATCCTTCCACCTCAGCTTCTTGAGTAACAGGGACTACAAGCGTGTACCACCACCTACCTACTTTTTAAATTTCTTGTAGAGATGGAATTTCACCATGCTGCCCAGGCTGGTCTTGAACTCGTGGGCTCAAGCAATCTGCCCCTCTCAGCCTCCCAAAGCGCTGAGATTCTAGGCATGAGCCACCGTGCCTGGCCACCTTTGCCACTTTCTATTTCCAGAACTTCACTATCATCCCAAACTGAAACTCTGTCCCTATTAGACCCAAACTCCCCATTCCTCCTCCCCTAGCCTCCCGTACCCACCGTTCTACTTTCTGTCTCTATGAGTGTGACCACTCTAGAGACCTCCTATAAGGGAAATCAGATAGTAATTGTCTTTTTGTGATGGGCTCATTTCACTTAACATAATGTCCTCAAGGTTCATCCACAGTGTAGCATGAGTCAGAATTTTATTCCTTTTTCCTGGCTGAATAATATTCCACTGTGTGGCTACACTACATTTTTTTGTATCCATTCATCTGTTGATAGACCCTTAGGTTGTTTTCATTTGCCATCACAGTTTTTTTTTGTTTGTTTGAGACGGAGTCTTGCTCTGTTGCCCAGGCTGGAGTGCAGTGGCCGGAGAATGGC
>NC_045454.1:36943263-36952094 GCF_002776525.5 Piliocolobus tephrosceles
TCTGGCTGGCCAGCTGCCTGGGCCATTTACCAGGCTCATGGATTTGTGGCCACGAAGGGCTTTGCCCCAGACAATCCAACGGCTTTGTCTTGTGACTCACTGTGTCCCAGGCACCGAAAGGCCGTGTACAAAAGGTGGGGTGGCCATCCAGAGAGGCAGCTCCCAGACACACCTTGGCCTGGTGGGTACTGAGTCACCAGCGAAGCCAGCAGGCTGCAGGGACCATCACCATCTTCAAGGGGCCAGTCCCTGTGGGCTCCCACGAGGTTTTACGGTCCCCTTTGGGGACAAACCAGGCTGTTGAGATATATGCCATTTTGTCCCGTCTTGGGGACCTCAGGGAAGTCACGGAGGCTGCATTTTCTTTTATTTTCTTTCCTTCCTTCCTTCTTTCTTTCTTTCTTTCTTTCTTTCTTTCTTTCTTTCTTTCTTTCCTTTCTTATTTCTTTTTCTTTCTTTCTTTCTTTTTTTCTTTCTTTTAGACGAAGTTTCGCTCTTATTGCTCAGGCTGGAGTGCAATGGCACTGTCTCAGCTCACCGCAACCTCCACTTCCTGGGTTCAAGCGATCCTCCTGCTTCAGCCTCCCAAGTAGCTGGGATGACAGGCATGCACCACCACACCCGGCTGTTTTTGTAATTTTAGTAGAGATGGGGTTTCTCCATGTTGGTCAGGCTAGTCTCGAACTCCTGACCTCAGGTGATCCACCTGCCTCAGCCTCCCAAAGTTTTGGGATTACAGGCATGAGCCACTATGCCTTGCTGGAGGCTGCATTTTCACACCTGCTCATCCTGCACTGGGAGGTGGCCCTGTGAACACTGGTCCAATCGAATCACACACCGGGACCTCTTTCCACCACCATCCGCTCCTCCTTGATCTTTGAGACCCGGACAGAGCCTTGTCCCTGGTCTGTGGAATCCTTCTGCTCACCCTGCTGCACAGCCAGATCAGAACCCATTGTGTTTTCTTTCCAGACACAGCAGGGGTTCTCTGGGGCACGGGGCTTCTGGAATTCCAACCACCTGCATGGATCGACCGTGGCTGGAAGGTTCCTCAGCAGCATCTTGCTTGGTTTTCGTCTCCTCCACCCGACCTCCTGATCCAGAGGGGCAGGGGTCTCTGTCCTCATTGCCTTTTTAGGGTCTGGCATGCAACAGGTGCTCAATAAATGCCTGTTTGATTTTTTTTTTTTAAGACAGAGTCTCACTCTGTCGCCCACGCTGGAGTGCAGTGTCGCAATCTCAGCTCACTGCAACCTCCACCTCCCAGGCTGAAGAAATTCTCGGCCAGGCGCAGTGGCTCACGGCTGTAATCCCAGCACTCTGGGAGGCTGAGGCAGGCGGATCACAAGATCAGAAGATCGAGACCATCCTGGCCAACATGGTAAAAACCCTATCTCTACTAAAAATACAAAAAATTAGCCAGGCATGGTGGCGGGCACCTGTAATCCCAGTTACATGGGAGACTGAGGCAGGAGAATGGCTTCAACCTGGGAGGCAGAGCTTGCAGTGAGCCGAGATCGCGCCATTGCACTCCAGGCTGGGCAACAGAGCTAGACTCCATCTCAAAAAAAAAAAAAAAAAAGAAATCTCCCACCCCACCCCCTCAAGTAGCTTGGACTACAGGCACGCATCACCACGCCCGGCTAATTTTTTGTATTTTTGGTAGAGACGGGGTTTCACTGTGTTGTCCAGACTGGTCTCTAACTCCTAGGTTCAAGTGATCCACCGACCTCGGCCTCCCAAAGTGGTGGGACTACAGGCGTGAGCCACCACGCCCAGGCTTGATCTTTTCCAATGAAGACAGAACTTGCTTGCAGCGCAGCGTGATAATCTAGAGTGTACACACTGGATTTCGCTGGCATGATCAATCTCCTGGATCCAGACACAGGACTGTCTAGGGCCTGCAAAGCCTCCCTCTCCGAGCAACTCCAAGCTCTGTCACTGGAGAGGAGTTTTGCCTAATTTCTCTAAAGTGGAATTACAGTGATGCTCCTCATCCTCCCCCTCCCCGTCCCCCTTCCCCTCCCCTCCTCTCCTCTCCTCCTCTTCCTCCTCTTCCTCCTCCTCCTTTTTTTTTTTTTTTTTTGAGACGGAGTCTCGCTCTGTCGCCCAGGCTGGAGTGCAGTGGCCGGATCTCAGCTCACTGCAAGCTCCGCCTCCCGGGTTTACGCCATTCTCCTGCCTCAGCCTCCCGAGTAGCGGGGTCTACAGGCGCCCGCCACCTCGCCCGGCTAGTTTTTTGTATTTTTTAGTAGAGATGGGATTTCACCGTGTTAGCCAGGATGGTCTCGATCTCTTGACCTCGTGATCCGTCTCGGCCTCCCAAAGTGCTGGGATTATAGGATTGAGCCACCGCGCCCGGGTTTTTTTTTTTTTTTTGAGTTGGGATCTCAGTCCTCTTGCCCAGGCAGGAGTGCAGTTGGCGCAATCACAGCTTGTTGCAGCCTCGACCTCCGGGGTCAAGTGATCCTCCTGCCCTACTTTTAAATTTTTTGTACAGACGAGGTCTCACTGTGTTGCCCAGGCTTCTCTTGAACTCCTGAGCCCAGGAGATCCTCCTGCCTCAGCCTCCCAAAATGCTGGGATTACAGGTGTGAGCTACCACGGCTGGCCTATTTTCATTGTTCAGCGTCACGTCCACTTGGTCCTTTCATGTTCTGCATGTAGTCGGTGCTTGTTCTTATCTTTTTTCTTTTCTTTCTTTCTTTTTTTTTTTTTTTTTGAGACAGAGTTTCCCTCTTTGCCCAGGCTGGAGTGCAGTGGCGTGGCGTGATCTTGGCTCATTGCAACGTCTGCCTCCTGGGTTCAAGCAATTCTCCGGCCTCAGCCTCCTGAGTAGCTGGGACTCGCTACCATGCCTGGCTAATTTTTGTATTTTTAGTAGAGATACGGTTTCGCCATATTGACCAGGCTGGTCTAGAACTTTTGACCTCAAGTGATCCGCATGCCTCGGCCTCCCAGAGTGCTGGGATTACAGGCATGAGCCACCGTGTCCGGTCAAGGGACAGAGATCTTTCAGGGAAATCCCATGGCAGCGGACAGATTTCACTTTGGGCTTTCTCTGAGTGGTTTATCCCTGAATCACATTCCACCTCCTCTCTCTGCACTTTGGGTTTCGTTTTCTGCAAAATGGGAGAAGACACTGGGGACCAAAGGGAACCCCCAAGGGCCCTAGGAGGGTGGAAGAGATGCTGCTAGAAAGTGTCTGCACACTCCTGTTGAGGCTTGTCATGCCGGCTCATACCTGTCATCTCAGCACTTTGGAAGGCTGAGGTGGGAGGATCACTTAAGTCCAGGCGTTCTAGGCCAGCCTGGGAAACATAGCAAAACCCCTCCCCACATCTCTACAAAAACTTAAAACATAAACAAAACTTAGCTGAGCCGGGTGGCATGTGCCTACTTAGGAGGCCGAGGGAGGATCCCTTGAGCCTGGGACATCGAGGCTGCAGTGAGTTAAGATTACATCACCGCACTCCAGCCTGGGTGACGGAGCAAGACTTTGTCTCTAAAAAAATAAACACACAAGCAAGCAAATAAATACATAAAATCCTGGCGCACCATCAGTGAGCCGTGGGTGTGCCAGAGTCTCAGGCTGGAGGCATCTATTCCACGGGACCTCTGTGATGCTTTACGAGAACCTGGCCTTGCCAACATATTTCAAATATGCAATTGGCCTCCCAGCTGCGGTCCACACTGCCCTTATCACTTTCATGGGGGAGTCGAGGATTCTTGGCAAAGACTGACTTTCCCTGCTCACGACTTTATTGCTACTCAGAGCCTCTGCAGCTGGGGAGGCTTATCTAGTTGTTTCCAGGGGCTGATTGCATAAACTCTGTGTAACGTAAGCCCTGTGTCGATTTTTGGAAAACTCCCTTTTTTTCTCCCCGCCTTTAGAAGATTTTTTTCCAGTGTCACCCAAACACCCAGCCACGGGAGGGGGTGGAGAGGTTGTTGTTTACAATTCTCGGTCAGAACAGTGTGTCTGAATTTCAGGGCGAGATGTGTGTGAGCGCCTTCGATTGTGGAAAAACAAATGTGATTTGAAGGGGGAAAAAAAAAGAAGAGGGAAAATGAAACGGAAAACAACTTGCTGAGTGGGAACTCTGAGGCGCGGCCCGGATGGTATGATTTCTGACGACTCGAGAAGGAATGTTCTGGAATATTTTGGGAGTTTTTTTGTGCTTCTGGCAGGCTGACAGCTCGTGCCCCCCCCCACTCCCACCTCCAACCCCGCACTCCACGTCACTCCAGTCATTCTGGACAAGCTCCCAAGACAAACGGCTTCTCTTCTTTCCATGGGCTGCAGACATGTGTCCCCAAGCACTTAAAAATAGCCGCCCGTTTACTGCAGACCTGACTTTAAACAATCAGGTTTTTCTTAAGATGTAAAAAACTTTTCCACTGAAAGGGCAGTTTTTGAAACTATGTGTAGTGAGAGGGAATTTTCCTTTTTTTTTCCTTTCCTCAGGAATAAATGTGAAGGCCTTGAGTCTAAAATGGCCAACTTGGCAGGACACGGTGGCTCATGCCTATCATCCCAGCGCTTTGGGAGGCTGAAGCAGGAGGATCACTTGAGCCCAGGAGCTCTAGACCATCTTGACCAACATGGTGAAACCCCGTCTCTACTAAAAATACAAAACTTAGCCGGATGTGGTGGTGGGCGCCTGTAGTCCCAGCTACTCAGGAGGCAGAGGCAGGAGAATGGCTTGAACCCGGGAGGCGGAGGTTACAGTGGGCCAAGATCGTGCCACGGCATTCCAGCCTGGGTGACAGAGCAACACTCTGTCTCAAAAAAATAAATAAATAAAAATAAATAATAAAAAAATAAAAATAAAAAATAGATAAAATGGCCAGCTTGGCCAGGTGCAGTGGCTCACACCTGTAAACCCAGCACTTTGGGAGGCCGAGGCAGGAGGATCGCTTGAGCCCAGGGGTTCAAGACCAGCCTGGGCAACATAGTGAGAATTGGTCTCTACTAAAAATAATAATAACAAAAGTCAATCAATCAATGAAATGGCCAGCTGTGTTTTTGCGGGCTCATGCTCACACGTTTGTGTGTGTGTGTGTGTGTGTGTGTTTCAGAGTTTGTGGGAGCATCAGGCTGAGACAGGGGAGAAGAAAACTGTTTATTGAAAACCCACTATATGCCAGGCCCTGCATGGATCCTCCTTAGTTTTTAGGACTCAGAGAGCCAATAATATTTCCACCACTCTATAGTGATGTGTTGGAGGAGGGAAACTGAGGCATGGTGGATCCTCAGCTGAGCCACGGTTTAAACTGATTTCACAGGCTTTGATCTGGACCCAGGATTGCTCCCCTGTGTGAGCTTCAGAGGGGTTCATGGAACCCCTGAAACTAAATGTAAGTTGCAGGTACTTTGTCTACAAAGAAAAGTATCTATAGCTTACACCCTACAGAGCCCAGAGCATCAGAAAGATACAAAATTGGCCAGGCGCAGTGGCTCACGCCTGTAATCCCAGCACTTTGGGAGGCCGAGGCGGGCGGATCACAAGATCAGGAGATGGGAGACCATCCTGGCTAACCCAGTGAAACCCCCTCTCTACCAAAAACACAAAAAATTAGCCGGGCATTGTGGCAGGTGCCGGTAGTCCCAGCTACTAGCGGCAGGAGAATGGAGTGAACCCAGGAGGCGGAGGTTACAGTGAGTCGAGATCACACCACTGCACTCCAGCCTGGGCGACAGATAGAGGTTCCATCTCAAAAAAAAAAAAAAAAAAAGAAAGGAAAGAAAGATACAAAATCAAGCGGGCACGGGGGGCTCATGCCTGCACTCCCAGTGCTTCGGGAGGCTGAGATAAGAGGATTACTTGAGACTAGGAGATCAAGGTCAGCCTGGGCAACATAGCAGGATCCTGTCTCTACAAAAACGAAAACAACAACAACAACAACAACAAAACTAAGTGTGGTGGCATGCACCTGTAATCCCAGCTACTCAGGAGGCTGAAGGCGGAGGATCACATGAACCCAGAAGTTCGAGGCTGCAGAGAGCTACAATTGCATCACTGTACTCCAGCCTGGGCAACAGAATGAGACCCTGTCTCTTGAAAAAAACAAAAACAAAAAAACCCAAAATCACTGCCCCCGCAAAAGTTTTTTAGAGAACAACAGCCTAGAGCTCGGTCAAGTTGTTGCTCTTTTCTCAGCCTCAGTTTTGTCATCTGAGAAATGGGTTGTATCTCCCGGTACATGCTGGATATAGGTTCCTCTGTCCCTCCTAAAATTCAAAAACATAGAGTGTGGCCGGATGTGGTGGCTCATGCCTGTAATTCCAGCACTTTGGGAGGCCGACGCGGGCAGATCACCTGAGCTCAGAAGTTCGAGACCAGCCTGGCCAACATGGTGAAACCCCGCCTCTACTAAAAGTATAAAAATTAGCTGGGCGTGGTGGCACGTGCCTGTAATCCCAGCTACTTGGGAGGCTGAGGTAAGAGAATTGCTTTAACCCGGGAGGTGGAGGTTGCAGTGAGCCAAGATCACACCACTGCACTCCAGCCTGGGTGACAGAGACTCCATCTCAAAAAAAAAAAAAAAAAGTTAGGCTATTTTTGTGTGGGCTCTTAAACATCCCAGGGCTCTGGGCCTTGTATGTATGATGGATTGGTCAGCCCTGGACAAAGTGTCCCTGGGGGAACAGAGCAGCGATGGACGGCAGGGGTTTCCTCACTTAGCATCCTCTGACATCCCCCAGGCCTCCTGTGTTAGGCCGGGAGCCGGGTTCTGGGAACACTCGAGGGGAGAAATGTTACCTGCTCTGGCTGACTTACCCCTGGCAGGGGGTGCTTCCAGCTGCACGGACTCTGTTTGAATACGAGGAAGCGTGAATCAGACCTCGGTGGCCCAGGAGGCAGAGCTGAGGGAGGCGTGTTTTCATAGGGTGCTGATTCTGTGCTGATCCCATGCTCACTGGCCCTTCCGGCGACCTGGGGTTGGGGACCAATTTAGATCATGTGTCATCTGACGAAAGTGGACCTTCAAAGACTTCCCAGGCTCAGGCCAGGTGTGGTGGCTCATGCCTGTAATCCCAGCTCTCAGGGAGGCAGAGGCAGGAGGATAGCTTGAGCCCAGGAGATCGAGACCTGTCTGGGCGATATAGCGAGACCCCGTTCTCCACAAAAGGGAGAAAAAAAAAAAGACTTCCCAGGTTCTGAACCAATTATTTGTCACCAGACTTGTCTTGGGAAACGGTGGAGAATCGGAGGCATGTACTTGGTGGATTGAGTCCCAGCAGGTGGGCAACATAGCAAGATCTCATCTCTACAAAAAATACAAAAATTAGCCAGGCATAAGAGCACGTACCTGTGGTTCCAGTTGCTTGAGAGGCTGAGGTGGGAGGATTGCTTGAACCCAGGAGGTCAAGGCTGCAGTGAGTCCAGATCACCACCATTGCACTCCAGCCTGGGTGACAGGCTGAATGGGTGGATGGGTGACGTGGGGTCTGAAATACCTAGCCAGGCTCGGTGGCTCACACCTGTAATCCCAGCACTTTAGGAGGCTGAGGTGGGCAGATCACAAGGTCAGGAGATCAAGACCTTCCCGGCTAACAAAGTGAAACCCTGTCTCTGCTAAAAATACAAAAAATTAGCCAGGCGTGGTGGCACGTGCCTGGAATTCCAGCTACTCAGGAGGCTGAGGCAGGAGAATCGCTTGAACCCAGGAGGTGGAGGTTGCAGTGAGCCAAGATCGCACCACTGCACTCCAGCCTGGGCGACAGAGCAAGACTCTGTCTCAAAACAAACAAACAAACAAAAAACCTAGCATTCCCTTCAATTTCTGCCTGGCTGTGAGAACCAGCTGTTACAAAGGCTGCTTACCATGTTTTGCAAGTAAAATGCAGGGCACTCCATTAAATTGGAATTTCAGATAAACAACAAGTTTTTTTTAGTATAAGTATATCTCGAATAGTGCATGGAATGGGATATACTTATACTAAAAAAAAGATTTCATTGTTTATCTGATGGTCGCATTTGAGTAGGGTGTCCTGTGTTTAATCTGTCAACCCTACGTGGGTTGGGGGTGGGGTCAGGGAACAAGGATTTTTCACTTGAGCTGCCAGGCCACAGCTGGGGCCTCTTCTGACGTCATCTCCTTACATTGTCAGCACAGCTGATGTACAGATGAGGAAGGTGAGGGCTGAGAGAGCTGGTGCAGTTTGAGGATTGTTCCTGGGGGCCGCCGTCAGGGAGTTGGGGGAGCTGTGGACAGAAAGTGTGTCCGAGGGGGTATGGATAATTCAGCCTTAATTCTGCCAGGGCCTAAATCAGGAGGGTTCCTCAAAAAGTGAAACATAGAATACAAAAATTAGCCAGGAGTGGTGGCATGCACCTGTAGTCCCAGCTACTCGGGGGGCTGAGGCGGGAAGATGGCTTGAGCCCAGGAGATTGAGGCTGCATGAGCCATGATTGCACCACTGCACTCCAGCCTGGGTGCAGAGCAAGCCCCTGTCTCAAAAAAAAAAAAAAGAAAAAAGAAAAACGTGCAACATAGAATTATCATATAACGTATCACGGCCGGGTGCAGTGGCTCACGCCTGTAATCTCAGCAATTTGGGAGGCTGAAGTGGTTGGATTGCTTGAGGTTAAGAATTCAAGATCAGCCTGGCCAACACAATGAAATTCCATCTCTCCTAAAAATACAAAAAAAAAAAAAAAAAAAATAGCTGAGTGTGATAGAATACACCCCTAGTCCCAGATACACAGGAGGCGGTGGCGCAGGAGAATTGCTTAAACCCAGGAGGCAGAGGGTGCAGTGAGCCAAAATTGCACTACTGCACTCCAGTCTGGGCAACAGAGTAAAACTCCATCTCAAAAAAA
>NC_045454.1:36952194-36959633 GCF_002776525.5 Piliocolobus tephrosceles
AAAAAAAAAAAAAAAAAAAAAAAAAAAAAAAATTAGCTGAGTGTGATAGTATGCACCTGTAGTCCCAGCTACTCAGGAGGCTGAGGCAGGAGAATTGCTTAAACCCAGGAGGCAGAGGATGCAGTGAGCCAAGATTGCACTACTGCACTCCAGTCTGGGCAACAGAGTAAGACTCCATCTCAAAAAAAAAAAAAAAAAAAGAAAAAATTACTGTATACCATAGCAGCTGCACTCTCAAGTGGTACATACTTATATACTTGAAGGATTTTGGTATTCTTTGGTATATTCTTTGGGAATATCCTCAAAAGAATTGAAGGCGGGTGTTCACACAAAGATGTGTAAATGAATGTTCACAGCAGCGCTGTTCACAACAGCCAAAAGGTGGAAGCAACTTAGGTGTCTGTCAACGGATGAACGGATAAACAAAACGTGGTCCATCCATGCAATGGAATATTACGCAGCTATGAAAAGGAAAGAAGCACCGTTCCATGCTACAACGTGGATGAACTCCAAAAATATGCTGAGTGAGAGAAGCCAGACACAAAAGGCCACAAGGTGTATGATTCCATTGATATGCAATGCCTAGAACAGGCAAATCCATAGGGACAGGAAGCAGATGAGTGGCTGCCCGGGATGGGGGAAGGGAAATGGGGAGTGACTGCTGACGGGGACAGGGTTTTTCTTTTTTTTTCCTTTTTTTTGTTCTCGCTCTGTCACCCAGGCCGGAGTGCAGTGGCACGATCTCGGCTCACTGCAACCTCTGCCTCCTGAGTTCAAGGGATTCTCCTGCCTCAGCTTCCTGATTAGCCGGGATTACAGGCACCCACCACCACACCTGGCTAATTTTTTTTGTATTTTTGTATTTTTTGTATTTTAGTAGAGACGGGGTTTTACCATGTTGGTCAGGCTGGTCTCAAACTCCTGACCTCGTGATCTGCCCTTCTTGGCCTCCTAAAATGCTGGGATTACAGGCGTGAGCTACCGTGCCCTGCTGGGACAGGGTTTCTTTTTGGACTGATGGAATGCTCTGAAGTAGATACTAATGGTGGTTGCACAACCTTGTGAACGTGCTAAATGCCACCAAATTGCACACCTTACGATGGTTAAAATGGTAAATTTTATGTTACATGTATTTTACCACAATTTTTAAAAGGCCGGGCTTGGTGGCTCACACCTGTTATCCCAGCACTTTGGGAGGCCAAGGCAGGTGGATCATTTGAGGTCAGGAATTCAAGACCAGCCTGGCCAATATGGTGAAATCTCATCTCTACCAAAAATATAAAAATTAGCTGGGTGTGGTGGCATGTGCCTGTAGTCTCAGCTCCTTGGGAGAGTGAGGCAGGAGAATCGCTTGAACCCAGGAGAGAGAGGTTGCAGTGAGCCGAGAATGAACCACTGGACTCCAGCCTGGGCGACAGAGTGAGGCTCCGTCTCCAAAAAAAAAAAAAAAAAAAAAGGCCAGGTTCAGGCAGCCTCCCCTGTTGGCCTGGTTGCGAGACTGCCTCTCTCTAAGCCTGCGTTCCTCTGTAAGGTGGGGTAGGGGCAGTGCCTGCCCTCAGCACCGGGACGTCCCCAGAGCATCAGCAGGCCTGCTCTTGGCCATGGGCTGCTGCTTATTGAGACCAACCCCCTGGGAGTTCATGGTCACCCAGGACAGCTTGTCAGGGGCTCCAAGCCTCTTCCCGGAGAGGTCTGGACATCTGCTTATTTAATTAAGAAAATCTAATTGCAAAGAGCGCACAGGCTGCTTCTGAAAGCTTTGAATGAGACCAGAAGTCGGGGTCTCCCTGCTGGGACGTGGAGACCGGGGAGCGGCTCTTAACACACAGAGTGCCTTGGAGCTGGAGTGTTGACTGGGGGACAGGCAGCCACTCAGTCTAGTCTTTTCCCCGTGAAAGGAACGGAGGCCACAGGGTCACCCGTCTTGTTCTTGGGGTATAGGTACTTGCCCTGCCCAGGCACAGCTGCAAAAACACACATATACCCTGGGAGAGACATGGAGGCTCAGAGAGCGAGAAAGAGTCAGAGACAGAGGAGATAGAGACAGACAGTGAGAGACAGAGACAGGGAAAGAGAGGAAGAGAGATAGAAACAGAGACACAGAGAGAAAGAGCAAGAGATAGAGAGACAGAGCAAGAGACAGAGAGAGAAAGAGGGAGAGACAGAGAGACGAGGGAAGAGAGTCAGACACAGAAAGAGAGAAGGGGGAGAGACTCACGTGAGAGAGACAGATACAGAGACACACAGAGAGACAGAGAAAAAGAAAGTCAGAGACAGAGAGAGAAACACACAGAGTTAGAGAGAAACAGAGAGACAGAAAAGAGTCACAGACCCAGAGAGAGAGAAAGAGAGACTCAGAGAGAAAGACCCAGAGAGAGAGTGAGAGACCCCCCCACACAGAGAGACACAGAGAGAGATGGAGGGATAGAGAACAAGATGGAGAGAGGCCGGCAGAGCAGGACCCTGGGACTGGTTGATGGAATGCCACATCCTGCTGCTGTGGAACAAAAGCGCCCTATGAAGTGAAAGCCACCATTGGACAGATGAGGAAACCGAGGCCCGAGGTCCCTGCCTCCACTCCCCATAGCTAAGGGGTTCAGACACTGCTCCCCGCAGAGACCCCAGCCACCAGCCACAGCCCTTGGCCTCCCCAACAACCCTCCATCGTCTCTCCCCTCAGGTGCCCCCCTGCCGCTGGCCCATAACGACTCCCCTTTGGCCAGTTAAAAATAGCCCACGTCAGAGCCCATGGAGGACGCTGGTGACTCCTGAAAGGGGCTTCAGAGCCAAGGCGGCCTCGATCTGCAGGCCGCAGCCAGGGACGGCGCTAATTGTAGCAACAAGCAGGGTACAAAGGCGCCCTTCAGGGGAGCTGGCACCGCGGGCTCAGATTCTGGAGAGCAAACATATCTTTCATTTCCCTGAGCCCCACTGGGGCTCTGCCTAACGGCAGAAGAACACGCCTCCCTGGAAGGGAACAGGATCTTGTTTTGGGGGGCAGGGAGCCCGAGCGCCCCTGTGAGCAGCAGCGAGCCAGCCTTCGGCACCTAGGACAGTCCCCAGCATGCCCGGAGCAGCCACTGGTATAGAGCCATTCGGGAAGCTTTCTTTCCTGTTCAGTTTGGTGAAAGTCCTCGTGTAAGGTTGCTGCAAATGTAATTGCTTAAAAGTCATGGCAAAAACCGCAACTAGGTTTGCCTCAACCTATCAAAGTGATGCTCTCTCTTCCTTAGATGTTTGGGGGAAATTTACCAGGGACGCTGTCCGGACCTGGAGTTTTCTTTGTAGAAAGGCTTTTGTTTGTTTAGAGACAGAGTTTCACTCTGTTGCCCAGGCTGGAGTGCATGGCACAATCATAGCTCACTGCAGCCTTGACCTCCTGGGCTCAAGTAATCCTCCCACCTCAGTCTCCCAAGTAGCTGGGACCACCCCACCATGCCTGGCTAATTTTTAATTTTTTTTGTAGAGATGGGATCCCACTGTGTTGCCCAGGCTGGTCTCAAACTCCTGAGCTCAAGTGTGTCTCCCACCTCAGTCTCCCAAAGTGCTGAGATTATAGGCACAAGCCACCAAGCCCAGCTAATTTTTCTATTTTTTTGTAGAGATGGGATCTTGCTATGTTGTCCAGGCTAGTCTTGGCCTCGTGCAATCCTCCTGCCGTGGCCTCTCAAAGTACTGGGATTACAGGCACTCACCACCATGCCTGGCCTCTAGGAAGTTCTTTTTACAACGATGTTGATTTATTCCATAGATACAGGAATATTCGGGTGATCTATTTCTTCTTCTTCTTCTTCTTTTTCTTTCTTTTCTTTTTTTTTTTTTTTGAGAGAGTCTCACTCTGTCATCCAGGCTAGAGTGCAATGGCACGATCTCAGCTCATTGCAGCCTCCACCTCTGGGGTTCAAACAATTCTCCTGCCTCAGCCTACTAAGTAGCTGGGACTATAGTAGCCGCCACCATGCCTGGCTAATTTTTGGTTTTTAGTAGAGACGGGGTTTCACCTTGTTGGCCAGCCTGGTATTGAACTCCTGACCTCAGGTGATCCTCCTGCCTCGGCCTCCCAAAGTGTTAGGATGACAGGCGTGAGCCACTGCCTCGGCCGATCTATTTCTTCTTAAGTAAGCTTTAGTAATTTGTGTCTTTCAAGGAATGTGTCCATTTCATTCCTGTCACTGGATATTTTGGCATCGAGATGTTTATAACATGTCCTTGTGATCCTTTTTGTATGTGTTGAATCTTTTGTGGGGTCACCCAGACTTGGAAGCCTCAAACCTGGCATTGACCCCAGACACAGGCTTTTGCTTTTCTTGCTGTTTGGGCAGCTGTTCCGATGGCAATGACAACTTTAAAAATCTGCTTGTGGCCAGGCGCAGTGGCTCATGCCTGTAATCCCAGGACTTTGGGAGGCCGAGGTGGGGGGGGATCTCTTGAGCCCAGGAGTTCGAGACCAGCCAGGGCAATATAGTCATACCTTGTTTTAACTGAAATTTAAAAGAAAACTAGCCAGGCATGGCGGCATGCATCTGTGGTACTTGGGAGGCTGAGGAGGGAGGATCGCTTGAGCCTGGGAGGTTGAGGCTGCAGCGAGCCATGATCTTGCCACTGCACTCCAGCCTGGGTGACACTGTCTCAGTGAGACGCTGTCTCAAAACAAAACAAAACAAAAATCTGCTTATAAAAGGGCAGACATCCATCTCCCAGGCCACACCCTCCTAACTCCTAAAGCTTAACTTCTGTGTTTAGTGCTTACAGCAGCGTAGGAGCTATTGTTAGTTCCATTCTACAGACGGGGAAACTGAGTCACAGCGTTAGGTGGCAGAGCCGGGATTTGAACCCTGGGTGCCAGCACCCCCCAGCCTGGGTGCACTACAGCGTCACTGCCACGCACAGCCAAAATCACAGCCCAGCCCATCTGGGTGGGAGCAGGGCACAGGGATTCCTCTACCCTGACAGCAGCTTGAGGTTACGTGCTTTGCTGGAGAAAAGCGTTTTGAAACAGAAACGCCCACGGTGTCCCTGACGCTGAGTTCTGGAAGTGAGGCAGACTTGAGGCTCTGAACTTGGCTGGTGTCTTCCCCAGCCGGGGGCCCAGAGGCAGGGGTTTGGCCTTCCCGAGGCCCCAAACCACCTGCTCGGCCCTGCGTCCAGCCGGCCGGCGCCCGAGTGAGCAAGCAAGGGGACCCTCCGCTGTCTTTATATACCGGAGTTATTTTTAACCATCGCCTCCCAGAACATTACGGAGCTTCCTCTCTCCAACACGCAGGAAACCCTACTTGGCTGTGCTTCCTGCTAACACGAGGCCCTGCGATTGCTGAGAACAACAGGCCCGAGACTGCACGGCTCCGGGGGGAAAAAAAACCTGGCCCCCTTTCAAGCCTTGACAGAAAACCTTTCAGAGCCCTGAACTCCCACCAGCCCGAGGACGGCTCCGATGGCGCTGACAAATGAGCCGGGACTGTGCCCAGGGCTCCCAGGCTGGGAGGGGACCCCAGCTCCCTTGTTCCTTCCTAAGGTCAGGGAAAAAAAAGCGCGTGTCTCTTCCCCCACCACGGAGGAACAGAGAAATGTTTGCATTGGTGGATTTTTAAATACTTCTGTTTATTTTTATTAAAGTGCAATTCACATGAAATTAACCATTTTAAAAGTAGTGGCATTTTATACATGCAGTGTTGTGCAACCGCCACCTCTACCTAGTTCCAGAATATTTTCATCATCCTAAAGGGACACCCAGTCCCCATTAGCAGTCGCTTCCCATTTCCCCACCCCTAGTCCCTGGCCAGCACCAATCTGTTTTCTGGCTCTATGGATTTGCCTCTGTGGGCGTCTCACATAGATAGGATCGTACAATATGTGGCCTTTTCTGTCTGGTTTCTTTTACTCTAGGTAATATTTTCTTTTTTTTTATTTTGAGACAGAGTTTTACTCTTCTTGCCCAGGCTGCAGTGCAGTGGCACAATCTCAGCTCACTGCAGCCTCGACCTCTGGGGTTCAAGAGATCCTCCTGCCTCAGCCCCTCAAGTAGATGGGACTACAGGCATGCACCATCACGCCCAGCTAGTTTTTGTATTTTTAGTAGAGACAGGGTTTCACCATGTTGGCCAGGCTGGTCTTGAACTCCTGACCTCAGGTGATCCACCCACCTGGGCCTCCCAAAGTGCTGGGATTACAGGCGTGAGCCACCGCGCCCGGCCTAGACATTTTTGGTGATCACCATGGGGGTGGGATGGGGCTCCTAGCATCTGGTGGGTGGAGGCCAGGGAAGCTACTCAACGCCCTGCAGTGCACAGGGCGGCCTCCACCCGGGACAGAGATCTGGCCCCAAATGTCAGCAGTGCCAAAGCTCAGAGGCCCTGGCCCAGGGAGTGCTCAGATGTCTGTAACTGAAGAAAGAGGGATCCCTCAGTGGGCTGGGTCCTGCGAGCCCAGAGAGGACCCCCGGGGAGAGCTGGAGGACACTCGAAGGGTGGATCTGAGGGGGAAAGGGGCTGATCCAAGAAGGGTTCAGGAGAGCTAATGGGGAAGAAAGAACCAGGTGGGTTGTCTTGTCCTCTGGGGGGCTAGCGATGGCCCCTCTGGCTTGGCACCAGATAAAAATTCACTGATGCCCTCTTTAGGCCGGACACTGCTTGGTGGGGCCATAAGGATATTTCAGGCTGGGACCTGGGCGGGAAGGACAACCAGTTTAGGGGAGGAGACAGCTGAACACAGACAACCCCAGTTCTGGAGGGTCAGGGCCAACGGGAAGAAGGAACCGCAGTCTGTCTGGGGCACTGGTGAGGAGCAGGAGCTCTGCTGGAGGTAGAGGGGGAGAGCCAGACTGCAGGCGGAAATGACGCTTAGTTCTAAGCAGACGTGGGTGGAAGAGGGGAGGGGGTTCCAGGTGGAGGGAACGGCAGAGGCCAAGACCTGGAGGTGGGAATGGAACAAATTTGGGAAAGGAGAAGAGCTCTCAGTGTATCAGAGGGAATATGTAGGAGGTGAGGCTGGATTATAAAAGATATTAAGGCAAATTGGAGGTGATGCTATGGGTAGAGCTGGGGAATCAGATCCTCTATCCCTGCTGGTCCTCGAAACCCCACAGAGAACCATCCGGGCCAGTTCCCCAGCCCTCACTTGGCGGAGAGGAGGCTCATCTCCAAAGACATGAAGGGGCGCCGGGCACAGTGGCTCACGCCTGTAATCCCAACACTTTGGGAGGCCGAGGCGGGTGGATCACCTGAGGACCTGAGATCAGGAGTTTGAGACCAGCCTGACCAACATGGTGAAACTCTGTTTCTACTAAAAATACAAAAAATTAGGCCGGGTGCGGCGGCTCACGCCTGTAATCCCAGCACTTTGGGAGGCCGAGGCAGGCGGATCACAAGGTCAGGAGATAGAGACCATCCCGGCTAACATGGTGAAACCCCGTCTCTACTAAAAAATACAAAAAATTAGCCAGG
>NC_045454.1:36959733-36963433 GCF_002776525.5 Piliocolobus tephrosceles
AAAAAAAAAAAAAAAAAAAAAAAGAAAGAAAGAAAAAGAAAAGAAATGAGGGGCAATCTTAAAAGTTGCATCTAAATTTAAATCCTAAGCAGCTTCTAAGCCTGCAGCGATTTCTTGTCGACCTATTTTGGGTCTGCTACCTGGAACATGTAACCATTTGTAGTCGCCCTGCAAGCCCAGATGGGTCCTGTGCTTCCCCGGCACCGAACAGCCTTCTGTCCAGTCCAGAGCTTCCCTATGCCAAGTTGTGGCACAGGGGCCCTCTGTCTAGGGAGGAAGAGCTGGACTCAGACACCCCAGACTGTGGGGTCAAGGCTGGGCCAGAGGAAGGGATGGGGGCTAATTCTTTAACATTTTGCAGAGAAGAGGGCTCACTCTGTTGCTCAGGCTGGTCTCGAACTCCTGACCTCAGGTGATCCGCCTGCCTCGGCCTCCCAAAGTGCTGGGATTACAGGTATGAGTCACCGCACCTGGCCCAACTTCCAGTTTCTTCTTCTTTCTGCCCACTCTTTCTGTTCTTCCAGTTTCTTCTTCTTTCTGTTTCATGGTGGTTACAGCACAACCCCTCCCCATCCACCTGTGCCCCCACTCACTCGTTCCTTTAATCATTTATTCAACCAATCCTTCTCCGTCCCTGGGGCACCCCGCACTTAGCCTGCTTCTACCACCTAGACCCTAGGCTCACTGTTGCTAGAGCAACCCCGCCTCCCTTCCCAGAGCACCTGCGTCCTCACCCAGATTTGCCTTATGAGCAAATCCCCTGTGAGTCTGGGTTCCACCCGACCCTCCGCCTGGGTCTCACACACTTTTCGTCCCAGGGCCAACCTGTTTGGGTTTTTCTGTGATTAGCAAATAATGACCCCAAGGTCCCATCTAGCCCACCACCTGTGTTTGGGCTTTCAAGCTCAGAATGTTTTATTTGTCTTTTAAATGTTTTATTTGTCTTTTAAAATTGTGATAAAATATACCTAACAGGCCGGGCACAGTGGCTCACACCTGTAATTCCAGCACTTTGGGAGGTCGAGATGAGTGGATCACTTGAGGCCAGAAGTTCGAGACCAGCCTGGACAACACGGTGAAACTCTGTTTCTACTAAAAATACAAAAATTAGCCAGGTGTGGTGGCGGGCGCCTGTAATCCCAGCTACTTGGGAGGCTGAGGCAGGAGGATCGCTTGAAGCTGGGAGGCGGAGGTGGCAGTGAGCTGAGATGGCACCACTGCACTCCAGCCTGGGTGACAGAGACTCCGTCTCAAAAAAAAAAAAAAAAAAATGTGTAGGCTGGGTGCCGTGGCTCACGCCTGTAATCCCAGCACTTTGGGAGGCCGAGGCAGGCAGATCACGAGGTCAGGAGATCGAGACCAACCTGGCTAATACGGTGAAACTCTGTCTCTACTAAAAACGCAAAAAAATTAGCCGGGTATCGTGGCTGGAGCTTGTAGTCGCAGCTTCTTTTTTTTTTTTTTTTTTTTTTTGAGGCGGAGTCTCACTCTGTCACCCGGACTGGAGTGCAGTGGCCGGATCTCAGCTCACTGCAAGCTCTGCCTCCCGGGTTTATGCCATTCTCCTGCCTCAGCCTCCGGAGTAGCTGGGACTACAGGTGCCCGCCACCTCACCCGGCTAGTTTTTGTATTTTTAGTAGAGACGGGGTTTCACCGTGTTAGCCAGGATGGTCTCGATCTCCTGACCTCGTGATCCGCCCATCTCGGCCTCCCAAAGTGCTGGGATTACAGGCTTGAGCCACTGCGCCCGGCCCCTGTAGTCCCAGCTTCTAAGGAGGCTGAGGCAGGAGAATGGCGTGAACCAGGGAGGCGGCAGAGCTTGCAGTGAGCGGAGATTGCGCCACTGCACTCCAGCCTGGGAGACAGAGTGAGACTCCATCTCAAAAACAAAAAAAAAAGTGTATATATATATACACACACATGCACACACACATACATATATAC
The DNA here is from genome assembly GCF_002776525.5 of Piliocolobus tephrosceles. Lineage (NCBI taxonomy): Eukaryota > Metazoa > Chordata > Mammalia > Primates > Cercopithecidae > Piliocolobus > Piliocolobus tephrosceles. Next base: position 36,961,678 of record NC_045454.1, read on the forward strand.
ACAGACACACCCATATGTGTATACACACACACACATATATATAACAGAAAATTGACCATTTTAACCATTTAAAAAAATAGATGGGGTCTCGCTTGTCACCTTGGCTGGAGTACAGTGGTGCAATCATAGTTCACTACAGCCTCAACCTGCTGGGCCCAAGCCATCCTCCTGCCTCAGCCTCCCGAGTAGCTGGGACCACAAGTGTGCACCACCATGACTGCCTAATTCTTTTTCTTTTCAGAGACAGGGACTCCCTATGTTGCCTGGGCTGGCCTTTTTACATTTTGTAAAGGTTGGGAGACGATTAAAGGAAAAATATTTTGTGACATGTGAAAGCTCTAGGAAATTCAAATTTTGGCATCCATAAATAAAGTTATCAGCATGTGGCTGTGCCCATTTTTTACATCTTGTCTTAAGGCTGCTCTGGGGACACAAAGGCAGAGTTCAGTGGTTGCAACACAGACCCTATGGCTTGCAAAGCCCACTGTTTGCAGGAACACTTTGCCCAGCCTTCCATTTCTCCTCGTTTCACCGGCCCCCTCCAACTCTGCCGAGCCACCTTCATCTTGCCCGGGGAAGCCAGACCCAGCCACCTACTTCCTCCCTTGGCCCAACAGCTCATTCTTCACCCATCAGCCAGAGGGACCTTCTGAAACATCATGGGATCAAGGGAGAGGCCTCAGGATCTGGCCTCTGGGACATCACCTTCTGTCACTCCTCTCCCTCAGCCGTAGCCCAAGGGCCTGTTGTTACTGCCCCTCAATCCCACTGGGTCTTTCTGAACTTACATGTACGCATCCACTGAACCCCCACCCTATGCCTGCAAACTTTGCTCAGGGTGGTATATTCAGATCCCAGCTCAGACGTCACGACTGCGGAGAGGCCACTCCTGGAAGATGCTTCTCTAAGTTCAAGATTTCTGGCCGGGTGCTGTGGCTCACGTCTGTAATCCCAGCACTTTGTGAGGCCGAGGCGGGCGGATCACGAGGCCAGGAGATCGAGACCAACCTGGTGAACATGGGGAAACCCCGGCTCTACTAACAATACAAAAAAAAATAGCTGGATATGGTGGCGTATGCCTGTAATCCTAGCTACTCGGGAGGCTGAGGCGGGAGAATCACTTGAACCAGGGAGTCAGAGGTTGCAGTGAGCCGGGATCGCACCACTGCACTCCGGCCAGAGACTCCAGCTGGGATTGCGCCTGCACTCCAGGCGACAGAGAGAGACTCCATCTCAAAAAAAAAGAAAAGATTCTGAGCCACATGTCAGTAGGGATCTCCCTCCCCCACTGTCCCCATCCATGACAACCAAAAATATCCCCAGACATTGTGAGAACCAGGGCAGTACTCGCCTTGTTTTTATAAAAGCAGCTTAATATTTGATAAATTAATTAATTTAATTAATATTAATACTTTTATTTTTTGAGACGGCGTTTTGCTCTTGTCGCCCAGGCTGGAGTGCAATAGCACGATCTCGGCTTACTGCAACCTCCATCTCCCCGGTTCAGGCAATTCTCCTGCCTCAGCCTCTGGAGTAGCTGGGATTACAGGTGCCCATCACCAGGTCCAGCTAATTTTGTATTTTTAATAGAGATGGGGTTTCACCACATTGGCCAGACTGGTCTCCAACTCCTGACCTCAAGCAATCCACCCGCCTTAGCCTCCCAAAGTGCTGGGATTACAGGCGTGACCCACTTTGCCTGGCGGAGGATTAAGTTTCTACTTGACTTTTCTTTCTTTCTTTCCTTCTTTCCTTC
>NC_045454.1:36963833-36967810 GCF_002776525.5 Piliocolobus tephrosceles
CCCTCCCTCCTTTCTTTCTTTCTTTTCTTTCTTTCTTGACGGAGTCTCGCTCAGGCCCCCAGGCTGGAGTGCAATGGCGCAATCTTGGCTCACTGCAAGCTCTGCCTCCTGGGTTCAAACGATTCTCCTGCCTCAGCCTCCTGAGTAGCTGGGTTTACAGGTGCCCGCCATCACATCCAGCTAATTTTTGTATTTTTAGTAGAGAGGGGGTTTCACCATGTTGGCCAAGCTGGTCTCCATCTCTTGACCTCGTGATCTGCCCACCTTGGCCTTCCAAAGTGCTGGGATTACAGGTGTGAGCCACTGAGCCTGGCCTTTTTCTTCTTTTTTTTCTTTTCTTTTCTTTTTTTTTTTTTTTTTTTTTTTTTTTTTTTTTGATGCAGAGTCTCTGTTCCTCAGGTTGGAGTGCAGTGGCATGATCCTGGCTTACTGCAATTTCTGTCTCCCAGGTTCACGTGATTCTCCTGCAAAACCTCCTGAGTAGCTGGGGTTATAGTCACAGGCTACCATGCCCAGCTAATTTTTTGTGTTTTTTAGTAGAGATGGGGGTCTCACCATGTTGCCCAGGCTGCTCTCGAACTCCTGAGTTCAGGTGATTTGCCTGCCTGGGCCTCCCAAAGTGCTGGGATTACAGGCGTGAGTCACTGTGCCGGGCGCTACTTGACTTTTGGAGTGGACAAACATTCGAACAGTAGCGGCGTGTAACATTGACTCATATACAAATCACATCAAATCAAATTACAAAGTCACCAACCATGACTCATCTGCACACATGGGAAATACAGTATCGGGTACCGTAGCTTCCCATCCTCAGCACCACTGACATTCGGGGCTGGATTATTCTCTGTGTGAGGCCATCCTGTGCCCAGCAGGGTGCAGAGCAGCCTCCCTGGCCTCCACCCACCGATGCCAGTAACATCCCCTCCCCAGATTTTCTGCAACAACCAAGAATGTCTCCAGACATTGCCTGGTGTCAGCAGTTAAAATTACCCCCCAGTTGACCAATCCCACCTGCCTATTTTTGATGGGAGGTAGAGGAGGGAGCAGAGGCGCGCAGTGGTTTGTGCCTGTAATCCCAGCACTTTGGGAGGCCAAGGTGGGTGGATCACCTGAGGTTAGGCGTTCGAGACCAACCTGGCCAACATGGTGAAACCCTGCCTCTACTAAAAATACAAAAATTACCCGGATGTGGTGGCACACGCCTGTAATCCCAGCACTTTGGGAGGCCGAGGCGGGCAGATCATGAGGTCAAGAGATGGAGACCACCCTGGCCAACATGGTGAAACCCCATCTCTACTAAAAATACAAACAAAAAAAAATTAGCTGGGCGTGATGGTGTGCACCTCTAGTCCCAGCTACTTGGGAGGCTGAGGCAGGAGGATCACTTGAACCCGGGAGGTAGGTGGAGGTTGCAGTGAGCCAAGATCGCGCCACTGCACTCCAGCCTGAACGACAGAGCGAGACTCCATCTCAAATAAAATAAAATAAAATAAAAAGGCTGGGTGCAGTGGCTCACGCCTGTAATTCCTGCACTTTAGGAGGCCAAGGCAGGCGGATCACGAGGTCAGGAGATCGAGCCCATCCTGGCTAACACAGTGAAACCCCATCTCTACTAAAAAATACAAAAAATTAGCCAGGTGTGGTGGCGGGCGCCTGTAGTCCCAGCTACTTGTGAGGCTGAGGCAGGAGAATGGCATGAACCTGGGAGGCAGAGCTTGCAGTGAGCCGAGATCGCACCACTGCACTCCAGCCTGGGCGACAGAGGGAGACTCCATCAAAAAAAAAAAAAAAAAAAAGAAGGAGCAGAGACCTCCCCCTCCACACAAGAATAGACAAAATCCTGAGTGTAGCCTGTGCAGTAGCTCACTCCTGCCATCTCACCACTTTGGGAGGATCGCTTTATCCAAGGAGTTGGAGACCAGCCTGGGCAACATAGTGAGACCCTATCTCTACAAAAATATTACAAATAAATTAGCCAGGTGTGTGATAGCATGAGCCTGTGTTCCCAGCTACTTGGGACGCTGAGGTGGGAGGATCACTTGAGCCGGGGAGGTGGAGGCTGCAGTGAGCCGTGACTCAGTGCCACTGCACTCCAGCTTGGGCGACAGAGTGAGACCCTGTTTCAAAACAGAGAAACAAAGAACCTCTGATGGAGGCTGTCTCCGAGTTGTGCATTTCATACCCAGCATTGAGCAGATTTCTCACCGCTCTCCCATGAGGTGTGAATTACTCACCCCCGTTCGCAGATGGGTAAACTGAGGCTTGGTGAGAGAAGCCAGCAGTCTGTCCCTCCGTTCTCTGCCCCCCATATTCCTGCCAAGGCTTTCCCCGAGCAGCAAAAATTACAGACCTGAGATCCCAAAATAGCTCCCAGGCAGGGACTGAACACAGTGGCCTGTGGTTCAGCCTCCAGAGACGCAGGGATAAAATCAGAGATTCAAATCCAGTCGCCTGTAGATCGTAAACTTCAAAGAAGGCAGAGCGGTCTGTTCCCTGGTGATGGGGGCATGAGTGTGCTTCCCCCACCGCGTGGGAAAACTGCCACCAACGTCTGATGCGGAGAGTCCAAATGAGCCCCTGACGGGACAGCAGCGAACCCCTGGGCTGTCCTACTGAGTGAGGCCAGAAAAAAGGCCCCTGGAGACTTCTCCAGGAGCCCCAGAACCCTTGAAATGGCCCTAAGTGCAGCTCATTTCTAGGATGTGGCTCAGAGGCCATCTCCTCCAGGAAGTTTCCAGGAATGCGTCCCATCCACCCTCACACGGTGCCCTCTTCTGGCCCAGGACAGGGTCTAAGCCATCCCTGGCCCTGTTAGCTCCGTGTCAGCTGACCCGATCCAACACTGGGCTTACTTGCAGATGTTTCTTTGAAAGAAAAAAGAAAAAGACATTGCAACGAGGGAGCCCTGAGACAGAATGGAGGCTGGGGCCAGCAGGGCTCTGCAGAGAAGAGATTTAAAGAAGTCATTTCTAGCTTCTCCTGCACATTGGGGTCCCTGCTCTGGGAAGATTTTATTACATATAATCCCATCACCTGAACCATAAGAACACATCTGGCCAGGCGTGGTGGCTCACACCCGTAATCCCAGCACTTTGGGGCCCGAGGCAGGAGGATTGCTTGAAGCTAGGAGTTTGAGACCAAACTGGGCAACATAGTGAGACCCCTTTCTTTTTCTTTTTCTTTTTTTTGAGACGGAGTCTTGCTCTGTCGCCCAGGCTGGAGGGCAGTGGCCAAATCTCAGCTCACTGCAAGCTCCGCCTCCTGGGTTTATGCCATTCTCCTGCCTCAGCCTACCGAGCAGCTGGGACTACAGGCACCAGCCACCGAGCCCGGCTAGTTTTTTGTATTTTTTAGTAGAGACGGGGTTTCACCATGTTAGCCAGGGTGGTCTCGATCTCCTGACCTCATGATCCGCCTGTCTCGGCCTCCCAAAGTGCTGGGATTACAGGCTTGAGCCACTGCGCCTGGCTGAGACCCCTGTCTTTACAAAATATACATATATATATATTTTAAATTAGCAGGGCATGGTGGTGCACACCTGTAGTTCAGCTACTTGAGAGGCTGAGGCAGAAGGATCACTTGAGCCCAGGACCTGGAGACTAAGGTGAGCTATGTTTGTGTCACTGCACTCCATCCTGGGTGACACAGCAAGACCCTGTCTCTAAAAAAAGGAAAGAGAGAGAGAGAGAGGCTGGGCATGGTGGCTCATGCCTGTAATCCCAGCACTTTGGGAGGCTGAGGCAGGTGGATCACTTGAGGTCAGGAGTTTAAGACCAGCCTGGCCAACATGGTGAAACCCTGTCTGTACTAAAAATATAAAAATTAGCTGGGCATGGTGGCAGGCACCTGTAATCCCAGCTACTCGGGAGACTGGGGCAGGAGAATCGCTTGAACCTGGGAGGTAGAGTTTGCAGTGAGCCCAGATCGCGCCACTGCACTCCAGCCTGGGTGACAGAATGAGACTCCATCTCAAAAAA
>NC_045454.1:36967910-36972349 GCF_002776525.5 Piliocolobus tephrosceles
AGAGAGAGAGAGAGAGAAAGAGAAAGAAAGAAAGAAAGAAAGAAAGAAAGAAAGAAAGAAAGAAAGAAAGAAAGAAAGAAAGAAAGAAAGAAAGAAAGAAAGAAAGAAAGAAAAAGAGAGAAAGAAAGAAAAGAAAAAGAAAAAATAAGACTACAGTTAACATCCCCAGTAACTGGACAAGCTGATGTTAGGTGCCTCCTGATACGATGCACCGGGGAAGATCCACTATTGCTTCAGTGGATCCTGCCCCGAATTCACACCCTCTACCTGGTCACAGGGAACCATCAGGCCAGCCTGCTGGGAGATGTTCCACAAAACAACTGACTTCAACTCCACCAAAATGTCCACATCATGGAAGACTGGGAAAGACGGCAGCCTAGTTCCTGATGAAAGGTGGTGAACGAAACAGGAGCCCCAGGGGAAATGCGTGACTAAGTGAAAAAAGAAAAAGTGGCCATAAAGGATGTTATTGGGGAAGCTGGGGAAATTTGACTATACTGAGCTGGGTGGCAGATGGCGGTGGTCTTCCTGAGGCCCAGCCTCAGCATCCCCATTCTGCATACAGATGGGAGATTCAGGTCTGAGAATGCTAAATTGTTACTTTAAGCCCACCAGCTGGTCACTGGCAGGCCAGCAAGGATTTAGACCCATAGCCTCTGTCACATGCCTCCTTTTTTTTTTATTTTTGGAGATGGAGTATCGCTCTGTTGCCTAGTCTGGAGTGCAGTGGTGCGATCTCGGCTCACTACAACCTCTGCCTCCCAGGTTCAAGCGATTCTTCTGCCTCATCCTCCTGAGTAGCTGGGACTACAGGAGCGCGCCACCGTGCCTGGCTAATTTTTGTACTTTTAGTAGAGGTGAGGCTTCACTATGTCGGCCAGGCTGCTCTTGAACTCCTGACCTTGTGATCCACCCACCTCGGCCTACCAAAGTGCTGGGGTAACAGGCATGAGCCACCGTGCCCGGCCTTTTTTTTTAAAGAAATTCATACAACGTAAAATTACCCATTCTAAAGTGAGCAGGCTGTGCACAGTGGCTCATGCCTGTAAGCCCAGCACTTTAGAATCTGCCCCGAGGCAGGCAGATCACCTGAGTCAGTAGTTCGAGACCAGCCTGGCTAACATGGTAAAATGCTGTCTCTACTAAAAAATACAAAAAATTAGCCAGGTGTGGTGGCACCTGTAATCCCAGCTACTCGGGAGGCTGAGGCAGGAGAATCACTTGAACCTGGGAGGCGGAGGTTGCCGTGAGCCGAGATTGCATCATTGCATTCCAGCCTGGGCAATAAGAGCAAGACTGTCCCAAAAAATAAAAGAAAAAGAAAAAGAAAAAGTGAGCAATTCAGTGGTATTTAGTACACTCACAATATTGTGTAACCACCACCTCTATCTAATTCCAAAATATTTTCATCCCTGCCAAAAGCAGACCTTGTCCCCATCAGCAATCACTCCCCACCCCCCTTCAACCGGTGGCAACCATGCTTCCTCTTCTTCCTCTTCTGTCTTTATGGATTTGCCTGTTCTGGGCATTTCACATCAATGGAATCTCACACTATGTGGCCTCGGTGTCTGGCTTCTCTCACTCAGCATTATGTTTTTGAGCTCATCCTCCTTGTAGAATGGATCAATGCTTCTTTCCTTCCTGTATCTGATTAAGAATGTGATTATTATTATTATTTTTTTGAGACAGAGTCTCACTCTGTCTCCAGGCTGGAGTGCAGTGGTGCAATCTTGACTCACTGCAACCTCTGCCTCCCAGGTTCAAGCTATTCTCCTGCCTCAGCCTCCTGAGTAGCTGGGACTACAGGCGTCTGCCACCACGCCCGGCTAATTTTTGTATTTTCAGTAAAGGTGGGGTTTCACTCTGTTGGCCAGGATGGTCTCGACCTCTTGACCTCGTGATCTGCCCACCTCAGCCTCACAAAGTGCTGGGATTATAGGCATGAGCCACCATGCCCGGCCAAGTACATGACTTTTTAAAAATCAGGGCTTTAGGCTGGGTGCAGTGGCTCATGCCTGTAATCCTAGCATTTTGGGAGGCTGAGGCAGGAGGATGCCTTGAGGTCAGGAGTTGGAGACCAGCCTGGGCAAACACAGCAAGACCCCCATCTTGACAAAAAAATAAAAAATAAAATTAGCCAAATGTGGTGGTGCATGCCTGTAGACCCAGCGACTTAAGAGGCTGAGGCAGGAGGATCGCTTGAGCCCAGGAGTTGGAGGCTGCGGTGAGCCATGATCTTGCCACTGTACTCCAGCCTGAGCAACAGAGTTCTAGCTCTGTCTCTTTAAAAAAATTAGGCCAGGCGTGGTGGCCCACACCACCTGTAATCTCAGCACTTTGGGAAGCTGAGATGGCTGGATCACCTGAGGTCAGGAGTTCAAGACCACCTTGACCAACATGGTGAAACCCTGTCTCTACTAAAAATACAAAAAAATTATCCAGGAGTGGTGGTGGGTGCCTGTAATCCCAGCTACTTGGGAGGCTGGTGCAGGAAAATTGCTTGAACCTGGGAGGCGGAGGTTGCAGTGAGCCAAGATCACACCATTGCATTCCAGCCTGGGTGACAATAGAGAGACGCCATCTCAAAAAAAAAAAAAAAAATCAGGCTTTGCTTACAGAAATGCAAAATGCTATATTTGGCAAATTAAGTGATGTTTGGTTTGGTTTGTTGTTGTTTTTTTAAATCCACTCCACAAATAGCTCAAAATTGGCTCATGCTACCAAACATCACGAGTCCCAGCGCTTTGCCACAAGCCCAGGGGCCTCCTGTGAAGGAGTCCTGGGCTCGGACAGGGCCCTGTGGGAATAATGTTTTAATTAAAAAGTCATACAATGACAGGCTCCCAAGCAGCAGAGGCCCGAGCCTGGCGGGGCGAGAGCCATGCTTGACATTCCACGCTGGCCTCCTTGGAGCCCCGGCAGCCGCAGAAGTCCCCAAGCCGAGCCAGGAATAGTTCTGCCTTTTATTTGGAAAAAGAATTACAGGGCGAGTGGCCCAGCCCCAGGTTTGCTGCTTCGAAGCCGTATTTTTGAACACGACCCTAACCACACACTTGCATTGGATAGTTCGTTCCAGGCTAAATGCTGTCAGCTGCCTAAACACTCAGCTCGCAGCTCTAAACACAGGTTCTTTTTTATTCTTGTTTGAAGGTCTATCCGTCTATTTTTGTGCAAAAACATATTTAAAATCTTGCTGGCTCAGGAGGCCCTAGCAGCTGCCAAGACCGCCCTTCTTCTCTCTCCTCCCCCTATGTGAATCTCAATTAGACCTGCCTTGTCCTTGTGAATTTTCCTAGGTAGGGGAACCACCTCTTGGTTCCCCAAATTTGCCCCCAGCCCATTGAGTGTGAACCTCTAGGATCGATAGGCCCGCTGGCCATGATGAGACAGGTGGGTTCTTGAGGACAGAATTGGGTGTTGCTACCAATAAAAGCAAGATGCATGATGGGAAAGAAAAGGATCTGGTGGTCACAGTGGTTGAGCCAAGATTTGAACTTGGGTCCTAGTTAGTTGAAAGCCATAAGGGTTCAAAACTACTGAGCCATTGCTGGTGGGAATGTCAAATGATGCTGTCGTTGAAGGCTGGTGGGTCATCAAAAAGTTAAACACAGGCTGGGTGCAGTGGCTCACACCTGTAATCCCAGCACTTCGGGAAGTTGAGGCAGGAGGATTGCTTGAGCTTAGGAGTTCAAGACCAGCATGGGCAACATAGTGAAACCCCGTCTCTATGAAAAGCATGAAAAAATTAGCCAGGCATGGTGATGCGCCTGTACTCCCAGCTACTTGGGAGGCTGAGGCAGGAGGATCACCTGAACTCAGGAGGTTGAACCATGGTGAGCTGTGCTAGAACCACTGCACTTCAGCCTGGGCAACAGAGTGAGACCCTGTCTCAAAAAAAAAAAAGTTAAACACAGAATTACCATAAATATGGCCCAGCAATTCCACTCCTAGGTATAGCCCCAGAAGAATGGAAACAGGTGTTCAAATAAATCCTACATGAATATTCATAGCAGCATTATTCGCAATAGCCAAAAAGTGGGAGCAATGCAGATGTCTATCAAAGGATGAATGGACCAGCAAAACGTGGGCCATCCATTCAAGGGAATATTACTCAGCCTTAAAAACGATTGAAGGGCCAGGCGCGGTGGTTCACGCCTGTCATCCCAGCACTTTGGGAGACCGAGGTGGGCAGATCACCCGAGGTCAGGAGTTCAAGACCAGTCTGGCCAACATGACCAAACCCTGTCTCTACTAAAAATACAAAAATCAGCCAGACATGGTGGCGGGCACCTGTAATCCCAGGTACTCAGGAGGCTGAGGCAGGAGAATCGCTTGAACCTGGGAGGTATAAGTTGCAGTGAGCCGAGATTGTGCCACTGCACTCCAGCCTGGGTGACAGAGCGAGATTCTGTCTCAAAAAAAAAAAAAAAAAAAAAAAA
>NC_045454.1:36972449-36988690 GCF_002776525.5 Piliocolobus tephrosceles
AAAAAAAAAAAAAAAAAAGCCAGGCACAGTGGCTCACACCTGTAATCCCAGCACTTTGGGAGGCCAAGGTGGGCAGATCACGAGGTCAGGAGTTTGAGACAAGCCTGGCCAACATAGCAAAACCCTGTCTCTACTGAAAATACAAAAATTAGCTGGGCATGGTGGTATGTGCCTGTAGTCCCAGGTACTGAGGAGGCTGAGACAGGAGAATCGCTTGAATCCAGGAAGTGGAGGTTGCGGTGAGCCGAGATTGCGCTACTACACTCCAGTACTCCAGCCTGGGCCACAGAGTGAGACTCCATCTCAAAAAAAAAAAAAAAAAAGCAAACTGGGAGGTGTCTAGATCTCCCCAAGCAGAGAATTTCTTTGAGGTTTCAGGGTGTATTTTGAAAACTCACAAGAAATTTTCCTTCTCTTCCTGAATGTTTTTTTGTCAGCTTTGCTATAAGACCACATGCAATCTTTCCTTTTTTGTTTTTGTTTTGTTTTGAGACAGGATCTCTTTACTGCCCAGGTTGGAGGCAGCGGCCCAATCACAGCTCACTGAAGCCTCAGCTTCTTAGGCTCAAACGATCCTCCCACCTCAGCCTCCCAAGTAGCTGGGACTACAGGCACTCACCACCACACCTGGCTAATTTCTTTTTATGTTTTGTAGAGACGAGGTCTCTCTATGTTGCCCAGGCTGGCCTCAAGCTCCTGACCTTCCAAAATGGTGAGATTACAGATGTGACACTGTGCCACTGCACCAGGCCTTTTTTTTTTTTTTTAAGAGATGGGGTCTCACTATTCTGCCCAGGGCAGATTCAAACGCTCACGTTCAAGTGATCCTCCTGCCTCAGTCTACTGAGTAGGCTGAGACATCTCTTAGAAAACAAAGGCTTAGGCCGGGTGCAGTGGTGCATGCTGGCAATCCCAGCATTTTGGGAGGCCCAGGCAGGAGGATCACTTGGGTTCCAGAGTTCGAGACCAGCCCAGGCAACATGGCAAAACCCCGTCTGTACAAAAAATACAAAAATTAGCTGGATGTGGTGGTGCGTGCCTGTAATCCCAGCTACTCAGGAGGCTGAGGCAGGAGAATCGCTTGAACCCTGGAGGCGGAGGTTGCGATGAGCCAAGTCACGCCATTGCACTCCAGCCTGGGCAACAAGAGCGAAACTCTGTCTCAAAAAATCCCAAAATGAAACAAAACAAATAGTTCCTGAGCCACTCCTGTGCCCCTGAGACAGGCACAGTCCCTGTCCTCACGTAGCTCTCAGGTGAGATGCAAGCAGTAGCCTGGCAAACTGCTTATTGGCTGGGCATGGTGGCTCATGCCTGTAATCCCAGGGCTTTGGGAGGCTGACGCATGTGGATCACCCGAGGTCACAAGTTCGAGACCAGCCTGGCCAACATGGTAAAACCCCGTCTCTACTAAAAATACAAAAATTAGCCGGGCGTGATGGTGGGCGCCTGGAATCCCAGCCACTTGGGAGGCTGAGGCAGGAGAATCACTTGAACCCGGGAGGCAGAGATTGCAGTGAGCTGAGATCACACCACTGCACTTCAGCCTGGGCGACAGAGTAAGACTCTTGTCTCAAAAAATAATAATAAAAATAAATAAATAAATAAAGCTCGAGGTACTGAGGTTCCAGAGAAAAAAATGAATTGAGGCGAGGGGAAAAGAGGGCCCATTGGTGCATTTAGCTGGGGGAGTCAGTGAGGGCTCTTCCCAGGAGGAGAGAGAGGCCAGTGGCAACCTTCAGGAAGGTTCTTGAAGGTGCTCCCAGCAGAGAGGGATGGACAGCGCAAAGGCCCTGAGCCTCGCAGCCATCCCGCGAGTTTGACGTTTTTTTTTTTTTTTTTTTTTTTTTGAGACGGAGTCTCGCTCTGTCGCCCAGGCTGGAGTGCAGTGGCGCAATCTTGGCTCACTGCAAGCTCTGCCTCCCGGGTTTACGCCATTCTCCTGCCTCAGCCTCCAAGTAGCTGGGACTGCAGGCGCCCGCCACCTCGCCCGGCTAGTTTTTTGTATTTTTTAGTAGAGACGGGGTTTCACCGTATTAGCCAGGATGGTCTCAATCTCCTGATCTCGTGATCCACCCGTCTCGGCCTCCCAAAGTGCTGGGATTACAGGCTTGAGCCACCGCGCCTGGCCGAGTTTGACATTTTTAGTCCCATTGCTCAGGTGGATAAACTGAGGCTCACTGTCTTGAAGGAGCTCCAGAGAGTCAGTGGCTAAGCTGGGCGCTGATCCTGGCTTTTGGAGGAGGGTCCTTTCCCAGTCCTGCCTACATGGGCAGCTCACGAGGAAGCCAAGTGGGTAGAGGGATGGAGGCAAGGGCAGACGAGGGAGCCGGGGAAGCCAGGCGCCAGGCAGACAGGCTGGTGGGTGGGTGGAGGAAGTGGCTTAGCAGGTAGACAGGTAGCAAAGGCGAAGAAACCTCAATGTGGGCGGGTGGGGGGCCCAACTCCTGTTGCCACATCTGAGGGGCAGCCCCTGGCACCTTCCTGCTGGGAGAAGCGGAGGAGCAGCTGGGTGGTTGGGACTCCCAGCAGGAGCTCACCTGGTCGTAGCTTGGGTGACGAGGAGCTCGGTACCTACATCCTTCAGCCGCTGCCCAAAATGCCTTCTATCCAGAGGTTCAGAGCTGCCTCCTGGGCTTCCCAGTGCTTAAAGTCAAAAAGCTCTTCTTGGTCTTCTGTTGTCTGTTTTGTTTTTTAACAGTTTTGTTGAGATATAATGCACCTACCACACAATTAACTCCTTTTAAGTGTCCAGTTAGTCCGGGCGCTGTAGCTCATGCCTGTAATCCCAGCATTTTGGGAGGTTGAGGTGGGAGGATCCCTTGAGGCCAGGAGTTCAAGACCAGCCTGGGCAACACAGTGAGACCTCATCTCTACAAAAAAAAAAAAAAAAAAAAAAAAAAAGAGAGAGAGAGAAAGAAAGAAAGAGAAAATTAGCCAGACATGGTGGTACACCCCTGTAGTCCTAGCTACTTGGGAGGCTGAGGTGGGAGGATTGCTTGAGCCTGGAAGGTTGAGGCCACAGTGAACCAAGATTGCACCACTGCGCTACAACCTGAATGACAGAGTGAGACCTTGTCTCAAAATAATAATAATATTAATAATAATAGTAATAATAAAGAGTCCAATTCAATGGGTTTTAGTGTATTCACAGAGTTCTGCAACCATCACCACATTCCACCTGGGAACATTTTATTTTTATTATTTATTTATTCATTTATTTATGGCATGGTGTCTCTCTCTGTCACCCAGGCTGGAGTGCAGTGGTGCAATCTCCACTCACTGCAGCCTCTGCCTCCCAGGTTCAAGCGATCCTCCTGCCTCAGCCTCCCAAGTAGCCGGGATTACAGGCATATGCCACCATGCCTAGCTAATTTTTGTAATTTTAGTAGAGACGTGGTTTTGCCATGTTGGCCAGGCTGGTCTCGAACTCCTGACCTCAAGTGATCTACCTGCCTCGGCCTCCCAAAGTGCTGGGATTACTGGTGTGAGCCACCGTGCCCGGCCTGTTTTTGAGAACATTTTAATCACCTCAAAAGGAAACCCCTTCCCCTTTAGCTATCAACCTCCATCCTGTTCCCATCCCAACTCCCAGCCCTGAGCAACCACTAATCAGCTTTCTGGCCCTACACATTCCCTGGCACTGCCAGGCCCTCCTCCTCCCATCCAACCTGCTGTGGCTTCTCCCCAGCATCCCTTCCTGAATGGCATCACTTCATCCTCACACCATCGCCATTTCACAGATGAGAAAACTGAAGCTGGGAGTAGAACCAGGATCTGAACTTCACCCTGGCTCTTAACCTCCCCACTCCCCAGCTCAAACCCTGCCAAATCCCTGTTGCTCTTCAGAGAAACCCCAGCTCTTTCATTAACCTGACCTTGCCAGAAACTCTTTTTTTTCTTTCTCTCTTTTTTTCTTTTTTGAGACAGGGTCTCGCTCTGTCACCCAGGCTGGAGAGCAGTGGTGCAGTCTCAACTCACTGTAACCTCCATCTCTGGAGGTCAAGTGCAAGCAATTCTCCCACCTCAGGCTCCCAAGTAGCTGAGACTATAGGCGTGCACCCCGCCTGGCTAATTTTTTTTTTTTTTTTTTGTAGAGACAGGGTTTAGCCATGTTGGCCAGGCTGGTCTTGAACTTGTGAGCTCAAGCGATCCTCCCGCCTCTGCCTCCCAAAGTGCCGGGATTATAGGCGTGAGCCCCTGCCCCCAGCCTGTCACTAGGTTCTTATCTCCAAACCTCTGCCCGCATCCCTTCCTCCAGGAAGTCTTCCCAGAAGCCCCTCGACCCAGCCCTGCTTCCCCCTCCCTGATGCCCTGACCCCTGGGCTGCAAGACCAGGAGACATCAAACGGAGAATCTCTGAAAATAAGGCCCGTAAACAAGTTGTTGGGCGCCTTGAAGGCCCTAATCAGCAGGGATCGCGATGAGGGGGCCTGATAAACAAGCTGTTTTGTGCCGAGCACTTGTGATGACATGGCTGTCTCTTCTGAGAAGTGCACGGAGGTGCCCCGAAACCACCGCGTCCCGCCGCTGATAGCAGATAACAGCACCCTGAGTTGTGGTTTTTTAAGACACCAACTAGTGGCACCAGGTTGGGAGAACAGGGTGAGAACCAAATAGTATCGGGACCCAGCTGCAGTTAGGGACAGAGGACAGTGTATGTGTGCTTGGGGGAAGGACACTGGGGACCCCAAAGCTGCTCAGGGGGATGTGGGGACCCCAGGGCTGAACGATAGACCTGGTGGGTTGTTGTGATGCACCACGGGGCTTTTTCTGTCTTTTTCAGATAGGGAAACTGAGGCCTCGTTGGTCCCTGTGCCCCTCCCTGGGTCTGGCCTGGGCGAGTGGGTGTCTGTTGCCAGATGGATCCCAAACACCTTTTATTTCATAGACGGGGGCTGGGGGTATTGAAGTGAGCCCCTGTCAGGCCTGGAGTTACTGGGGAGCTTGCAGAAAGCTCAGGTTTCCCTGTCCAGGTCGGTGGCCTCGTTGTATCACAGTCAAGTCACCCTGAAGGAGCAGCACGTGGTAGGCAGCACGGTCTTTGCGGCTGGCAGGAGGTTGCCAGGGACTCAGTCCCTGAGGTGGCCAACTCAGTTCTGCCCTGTGGGAGACAGAGCCTCCGTGCATTTCCTAAATGCATCCATGCTGTTCCATGCAGTTTCACACTGTTCCAGCTTCCTCAGGAAGGTCTGCAAAGACCTGAATTCCTTGCGCCCTGGAGTCTCCATGTGAAGGCCTGAAGCACCAAAGGTAGGGCTGAGTCTGTGGTATGCCCATCCTCTTTCAGCAAATATTTTTAGAACAGTGGTGGAGAACGGAGCCCTGTACCAGGTTTGCAATAAAACCCAAACCTGGCTGGACACGGTGGCTCACACCTGTAATTCCAGCACTTTGGGAGGCCGAGGTGGGCAGATGGCTTGAGGTTGGGAGTTTGAGAACAGTCTGGCCAACATGGTGAAGCCCTATCTTTACTAAAAATACAAAAGTTAGCCAGGCATGGTGGCTTATGCCTGTAATCCCAGCTATTCAGGAGGCTGAAGCAGGAGAATTGCTTGAACTTGGGAGGCGGAGGTTGCAGTGAGCTGCACTCCAGCCTGGGTGACAGAATGAGACTCCATCTCAGAGACAAACAGCAAAAGAAACAAAACACAAACCTCTCACCGAGGCCCTCAAGGCCCTGTGGTGTGACCCCAGCCACCCTATGACCCCATCTCCTCTTATACACCAGCCTCCCCACTGTTCCAGGATCATACCAGGCATGGTCCTGTCTCAGGGTCTTTGCCCCGTCTGTTCCCTCTGCTGCAAATGCTATTCCCTTCAGTCACTCCTTTATCTCCTGCTGGTCTCAGCTCAAATATCACCTCCTCAGAGAGAACTCCTTGACATTCTCCGCTAAAATGACCCTCCTGGTCCCACCTACCATGTCATGACCTACTTTTCTCCATCACAAAGATTTCACTCAGAGTTATTTTCCCCACCTCATGGCTGTCCAAAATAGGTGAATCCAAAGACAGAAAGCAGATTTGTGGTTGTCAGGGTCCTGGGGAGGGGGATGAGAAGTGACTGCTGATAGGGATGGGGTTTTCCTTTGGGAGGATAAAAATATTCTGGAATTAGGTATAGGTGATGGTTATACAGCCTCATACACTTTAAAGCAAATGGTGAATTTTGTGTTGTGTGAGTTTTATCTCAATTTTTTAAAAAGTCGGCCAGGCCGCGGTGGCTCATGCCTGCAATCCCAGCACTTTGGGAGGCCGAGGCTGCTGGATCACCTGAGGTCAGGAGTTTGAGACCAGCCTGGCCAACATGGTGAAATCCCATCTCTACTAAAAGTAAGAAAATTACGTGGGCGTGATGGCAGGTACCTGTAATCCCAGCTACTCAGGAGGCTGAGACAGAAGAATCGCCTGAACCCAGGAGGCAGAGGCTGCAGTGAGCTGAGATTGTACCACCGCACTCCAGCCTGGGTTAGGGGAGTGAAATTCCGTCTCAAAATAAATAAATTAATTAATTTAATTAAATAAAAATTTAAAAAGGTCAAGCCAGGTGTAGTGGCTCACACCTGTAATCCCAGCACTTTGGGAGGCTGAGGCAGGCAGATCACTTGAGGCCAGGAGTTCAAGACCAGCCTGGCCAACATGGTGAAACCCCATCCTTACTAAAAATATAAAAATTAGCCAGGCGAAGTGGGGAGCGCCTGTAATGCCAGCTACTTGGGAGGGTGAGGCAGGACAATCTCTTGAACTGGGAGGCGGAGGTTGCAGTGAGCCGAGATCATGCCACTGCACTCCAGTCTGGCAACAGAGCAAGACTCTGTCTCCAACAAAAAAAAAAAAAAAGGAAAAACCAAAAGTCAGATCTAACTGCTGGGATCATTCCTGCTTCAGGGCAGGGGGTTTGGGGGTCTACATGAGCTGTCCCTGCTCCCTGTTCCTCTAGCCCAGCAACCAGGATTTGGAGCCTCCAGTGTGCACAGCAAGCCCTAAGCACTATGGATGCTGGAAGCCAGCTCGGTGAACGGGAGCGGGGGGGCAGGCGAGCCTACGTCCAGCAGCCGTGCCCAGGTGGCAGCAACTCAGGCCAGAGTGGGTTAAAGGGGAAGCGGATCTTTTCATGGTCCCCAGGTTTCTGGATTTGCATCGACCACTTTTACATAAAAATCTTTCCAGGCTGTGCCCAGCGGGCCCTGAAGCCGGCGGTGGGGTTGGGGGCCTGGGTGGGCAGCTTCTGCGGGAGGCTTCTGCAACACGGGGTGCCACCCACTGGTTCCTGTTTTGGGGGAATGTTATCACCACTGGCTTCTTAGAAAGACCTGGAGGTGGGGGAGAGAACCCAGCACCTTCAGAACCTCACTGGTCACTTTTATCCTCTTTACCTGGTAGGGGAGGATGACAGAGCCCCATCCAGGAATCAGCAAGGGGACATCCCTGGGGGAAATGACAGTGGCTGGGTGTCTCCAGTGTGCCTGGCTTCTTTTTTTCTTTTCCTTTTTTTTTTTTTTTTTTGAGACAGAGTCTTGCTCTGTCGCCCAGGCTGGAGTGCAGTGGCGCAATCTCAGCTTGCTGCAACCTCTGCCTCCTGGGTTCAAGCAATTCTCCTGCCTCAGCCTCCTGAGTAGCTGGGATTACAGGCATGTGCCACCATGCCTGGCTAATTTTTGTATTTTTAGTAGAGATGGGGTTTTGCCATGTTGGTCAGGCTGGTCTCAAACTCCTGAGCTCAAGTGATCCTCCTGCCTCGGCCTCCCAAACTGCTGGGATGACAGGCATGAGCCACTGCGCCATGCCAGGTGTGCCTGGCTTTCTGTGTGCTATGGGTTATCTTTGGGGATCCTTGGTAAGAAATGTCACTCCCTGGACCTGTTGTTTAGCTGAGAAGAACTGGAGCTTGTAGGAGTGATGGCCCAAAACTGAGCTGGAGTTTGGTCCTAAGCCAAGCTGATAACACTCCCTGCTGAAGATAAGATGGGCCTGACCCCGCGTATTCAGGCAGCAAATATTTACTGAGTGCCTTTCGGTGCCAGGCTCCAGGCTGGGGAGTCAGAAGTAGGATGGATGGAGAGGCAGGGAGAAAGCCGGCTGAGTCCTGCCTTCCCACGGGTGGCCGTGGGGACAGATGAGCAAAAGGCAGAAAACCAAGGTGCCTCTGGAGAGACCACGGTTGAAGACAAGACCACAGTGGGGGTGATACCGAGGGCCCTGAAGTGTCCGGAACAGGCACGTGTGTAGAGACTGAAGGTGGCTTAGTGATTACCAGGAGCTGGGGGACACAGTATAACTGGGGGTGACTGGTGAACGGGTACAGGGTCGCCTTTAGGGGTCGGAGAAGAGAAAGATTCCCTATGGGGAGGTTTAGGGGAAGCGGACCCCAGGTCAAGGTGCAGCCCGGATAAAGGCTGGAGGTAGGGCCAGGAGCTGTGGCGAGGGGATGTGTGTGGAGATCTGCCCAGATGGTGTCCCCAAACCCCCTGCCCTGCGTGTGGCACGAGTCCCTTTTCATCAGTGCCTTTTTACTTCTTCCATTTCCCCCAGTGGGGCTGAATTTGCGTAATTGGGTTATTTATTTTTAGAACTCCTACCCCTTCTTCCAGAGTTTTCCTGGTGCAAGCTGAGGGTGTCACCCCCACCCCCACGACCTTCGAAGGTCAAAGAGTTTCCTCTTTGGGGCCGGGCTTCTCAGAAAAGCCACCTCCGCAGTGCTCAGGTTATGAAATGTCCCCTCCACTGCCCAGGCCCTCTTCGCTGGAATCACGGTGCAATCCACGGGGAAGCGTCGCTGGGCTGCATGCAGAGGGGTCAGAGATGAGACTCGTTCACCCTCCCACGCCCCCGTTTGACAGGTGAGGACGCTGAGGCCAGTGAGCGCAGAGTGAGACTCGAACTTGGGACATCTGGCTGATTCTTGCGCAGAGAGGTTGTGACCACTCTCCAAGTGGGTGCAGCTGGGAGAAAGAGGCCCTTGGGCGAGCCGGACCAAGCTCACATTGCCCCTCTAGCTCCTACTTGCAGCCAAGCAGCCTGGATTCGCCAGGCCTCAGTATTCCCCTCTGGCAGATGGGTTGAGCACCCCTTTACCACTCAATCATAAATGTCCCTGCTTGTGGCTTCAACCGCCCTTCCACGTGTCCACCCCATGTCATCAGCCTCCACTTAAACCTCTTGGCTTGGCACCTGTCTCGGGGTAACATCCACGCACCCTGCTGTGACTTTTGAGGGTCTGCATGGCTGGTCCCTGCCCCCACCCAGCCACGGGCCTCTGCCAGATCCTCAAACACCACGGCTGCCTCAGGACTCCAGGCCTTAGCCCGTGCCTTGCCTCTTGCCTGCAATGCCCTTCCCGAATCCATCCACGCCCTCAAACCTCACCTAGTTATTATCTACTTAGCTTTCAGTCTCAGTCTGAGACATCAAACTGCTTTCTTTCCTTTTCTTCTTTCAAAATGTTTCATTCAAGGACAACATGCAGACATTAAAATACTCAAATCCTAGGTACACAGTTCTGTAACTTCTCATAAAGGGAGTATGCCCAGGTAACCAGCAGCCAGCTCAAGAAACAGGACATTCCGGCTGGGCTCGGTGGCTCATTCCTGTAATCCTAGCATCTTGGGAAGTCGAGGCAGGAGGATTGCTTGAGGCCAGGGGGAGGTCAAGTCTAGCCTGGGTACATAGTAAGATCCCATCTCTACCAAAAAAAAAAAAAAGACAGAAAAAGAAACAAGACATCCCCATGCCCACCACCTTCATCGAAGCTCCCTTATGGGGCTCAATATTTGGAATTGATGAATGGTTACGTGAAGGGGCCCATTGCCTATGACATAGTTGTCCAGCAAGTCGCTGAGCCCATGGGTTGCATTACTAGAGGTATAGACTCCAGAATGAGGAAGGTGATTTCCCTCTCCATTCTGGGCTGGTCAATGCTGTCAGGCAGGGGGCCCTGCCACTTCAAAATGGTGATGGATGGTGGCAGGTTCGGGGAAGACCACCATGGGGTGTATACACACTTCCAAGTGGTGTCCTGGAAGAAGGCACTGGAGGCTTTAGGGCATTTAACCTAGAGAAGGACTGACTTAGGTCTCTGTCAGCAGTCCCAGGTGGCTAGACGGCAGAGTGGGGCAGGGTGGGGACTGAGCCATTCTGAAGGAGGCACCCACTTTCACTAAGCCACACACCAGGCTGCCCCGGCTGGCAGTGAGCATGTTGTTAGGAAAGGGACGCCAGTCCAGTGCCTCCCTGGCAGCAAACTGAGCCAACTGGTTGTGTGGCATGAACTAGGAGATGTCTTGACCCCCAATCCCCACCAGATCTTAAAGAAAGGTGGGCAGGGATGAGGACTTCAGGGACACCTGAAGGGGCCCACTGCCTGTGACATAGCTGCCCAGCAAACTGCTGGGCCCATGGGTTACATTACTAGAGGTATAGGCTCCAGAATGAGGGAGGTGATTTCCCTCTCCACTCTGGGATGGTCACAACAGGCAGGCAGGAGCCTCTGCCACTGCTGAGACCTTTCTGTGGCCAGCAGGGAGACTGAGATCCAGAGGAGGACAGTGACCTGCCCAAGGTCATTGGGCCAAAACTGGTTTTCTAGGCACAGGCCAGGCCTCGAGCTCTGGTTTTGGGTGGAGTTCAGGTCAGGTTCTATGTGGTGTGGCTGTTCCCTCTTGTCAGCTGCAGCTGCCCGGGGTGGGGGCTGGCTGGGCACGCTTCATCACCTGCCCTGGCAGGCAGTGGCAGGTGCTGGGCCGGCCACTTTACATAGCCACGGTTGGTCTCCTCTGCCTGCGCTGCCGTCCTGCCCCCTCGCCTCTGCCCAGGAAAGACAGAGGCTCTGAGGGCAGGAGCCGGCTGCGGGCCCCAGCGAGTTCTTGAATATCTTTATTTCACTTCTTCATTTCACTTTTACTGGTGCTGGGAGAAATATGCATGTTAATCAAGACCAGAGCCATCATCGCTGGGCCCAAGATGGCTCTGTTCTGTGCCAACCAGGGGTCGTGGAGCAGGCAGACCCAGGTTCAAATCCCAACCCCACTGCTTGCTGGTTGGCCACATCACCCCTGGAGCATCTCCTGAGAGGTGCACGGGGTGGAGGTTCTGATGGGGCGTGGCCTCTGGTCTGCTGTGTGGCTTCAGGCAACTTCCTGTCCCTCTCTGGGCCTCAACCCCTATTCTGTAAAATGGGAATAACTACAGCCCATTTTTATAATGTGGCTCAAATTCAGCACTTGTGCGATGTCACCCTGGGCGCCTGTCCACGGAACTTTTTGGGTGGAGGCGCTGGACCCGCTGTATGTTCTTGAACTTGAGAAGCTGGGGCTTGCGTATGGATCCCTGTTTTGTGTGTGCGTGTGTGTATGTGTGTTTAGATGGAGTCTTGCTCTTGTTTCCCAGGCTGGAGTGCAGTGGTGTAATCTCGGCTCACTGCAACCTCTGCTGCCTGGATTCAAGAGATTCTCCTGCCTCAGCCTCCTAAGTAACTGGGATTACAGGCACCAACCACCATGCTTGGCTAATTTTTGTATTTTTAATAGAGACGGGGATTCACCATCCTGGCCAGGCTGGTCTCGAACTCCTGACCTCATGATCTACCCGCCTCAGCCTCTCAAAGTGCTGGGATTACAGGCGTGAGCCACTGTGCCCGGCCAAGGGTGGTTTTAAGTTGCAGATTCCTGGGCCCTGCTTCGCATTGGGAGAAAGTGGGTTGGCCCTCAGATGTCAGCCCAGAAACTTTAGAAAATGCTCCAGGACCTGGGGGCGTTTTTTTCCCTGGGACAGGATCAGAGGAGTGATGTGAGGAGGGGGAAACTGAGGCACAGGTGAAGTCACTTGCCTGGCAAGTGAGAATGTCTGTACCAGGACTGAATGGGGGCCAGCTCAATTCAGAGCTGGCACCCTCAGGCCTGCAGTGACGCCCGGACAGAGTCCACCCCTGCCACTCTGTCCCGCTCAGCTCCTGAGCTCCTCCTGGGTCCCCGTATTCCAGCAACCTCAGGACTGCCGCAGAACATGAAGCCTGAGGCTTCCCCGGGGAACAGCTTGGAGCCGAGTCGGGGTTTATATAGTGGCTCCCAAAATATCTGGCCGCTGATAGGCTGAGCCGGGTGCGGGTGCGGCTGACCCATGCCGCGCTTCCCGTCCTGCCAAGATGTTTCCTGCCGATAGCCGGGCCCAGCGGCCTTATCTGTGACCTCGGGGACACCCAGGGGACAGGCTGTCCTGGCCTGGGCAGGGGCTGCAGGGAACCAGGAGGGGGTCAGGGCACAGGTAGTGGGTTCTCCATACGCACATTTTGGAAGGAGCACTGGACTTGGAGTCTGGCTGCCCAAGAGTTGAAAATTGGCTCTGGGTCTAAACAGCTGTCACCCCAGGGAAGTTGAGCCCCTCTAGAAATCTCAGTCCCTTATCTATCAAGTGGGGGTACTGGGGTCTCCATTTTATTTATTTTTTATTTTTATTTTTATTTCAAGATGGAGTTTTGCTCTTCTTGCCCAGGCTGGAGTGCAATGATGCGATCTCAGATCACTGCAACCTCTGCCTTCTGGGTTCAAGCGCTTCTCCTGGCTCAGCCTCCCGAGTAGCTGGGATTACAGGCGTGTGCCACCACACCTGGTTATTTTTGTATTTTTAATAGAGACGGGGTTTCACCATGTTGGCCAGGCTGGTCTTAAAATCCTGACCTCAGGTGATCCACCCACCTCAGCCTCCCAAACTGCTAGGATTATAGACGTGAGCCACTGTGCCCAGCCTGGCATCTCCATTTTTATAAAACACTTGCCATCCCCTTGTGTCCCCTAGCCCAGTCCTCAAGGAGCCCCCAGTCTCAGGGAGACAGAGCTGGAAACAGATGGTCACAGCCTGCAGAATCAGGGCTCAGTTGGAAGGTGGGTGGGGATGAGAGAATTCAGAGCATCTGTTTGGGGCAGCTGCCTGGAGGAGGGACATCACAGTTGGGGTTTAATGATATGTAGGAGCTCTCTAGGCAAATGACGTGGAAGGGATTCCCAGCCTGAGGGAACAGCATGTGTGAATGCTTGGAGTCAGAGTGTCACTATCCCCATTTCACAGAGAAGAAACCTGAGATTCCAAGAGAAACTGATTTTGTGGCTCTGAAACCTGGCTCTTCCCTCTGCACCTGCTGACCAAGATCTCAACTTCTGGAAGAGGACACGTTAAGGACTTCAGATGTACCCCACGATCTGAACAATTATATTTTTATTTCAAAATAATGTTATCACAATCCAAAGAGTGAAATTAACAGTAAATAATAAATTACATGCATCTACATCTGTATATGTCTATGTATACATATACACACATCTTAAGTTATAGGAAATAGTTTATTTTGGCAGATAGTGTGAAACAAAATTAAAGTAGCATGCAAGAGTAACACAACTCAACTTCCTTTTTTTTTTTTTTTTTTTTTCGAGATGGAGTCTTGCTCTTGTCGCCCAGGCTGGAGTGCAGTGGCATGATCTCAGCTCACTGCAACCTCCACCTCCTGGGTTCAAGTGATTCTTCTGCCTCAGCCTCCCAAGTAACTGGGACTACAGGAGCCTGCCACCACACCTGGCTAATTTTTGTATTTTTAGTAGATACGGGGTTTCACCGTGTCGGCCAGGCTGTTCTCAAACTCCTGATCTCAGGTGATCCACCCGCCTCTTCCTCCCAAAGTGCTGGGATTACAGATGTGAGCCACTACGCCCGGACTCAACATCCTTAATGTGGTATAAGTGTGACACATTTTCTTGACTTCCTATGTTCTGCAAAATCATCATACCCACACTTCTTTATCTAACGGATATGCTGAAATTTAACATTACACTACTCGCTTACATTTTGATTCTCTCTCTTCTTTTTTTTTTTTTTTTTAAAAGAAAAACAGGGTCGGTCTCACTCTGTCGCCCAGGCTGGAGTGCAGAGGTGCTACCATAGCTCACTGCAGTTTCTAACTGCCAGCTCAAGCGACCCTCCCACCTCCACCCCTGCTAGTAGCTGGGACCACAGGCATGCACCACCATGCCTGGTTAATTAACTTATTTATTTATTTATTTATTTATTTTAGAGATGGGGGTCTCACTATGTTGCCTAGGCTGGTCTCAAACTCCTACTCAAGTGATACTCCTGCCTCAGCCTCCCAAAGTGCTGAGATTACAGGTGTGATGTCACTGCACCCAGCCCCTGTGCTCTGATACTAAAAGGGGTTTTCAGCCGGGTGCAGTGGCTTCCTACCTGTAATCCCAGCACTTTTGGAGGGTGAGGCAGAAGGATCACTGGAAGAGAGGAGTTTGAGACCAGCCTGGCCTGGACAACAAAACCAGAACCCATCTCTACAAAAAGTAAAAAATTAGCTGGGCGTGGTGGCACGTGTGCCTGCGATGCCAGCTTTTCAGGAGGCTAAGGTGGGAGGATCACTCGAGCCCAGGAGGCTGAAGCTACAGTGAGCTATGATCTCACCACTGCACTCCAGCCTGGGCAACAGAGTGATATCCATTTTTTTTTTTTTTTTTTTTTTTGAGACAGAGCTTCACTCTTGTTGCCCAGGCTGGAGTGCAATGGTGCAATCTTGGCTCACTGCAACCTCCACCTCCTGGGTTCAAGTGATTATCCTGCTTCACCCTCCTGAGTAGCTGGGATTACAGGTGTGCACCACCACGCCCAGCTAATTTTATATTTTTAGTAGAGACAGGGTTTCACCATGTTGGTCAGTCTGGTCTTGAACTGACCTCAGGTGATCCACTCACCTCGGCCTCCCAAAGTGTTGGGATTACAGGCGTGAGCCACCGTGCCCGGTCGGTATCCGGTCTTTAAAAAGGCAGGGGAGGGGATTCACCCTTTTCTCTAGCAGTGGCTCACGCCTGTAATCCCAGCACTTTGGGAGGCAAGGCGGGTGGATCATGAGGTCAGGAGTTCAAGACCAGCCTGACCAAGATGGTGAGACCCCGCCCCCACATCTCTACTAAAAATACAAAAAAATTAGCAGGGTGTGGTGGTGGGTGCCTGTAATCCCAGTTCTCAGGAGGCTGAGGCAGAGAATTGCTTGAACCTGGGAGGCTGAGGTTGCAGTGAGCCGAGATGGCGCCACTGCACTCCAGCCTGGGTGACAGAGCGAGACTCCGTCTCAAAAAAAAAAAAAAAAAAGTAGGGGAGAGGATTCACCTTTTACTCTCATCAGCCCAACTTCAGGGACCAGAAGGGTCCTTGGGAGCCAGTGGCCGGTGCTGGGAACCTGGCAGCAGCCACGCAGAGAGGGGAAGCCAGAGGCCGCTCCCAAGGTTCCAGGTGGGTCTGAAACTGGATCCCCTGCCCCTGCCTGCCCCGTGACTTCAGGGAGGTCCTCGTGTCCTCCAGCTCAGCCCTGCTTTGGGACTCAGGACTGTGACCCAAAGGAGCCAGGCTTTGAGACATTCTGAGGTTGTCCTTACCTTCCCTCCCATCAGAGGGGCTAAAGTTTCCCAGGATAGTTCAACCTCTGCCGATGCACCCGTCCCCTACTCCTTGGCTTGGGTTTGGGGGTTTTGAGCTGCAACATAGGGAGGGGCTGAGGGGCGAGGGGTGAGGGAAAACTGTTGGTTTGGGTCTCCCTGTCTTTCTCTCTCTCTCTCTTTTTTTTTGTTTCGTTTTTTGAGAGATTCTTGCTCTGTCACTCCGGCTGGAGTGCAGTGGCGTGATTGGCTCACTGCAATCTCCACCTCCCAGGTTCAAGTGATTCTCCTGTCTCAGCCTTCCGAGTAGCTGGGATTACATGTGCCCAACACCATGACTGGCTAATATTTGTATTTTTAGTAGAGATGGGGTTTTGTGAGGCTGGTCTCGAATTCCTGACCTCAAGTGATCTGCCCACCTCTGCCTCCCAAAGTGCTGGGATTACAGGTGTGAGCCACCGCAACCAGCCAGTTTGGTTCTCTTTTAATGTTTTTCGAGTCATGGGCATAATGTGGAATTCTTTTTTTTCAATAAATCAGAGCCTCCCTCCAAGGGCCTGCATTACTTGGGTCTCCTGGTCATAGAACACAAAAAGTGTGTTGGAGGAACCAAACAAATCCTTGTACATACACATGCACACTCACAGACACACATACAGACACACGAAGACACACAGACAGACACACAGAAACTCACACACAGACACACACTCACATAGACACACATGCAGATACACACACATAGACACACAGACACACACACACATAGACACACAGACACACAGACAGACACACAGACACTCAGACACACACACACAGACAC
>NC_045454.1:36988790-36991060 GCF_002776525.5 Piliocolobus tephrosceles
ACACACACACACACAGACACACACAGACACACAGACACACACACACATATACAGACACACAGACACACACATATACAGACACACACAGACACACACACAGACACACACACACACAGACACACACAGACACACACTCACAGACACACTCACACAGACACTCACAGACACACAATAGACATACAGACACACATAGACACAGACACACACTCATACACAGACACATACACAGACACACTCACAGACACACACATACACACGCATAGATACACACACACACACATAGACACACACACATACACACGCATAGATACACAGACACACACACACATAGACACACACACATACACACACACTCACACACACAGACACACACACAGACACACACAGACACACAGACACACAGACACAGACACACACAGACACAGACACACACAGCAGTGCTATTCACAATAGCCCCAAAGTGGAAGCAACTCAAGTGTCCATTAACAGGTGAATGGATCAACACAACATGTTTCCTCCACACAGCGGAATACAATGCAGCCATGAGAAGAAAGGAAGCACTGCTCCACGCTACAGCATGAGCCCCCAAAACACAGCGCTGAGTGAGAGAAGCCAGACACAAAAAGCCACACGGTGTAGGATTCCACTGATACAAAATGTCCAGAACCGGCAAATCTATAGAGACAGGAAGCAGATGAGTGGCTGCAGGGGGTTGGGGGAGGGGAATGGGGAATGGCTACCGATGGGGACGGGGTCTCCTTTGGAAGTGGAGGTCAAGGTTGGACAACATTGTCAATGTACTGAATGCCACCAAATTGCCTCCTGCACACATCTCCCAAGCCCCCTCATAGAACCCTCCTGTGAGGTAGGAGAATCGCTTGAACCCGGGAGGCAGAGGTTTCAGTGAGCTGAGATCCTGAGATCATGCCATTGCACTCCAGCCTGGGTGACAGAGCAAGACGCTATCTCAGAAAAAAAAAAAAAAAGAAAAAAGAAAAAAGAAGAAAGAAGAAGGCGGCGGCCAGGTGCAGTGACTCATGCCTGAAATCCCAGCACTTTGGGAGGCTGAGGCTGGCAGATCACTTGAGGTCAGGGTTTCGAGACCAGCCTGGCCAACATGGTGAAACCCCGTCTCTACTAAAAATACAAAAGTTAGCCAGGTGTGGTAGCACACGCCTATAATGCCAGCTACTAGGGAGACTGAGGCAGGAGAATTGCTTGAACTCAAGAGGTGGAGGTTGTAGTGAGCTGAGATTGCACCACTGTACTCCAGCCTAGGTGACAGACTGAGACTCTCAAAAAAAAAAAAAAAAAAGAACCCTTCTCCCTCCTTTGAGGTAAAGGCTGGCGAGTGGCTGAGCCTGGATGGTACTCAGGTCCGGCTGGCTCCAGCGCCTGAGTGCTCAGTGCCCCACACGCCCCTCTTAGTGCCCCTCTTAGTGGCCCTGCTCTTCTTGCGCAGTGGCATGGTGGGGGGCTGCAATGTGACTGCACTCCTCCAAACACACCCACTCACGTGGCCGGCCTCCTGCTGCCCAGGGCCTTCTGGGAACTGTGCAGGTGCAACCTGTTTCTCTTGGAATGGAATGGAGCCAGGGGTGGGATGGGAAATGCGCTCAGCTCAGCGTCAGGGCAGGCAGCGCGGGGGAGGGACCCTGCAGGAACTGCCATGGGGATGGGAATGTTCTGGGCTGCGGGGAGGCTCCTAGCCTGTTGTCTCGGGAGCTGGCACGTGCCAGTCCTTACTGTGTGTCCCCGCCACGTGAAGGTCCTGGCTCCAGCTCATTCCTGATTATTCAGAGCTTGGGGACATTGCCTCTGCTCTCTGACCTCAGTTTTCTTCTGCAAAATGGGCTTTTTGTTTTTTTTTTTTGAGACAGTGTCTTGTTCTGTCGCCCAGGCTGGAGTGCAGTGGCGCGATGTTGGCTCACTGCAACCTCCACCTTCTGGGTTCAAGCGATGTATGTGTATGTCTGTGTTGTATGCATGGTGTCTGTGTATCTCTGTGACTGTTGTATGTGTGTGTCTCTGTGCATGTTGTGTGTCTCTATGTGTGTGTGTGTGTGTTGTGTGTGTAGTGTTTTGTGTGTCTGTGTGTGTTGTGTGTGCTTTGCATGCATCTATGTGTTATATCTGTTGCACATGTGTTGTGTGTGTTAGATGTGTGTCTGTATGCTGTATGTCTCTCTGTGTTGTGTGTAATTGTATTTGATGTGTGTGTGTTGTGTGTGTGCATCTGTGTTTTGTGTGTGTCTCTGTGTTGTACGTGT
>NC_045454.1:36991070-37020983 GCF_002776525.5 Piliocolobus tephrosceles
GTGTGTGGTGTCTCTGTGTGTCTCTGTGTGTTGTGCCTGTGTGTGTGTATTCATGTATGTGTGTGTGTCTGTGTTGTGTGTGTGTGTTGTCTGTCTCTCTGTATATTGTGTGTCTCTGTGTGCAGGTGTGTGTGCCTGTGTGTGTCGTGCGTGTCCCTGTGCGTGCTCTGCCCATGTGCACACACGCGCCAATGTGGCATTTTTGAGGAACTGAATCCTCGGTCGGATGTGTACGCTTCCCAGAGGGTGTGGGAGCCCCTCCACGCCACCCTCACCCCATGACATCCCCACCCCCACAGCCCTGCTGACCTCAGCCTCTTCCACTCTCTCTGGCTGCACCCAATTCCCACAGTTCTCTCCCCACCCGCACTCCAGTGGGGCCCCACCATTGCTCCCTGCTCCCACGCTGGCGCCCTGACCTCCCTCCTGCCTGGGCTCCTCCCTCTCCTATCGGTGGCCAGAGGCAGCCTTGATGCCCAGAACCCCCTGTGGCTCTCCCGTGCCCTCCTCACAGCCCCAACCCCTCTACAGGGCCCCTTCTCCAGGGACTTGGGGTCTCCATCCTGCTGTGTCCTCACCTCCCCTCCTGTGCCTGCCCGCCCGATGCCCCACGTGCCATGTGGTGACTGTCGAGATCATCCGTTCCCCACCCCATGGCTCCCTAGGACTGGGGTTTTGTCTGCCTGCGTCAGTTGAGTCTCTGTACACAGCAGGTGCTCCATAAATACCCAAACGAATGAATGAATGAGGGTCAGGAGTGGGGCTGGAGAGTTCAGGGGACACCCAGACTGGGCAGAGACCTGCCAATGGGCCTGGACAGGGCTGAGCACTGAGAAGGTGCCCAAATGCTTTCAGCAAGCCCCCTGGGTCTCACAAGCGTCCCTGGGGTGTGAGTTGGACAAAAGGGTGAGCACCAAAGAAAGTGAGCTGGCCGGGCTTGATGACTCATGCCTGTAATCCCAGCACTTTGGGAGGTCGAGGCAGGTGGATCATTTGAAGTCAGGAGTTTGAGACCAGCCTGGCCAACATGAAGAAACCCCATCTCTACTAAAACTACAAAATAAATAAATAAATAAATAAATAAATAAATAAATAAATAAATAAAGCTGGGCGTGGTGGTGCATGGCTGTTGTCCCAGCTACTAGGGAGGCTGAGGCAGGAGAATTGCTTGAATTCCGCCTGGGAGGCGGAGGTTGCAGTGAGCCAAGATCGCTCCACTGCACTCCAGTCTGGGCGAGACAGCAAGACTCCAGCTCAAAAAAAAAAAAAAAGAAAAAAAAGAAAAGGAAGAGAGCAGTGAGGCTTTCATGACAAAGCACAGCTCTGAATAGTCAGGGATAAGCCAGAGGCAGGACCTTCCTGGGAGATCAGGGAGGGCTGCCTGGAGGAGGGGTCATCAGAGCTGGGCTTTGTAAGATGAGCTGGAGCTTGCCAGAAGAGTCTGGGTGGCGGGGGGTCAGAAGGACACACCCACTAACTTCCTCCAGCCTGAGCCCACAGCAGCTCCAAGAAGAGAGATGGGTCATAGGTCACACCTTTTTCTTTTCTTTTTTTTTTTTTTAGATGGAGTCTCGCTCTGTGCCCAGGCTGGAGTGCAGTGGCTTAATCTCGGCTCACTGCAAGCTCTGCCTCCCGGGTTCACGCCATTCTCCTGCCTCAGTCTCCTGAGTAGCTGGGACTACAGGTGCCCACCACCACACCCGGCTAAGTTTTTGTATTTTTAATAGAGACAGGGATTCACCATGTTAGCCAGAATGGTCTCCATCTCCTGACCTTGTGATCCGCCCGCCTCGGCCTCCCGAAGTGTTGGGATTACAGGCATGAGCCACGGCGCCCAGCCCCTTTTTCTGTTTTTACAGTCTCTAAAACAAAACGATTTGGACAGCACTTTATTATTTATTTATTTATTTTGAGACGGAGTTTCACTCTTGTTGCCCAGGCTGGAGTGCAATGGTGTGATCTCGGCTCACTGCAAGCTCACTGCAACCTCCACACCCGGCTAATTTTTGTGTTTTTTGTAGAGACGGGATTTCACCACGTTGGCCAGGCTGGTCTCGAACTCCTGATCTCAGGTGATCCATGCGCCTTGGCCTCCCACAGTGCTGGGATTACAGGCGTAAGCCACTATGTCTGATCTCGGCTCACTGCAAGCTCTGCCTCCCAGGTTCAAGTGATTCTCCTGCTTCAGCCTCCTGAGTAGCTGGGATTACAGGCACCCACCACCACACCCAGCTAATTTTTATATTTTTAGTAGAGACGGGATTTCACCATGTTGGCCAGGCTGGTCTCGAACTCCTGATCTCAGGTGGTCGGCCTGCCTCGGCCTCCCAAAGTGTTGGGATTACAGGTGTGAGCCACCGCGCCCGGCCTGGGCAGCACTTTAACTACACGAAGTATCAGTAGCATTCAAAGCGTGGGTAATGGGGACATAACACAGGTGCAGATACCGACCTGAGGCTCGGCTGGCTGGGGTCGCCTTGGAAGGGGACTATGGTCAGCCAGGGTCGAGCAGGCTCTGGTGAGAGTGGCAGGTTGATGCAGAGGAAAGAGCTCAGAGAAAAGAACTTGCCAGAAATTTCCAGGCACTATATTCCCAGTTTGACCAGGGGCCTTATAAAACACACACACACACACACACACACACAGTGAAATTGTGAAATTCCTCAGAAAGTTAAGCCTAACATTACCATATGATCCAGAGATTCTATTCCTGGGTATATACCCGGAAGAATTGAAAGCAGATGTTTAAACAGACACTCGCATGCGAAAGTTCATAGCATTGCTCACGACGTCTAAAAAGTGGAAACAGCCTTCATTTTTGCTGGCAGATGAACTGATAACATAGAACATGAGGTATCCATGCAATGGGATATTATGCACCCATAAAAAGGGACGAGGTGCTGATCCACGCTGCGACAAGGATGAACCTCAAAAACCTGATGTTGGCTGGGCACTATGGCTTATGCCTGTAATTTCAGCAGTTTGGGAGGCCAAGGCAGGCGGATCAGTTGAGGTCAGGAGTTCGAGACAAGCCTGGCCAATGTGGTGAAACCCTATCTCTACCAAATATACAAAAAATTAGTCGGGTGTGGTGGCAGGACCCTGTAATCCCAGCTACCTGGGAGGTTGAGGCAGGAGAATCGCTTGAACCCGGGAGGCGGAGGTTGCAGTGAGCTGAGATCGTGCCACTGCTCTCCAGTCTGGGCAACAGAGTGAGAGTCCGTCTCAGAAAACAAACAAACAAACAAATAAATCCCCACAATGCTGAGTGACAGAAGCCAGACACAAAAGGCCACGCAGTGTGAGATTCCATTGATATGAAATGCCCAGAACAAACAAATCCCTAAGACATAAGGTAGGCTGGTGTTACCTGCAGCTGGGGAAGAGGAATGAGGAGTGACTGCTGATGGGGATGGGGTCTCATTTTGGGGTGATGGAAATGTTCTAGAATCAGATAGCGGTTGCACGACATTGCGAATGTCCTAAATGCCACTGAATTGTTCACTTTCAAATGGTTAACTGTGGCCAGGAGCGGTGGCTTACATCTGTAAGCCCAGCACTTTGGGAGGCCGAGGCGTGAGGATCGTTTGAACCCAGGAGTTCAAGACCAGCCCTGGCAACCTAGTGACACCCTGTCTCTACCAAAAATTACAAAAATTAGCCAGGCATGGTGGCATGCTCCTGTGGTCCCAGCTACTCAGAGGCGACAGGATTGCTTGAGCCCAGGAGGCTGAGGCTGCAGTGAGCTGCGATCGCACCACTGCACTCCAGCCTGGGTGACGGAGTGACACCCTGTCTCAAATTAAAAATAAAACAAAATGGTTAACTATGTGTTATGTGAATTTCACCTCAATTTCAATAAACAAGAGTGCATTGGCCATATCAGGGTCTTTGTGTCACGTAAAAGAACCTCGGTGCTTAGAAAGAGCATCTGACCAGTTCTTAATTGGTTGACAAGTGATCTTTTTCTTCTTCTAGAGACTCTTCTAACAAAATGGCATGAAGAAACCCCAGTGGACAGAGAAACAGGCCCAGAGAGGGCAAGGAGCCTGCTCAAGGTTACACAGCACAGGGAGCTGGGTCTTTGGGGCACAACTTCGAACACACGGCTTCCCTGCCCACTCCAGGGCCAGGCCACTGGGCGTTTCCTCTTGTTGGGGGTAGTCTGAGTTTGGGGGCCCCTGGATGAACCTGGGTGGGATCAGACCCAGTTCTCTATTGAATAGGGAACTGGAAGGAAGTGGGTGAGGGGCACTCGCCTGCTGTCCCCACACTGGGTCCCCAAGCCCCACCACAGAGGGCAGCTGGGGAGGATTCAGTGGGTAACAGTGGTGTGTCAGGACCTGCCGGGTTCTGGTGCACAGAGGCTGGCT
This sequence comes from Piliocolobus tephrosceles, assembly GCF_002776525.5. Classification (NCBI taxonomy): domain Eukaryota; kingdom Metazoa; phylum Chordata; class Mammalia; order Primates; family Cercopithecidae; genus Piliocolobus; species Piliocolobus tephrosceles. The sequence goes on from NC_045454.1 coordinate 36,995,444, forward strand.
GCAGCCTCTCTCTGAGCCTCAGTTTCCCTGTGTGTGCAATGGGAGCTGCTGAAGCCAGGCAGTGATTGGGCCGCCTGTGTGAGCTGAGGTTCCTCATGGACAGAAGGATCAGTCTGAGCCTGGCTGCCCTGACTTGGTCCTACTAGCCAGGCCAGGGCTCCTAGCGTCCCCACCCACCCTCCATCTGTAGCTTCCCTGTCAATGGCCTGTGAGGAGGGGGAAGAGGTGTTGGACATTTCTGTGGCTTTTTTTTTCTTGAGATAGAGTCTCACTCTGTCACCCAGGCTGGAGTGCAGTGGCATGGTCTCGGCTCAATGCAACTCACCTCCTGGTTTCAAGCGATTCTCCTGTCTCAGCCTCCTGAGTAGCTGGGACTACAGGCGTGTGCCGCCACACCCAGCTATTTTTATTTTATTTTACATGCTTAGTAGAGGCAGGGTTTCACCATGTTGGCCAGGCTGGTCTTGAACTCCTGACCTCAAGTGATCTGCCTGTCTCAGCCTCCCAAAGTGCTGAGATTACAGGCGTGAGCCACCGCGCCCAGCCCCTGTGGCCTTTCTGAACCTCATCTTCACCATCAGGCTGCAGGGAGGACCCTCAGGAAGGACTGCAGTGGTCTTGGGGTCACTGTGCTCAGAGAGGGCTGGAGTCTCCCTCTTTCCAGGCCTATCCCGCACACCTCTCTCTGTGGCCTGGCCCAGTGGTTCTCCAAGCCGTGATTTCTGACCCGTGGATGCCCCCTGGTGGTCATGGCTGGCAGAGCCTTGCATCCACAGATCCCAGTCCCAGCGCAGTCTGCTCTGGACACAGCAGTAACAAATCAGATGGGGTGGGGGTGTCCTAGTGGAACTTCTAGGCAGACCAGGGGTGTGCCGGCAAAAGTGGAACAAATCACAGCTGCATGTATCGACAAGCTGGAGTGGCTGCAGGGAGGGGACATTTGAGTTGAGCAGTGAATTTCAAGGAGGCAGCAGAGGCAAGGGTGCACCAGGCAGAAGGCACTACAATTGCAAAGGCTCTGAGGTGAGAACAAGCTTGGGGCAAGGGGCGTGAGTGGCAGGTGAAGAGGGAGGAAAGGCGAGAGTGGCAGCCAGGGGAAGAACAGCTGGACCCCGAGGACAAGGAGCGGGGCCTTTACTCTGAGGGCACTGGAGAGCCATGGGAGGATTTTGAGCAGGGGAGGGGAATGACCTGAATTACAATCTTTATTAAAAGATGGTCTTAGGCCGTCACAAACACGCTGATGATGGCTCTATCTTTTATTACATGGCCATGTAATTTTATCTTATTTTATTTTATTTATTTATTTATTTATGTTTGAGACGGAGTCTCAAAACCCACAAACAATCTATAATAAATCCAGAGAGGACATAAAAGAGAATATAGAAAGGACAAAAATAGAAAACAAAGTAAGATGGTAGATTTAAATTTAGATTTAAATGTAGATTAAAAGAGTGACTTGCTGAAAGACATTGCCCCCATTATGTGTGCAAAGTTTAAAATTACATGAAACGACCGGGCGCAGTGGCTCACGCCTATAATCCCAGCACTTTGGGAGGCTGAGGCAGGTGGATCACGAGGTCAGGAGATCGAGACCATCCTGGCTAACACGGTGAAAAATCCGTCTCTACTAAAACTACAAAAAATTAGCCGGGCGTGGTGGCGGGCACCTGTAGTCCTAGTTACTTGGGAGGGCTAGGCAGGAGAATGGCAGGAACCCGGAAGGCAGAGCTTGCAGTGAGTGGAGATTATGTCACTGCACTTCAGCCTGGGCAATAGAGTGAGACTCTGTCTCAGAAAAACAAAACAAAGAAAGTTACAATGCTACTAAAATAATAAAAGTTTTAGCTCCCTTAGATAGTAAAATGCATACTTATCACCCTGCAAGTGTGGCCGGGAGCAGTGACTCATGCCTGTAATCCCAGCACTTTGGGAGGCTGAGGCAGGCAGATCACCTGAGGTCGGGAGTTCGAGACCAGCCTGACCAACATGGAGAAACCCCGTCTCTACTAAAAATACAAAGTTAGCCGGGTGTGGTGGCGCATGCCTGTAATCCCAGCTACTCGGGGGTCTGAGGCAAGAGAATAGCTTGAACCCGGGAGGCGGAGGTTGCAGTGAGCAAAGATCATGCCATTGCACTCCAGCCTGGGCAACAAGAGTGAAACTCCGTCTCAACAACAACAACAACAACAATGACAACGTAGATTTTATCCATGTTATGTATTCTCCTCCCAGACAGTCATGAACTTGGAACATTTTAACTCAGTTTACTCCTTGCAGACATTTTTTTTTCCTGTCATATAATTCTATCACTTAAAAAAACTCCAGAAACTGTTTATGCAATCTGTATTTGTCTCGATTTTCTCATGTATTTTCTACTTCTTTGCTTTTATTTCTTTTTGCATCATGCCCTTCTGTCTGAGATCACTTTCTTTGTGCCTGAACTGAATATACTGTTTACAATTTTCTTTAGTGTTAGTCTGCTGCTGGCAAACTCTTTTGTTATTTGTCTGCAAAATGTTTTTACTGTAACCTCATTCTTGAAATACTTTTGTTGGGTCTATGATTTGGGTTGGTGGTTTTCTTTTAGCATGTTGAAAATATCACCCACCTGTTTTCTGGGTTCCTTTGAAAAGCCAGCTGTCTGTCTGTCTGGTTTTCATGTTTGAAGGTGATGTGTCTTTACCTCTGGCTGCTTTAAGTATCTTTTGCCTTTTTCTCCTTTTGTAAATGTTTTTGCTGAAGTGTAACATAAATACAAGAGTGTGCAAGTCATCAATGCTTGATGAATTCTCGAGAGCACACCAATGTCACCTGCCTCCAGATTGAAAAATATTCTCTTAATTATTTATTTGGAGACAGATTATTGGTCTGTTGCCCAGGCTGGAGTGCAGTCGTGCAATCTCAGCTCACTGCGACCTCTGCCTCGGGGGTTCAAGCCATTCTTGTGCCTCAGCCTCCTGGGTAGCTGGGATTTACAGGCGTGCACCACCACACCTGGCTAATTTTTGTGTTTTTAGTAGAGGTGGGTTTTCGCCATGTTGGCCAGGCTAGTCACGAACTCCTGAGCTCAAGTGATCCACCTGCTTCAGCTTCCTAAAGTGCTGGGATTATAGACGTGAGCCACTCCAGCTGGCCATTCTCTAATATTTTCTAACTTCCATTATATTTTCTTCTTTGACACATGGTGATTGAGAAGTGTGCTTTAAAATCTGTCATATTGGCTGGGCGTGGAGACTCACACCTGTAATCCCAGCACTGTGGCGGCTGAGGTGGGCGGATCACTGGAGCCCAAGTTCAAGATCAGCCTGGTCAACATGGCAAAACTCCATCTCTACTAAAAATACAAAAAAGAATTAACTGGGCTTGGTGGCCCTCACCTGTAATCTCAACTATTCAGGAGACTGAGATGGGAGGACTGTTTCAGCCTGGGAGGCCAAGGTTGCAGTGAGCTGACATCGTGCCACTGACTGCACTCCAACCTGGGCAACAGAGACCCTGTCTCAAAAAAAAAAAAAAAAAAAAAAAAAAAGCTCTCAAATTTGGAAATATTTTATTTCTTGTTGAATTCTAACTCACTTCTCTTGAAAATCCCTCAGAGTGGGAACACTAATCTCTTGAAAATCCCTCAGAGTGGGAACACTAATAATAATTCTTGGAGATGTGTGGAAACTTATTGGGGATCTTTCTTTCTTTTTTTTTTTTGCTTTCTTGCTTTAAAGTCTATTCTAGCCACGCACAGTGGCTCACGCCTGCCACTAGCACTTTGGGAGGCCAAGGGGGGGGGTGGATCATCCGAGGTCAGGGTTCGAGACCAGCCTGGCCAACATGATGAAACCCTGTCTCTACTAAAAATAAAAAAAAAATTAAAACTTAAAAAATTTAGCCGGGCGTTGTGGTGCACACCTGTAATCCCAGCTACTCAGGAGGCTGAGGCAGGAGAATCGCTTGAACCCGGGAGGCAGAAGTTGCAGTGAGCTGAAATCCTGCCACTGCACTCCAGCCTGGATGACAGAACGAGATTCTGTCTCAAAAAATTAAATCAATGAATCAATCAATCTATTCTGTCTGGAATTAATATAACCACGAGATTTCTTTTGGCATCTTTTAATGCCTTTTTACTTTTAACTGTGTTGTGTACTTACATTTTAAGTGTCACATCTTTTAATGTCTTTTTACTTTCAATTGTGTTGTGTACTTATATTTTAGATGTATCGCTTATAAACAGGATGTCACAGGATTTTTGTATTTCAGTTCAGTCCAACATCTTAAACTAGCAGCTTTGCTTCGTTTACATGTTTTGGTTCCTAATGCCTGGATTTATTTCTACAATCTTATTTTATGCTTTCTGCAGTCAGAGATACAAGGGGCGTCCCAAAAGTCCCAGTGCAGTTTTAAGTACTATTTATTATTTTAGAAAGTTTAGAACATCTCTGCATTTATCCTGATTTTTCCTTTTTTTGTTGTTGAGGCAGGGTCTCATTCTGTCACCCAAGCTGGAGTGCAGTGGTACAACCACAGTTGACTGCAGCCTCGACTTCCTGAGCTCAGGTGATCCTCCCAACTCAGCCTCCTGAGTAGTTGGGACTACAGGTGTGCCCCACCATACCTGGCTAATTTTTGTAGAGACGGGGTTTCTCCATGTTGCCCAGGATGGTCGCAAACTCCTGGGCTCAAGCAATTCACCTGTCTCAGCCTCAGCCTCCCAAAGCACTGGGATTACAGGCATGAGCCACCGCACCTGGCCTCCTGATTTTTCTTTTTTCTTTCTTTTTTTTTTTTTGAGATAGAATTTCGCTTTTGTTGCCCAGGCTGGAGTGCAATGGCGTGATCTCAGCTCACCACAACTCCTGCCTCCCAGGTTCAAGCGATCCTCCTGCCTCACCCTCCCGAGTAGCTGGGATTAAAGGCATGCACCACCACACCCAGCTAATTTTGTATTTTTAGTAGAGACGGGGTTTCTCGTGTTGGTCAGACTGCTCTCGAACTCCCGACCTCAGGTGATCCACCTGCCTCAGCCTCCCAACGTGTTGGAATTACAGGCGTGAGCCACTGCGCCCAGTGCCTCCTGATTTTTCTATGCCTCCTTCGCCTTTCCTTCTTCCTATTAATTCGTTGAAAGTTTTCCTTCAACCCGTTTCCAACCACTGGTCTAGAAATTGTACATAAATACATGGCCCTTGCAGACTTCAGCCGAATCTCGTCCCAAATAGTATAGTGACCTTGAAAGGCATTAACACCAGGATGTTGTCTGGTATTTCAGTTGCACCTTTTGTCACTACTCTGTATGTTAGTCACTATTATTACTGCTTTACACAGTCAGTGCCAGTTTAGACATATCCAATGGTTTCTAAGGGTTTCCGGCATTCCTTCTCATGTCTTTCTTCCTTACGTACACAAGTTCCTTCATTTGGGGAGTCTGTTATTGATAAATTATTTTTATCTTGTCCTTTTTTTTTTTTTTTGAGACAGAGTCTCACTTTGCCCAAGCTGGAGTAAAGTGGCGTGATCTCGGCTCACTGCAACCTGTCTCTCTGGTTCAAGCAATTCTCTCTGCCTCAGTCTCCCAAGTAGCTGGGAACACAGATGCCCGCCACCACACCTGGCTAATTTTTGCATTTTTAGTAGAGATGGGTTTCTTCAAGTTGGTCAGGCTGGTCTCGAACTCCTGACCTCAAGTGATCTGCCTGCCTCGGCCTCCCAGAGTGCTGGGATTACAGGCGTGAGCCACCATGTCTGGCTTGTCCTGCCTTTTACAGATGAGGTGGGCACAGAATTCCAGACTGCACTTCTCTCAGTAATTTGAAGTCATGCTCCATCTTTGGGTTTTTGTTGTCCCAGTTGTGAAGCCAGTTCTCTGTCCAATTGCTTTTTGGAGAGACTTTTTTTTTTTTTTTTTTTTTTTGAGGCGGAGTCTCGCTCTGTTGCCCAGACTGGAGTGCAGTGGCGTGATCTCTGCTCACTGCAAGCTCCACCTCCCAGGTTCACACCATTCTCCTGCCTCAGCCTCCCGAGTAGCTGGGACTACAGGTGCCCGCCACCTCGCCCGGCTAGTTTTTTGTATTTTTTTTTTTTTTAAGTGGAGACGGGGTTTCACCGTGTTAGCCAGGATGGTCTCGATCTCCTGACCTCGTGATCCGCCTGTCTCGGCCTCCCAAAGTGCTGGGATTACAGGCTTGAGCCACCGCGTTTGGCCTTGGAGAGATGTTTTAATCTCTTTGTGTTGCTGTTAGGATCTTCCCCGAGTCTGATATGTTCTGTGGTTTGACTATGGTTACGTTGGTTACGAATTTAGGTTTGTGTATCATGCTTTGGACTCAATGGTTTCCTGAATCTTAGAATTTCAAGATTTTCAGGTCAGGTGCAGTGGCTCATGCCTGTAACCCCAGCATTTTGGGAGGCTGAAGCAGGCAGATCACCTGAGGTCAGGAGTTCGAGATCAGCCTGACCAACATGGTGAAACCCCATCTCTACAAAAAATACAAAAATTAGCTGGGTGTGGTGGCGCACACCTGTAATCCCAGCTACTTGGGAAGCTGAGACATGAGAATCGCTTGAACCCGGGAGGCGGAGGTTGTAGTGAGCAGAGATCTCGCCATTGCACTCCAGCCTGGGCAACGAAAGGGAAACTCCATCAAAATGGAAAACAAAAACCACTTAGATTTTCATTAATTTTGGAAAATTCTGGCCATGATCTCTTTGCATGTGGCTGCTCCCCAGTTCTCACTTTCTGGTTTGTGTTAAGATATTTGCTGGCATGTCGAGCCCTCTTCCTGTCTCGTGTCAACCACACACACACACACACACACACACACACACACACACAGCACAGTCATCCCTCCATATCCTCAAGGGATTGCTTCCAGGAGTCCCCTCGGATACCAAAATCTGAGGATGCTCAGGTCTTTTATATAAAATAGCGCAATATTTGCATATATCCTATGCACATCATCTTTAAATCATCTGTAGATTACCTAATATGATGTAGATGCTACGTAGTCATTATACTGTATTATTTAAGGAATAATGACAAGAAAAAAGAAAACCTGTACATGTCCGGCACAGACACAATTGTTTTTCCAATATTTTCAATCCACTGTTGGTTGAATCCATGGATGCAGAACCCATGGATATGGAGGGTCGACTGTAAACATATATACGTCTCATTAGCTGTGCTATGTATGTCCTGGGTAACTGCCTCAGACAGATCTCTTCTAGTGCACTAATTCTCTTCAGCTATGTCTCACTTGTATTTTAACCCCCTCCGACCAAGTTGTTCTTTTGAGACAGTGTCTCGCTGTGTCGCTCAGGTAAGAGTACAATGGTGCCGTCTTGACTCACTGTGAGTTCCATCTCCCAGGTTCAAGTGAATCTCCTGCCCCAGCTTTCTGAGTAGCTGAGATTACAGGTGTGTGCCACTATGCCTAGTGAATTCTTTTGTAGTTTTAGTAGAGACCAGGTTTCACCATGTTGGCCAGGCTGGTCTCAAACTCCTGACCTCAAATGATCCTCCCGCCTTGGCCTCCCAAAGTACTGGGATTATAGGCGTGAGTCATCGTGCCCGGCCCCAAGTTGCTAACTTCTATGACTAGATTTTTAATCTGTAATATTTTTTTTCTTCCACATCTGCATTGTCATTTTTTGGGAGTGTTTTGTTGGTTTATTTTAGAGACAGGGTCTCACTGTTGCCCAGGCTGGCCTTAAACTCCTGTGCTCAAGTAATCCTCTAGCCTCAGCCTCCCGAGTAGTTGGGACTATAGGTGCAAGCTACCATGTCCAGCTTTGCATTGTCTTAAAAAAACAAAACAAAACAAAAACAAACAAACAAAAAAAAAAAAAAAAAAGAAAAAAAGCTGGGGTCAGTGGCTCACGCCTGTAATCCTAGTACTTTGGGAGGCCGAGGCGGATCATTTGAGGTCGGGAGTTTGAGACCAGCTTGACCTACATAGTGAAACCCCATCTCTACTAAAATACAAAAATTAGCCGGGCGTGGTGGTGGGCACCTGTAATCCCAGCTACTCTTGAGGCTAAGGCAGGAGAATCGCTTGAATCCAGGAGGCGGAGGTTGCAGTGAGCCGAGATCGTGCCACTGTACTCCAGCCTGGGCGAGAGAGCAAGACTCCAGCCTGGGTGACAGAGCAAGACTCCGTCTCAAAAAAAAAAAAAAAAAACTACAAATGTAGATTAAGAACTACAAAAAGGGCTGGGCACTGTGGCTCATGCACTTTGGGAGGCCAAGGTGGGAGGATCACTTGAGCCCTGGAGTTTCAAGCTGCAGTGAGCCATGACCATGCCACTGCCCTTTGGCCTGGGCAACAGAGTGAGACCCTGTAAAACAACAACAACAACAACAAAAAACCTACAAAAAGCATAAAGAAAGAATAAAGAACAAGCCACTAAGCAATACCAAGCTTAAGGAAATTGCCAACACAGCAGAGGCCCCAGTCGTACCCCCTTCCTGTTTTTGCCTTCAGAGATAACCAGGGATGTGAATTTTTTCAAATTCTCAAGCATCTCGCTAGACTTTTGCTGGATATACATAGATCCCTAAGCATGCCAAATATTATTTCCATATTTTATACTAGATTACTGCACACTTTCTTTTGTAAACAGTTTTCCCGCTCAATGTTGTTTCGGGTGTGTTCTGAACCGTATCACTGCTCTAGTTGAATTCATTTTCACTGCTGTAATCTCTTGTGTGGATGGACTACGATGGTCCCTTTTCCTATTGAAGGACTTCTGGTTGCTTTCCAATTTCTTGCTATCATGAACTATGCTGCTCTAAGTGTAACTGTACACCTGATATTTCTCTGCATATTTGTGCATGGACTTCTCAGGGCTTTTCTCAACTAGAGTTCTGCAAGAGAATTCTGGCATAAAGATGATTTTGGGGAGGATGTTCTCAACTTCCCCACAGTCAGTACATAGCTAGCACATTCTAGATGTTTAGGAGGCGGGGCGAGGTGGCTCATGCCTGTAATCCCAGCACTTTGGGAGGCCGAGACAGGATGATGGCTCGAGTCCAGGAGTTGGAGACCAGCGTGGACAAAATCATGAGACCCCATCTCTATAAAAAATCTGAAAAATTGGCCCAGCGTGGTGGCATGTGCTTGTAGTCCTAGCTCCTCAAGAGGCTGAGGCAGGAGGATTGGTTGAGCCTGGCAGCTCGAAGCTGCAGTGAGCCGTGATCACGCCACTGTACTCCAGCCTGGGTAACATAGTAAGACCCTGTCTCAAAAAGATAAAAAAATTTTTTGGGGGGGCCAACCTGATGCAAATAGCATCTAACTGTGATCTCGGTTTACGTGTACGTATTTCCTGAATACCTACATGGTTGAATGTTTGCCTTTTTTTTTTTTTTTTTTGAGATGAAGTCTTGCTCTGTTGCCTAGGCTGGAGTGCAGTGGTACAATCTTGGCTCACTGCAGCCTCTGCCTCCTGGGGTTCAAATGATTCTCGTGCCTCAGTCTCCCGAGTAGCTGGGATTACAGGCGCCCGCCACCATGCCAGGCTAATTTTGGTATTTTTAGTAGAGATGGGGTCTCACCATGTTGGCCAGGTTGGTCTTGAACTCCTGACCTCAGGTGACCCACCCATCTCGGCCTCCCAAAGTGCTGGGATTACAGGCATGAGCCACTGCGCTAGGCCTGTTTTTTTGTTGTTTTTTGAGACAGAGTCTCGCTCTGTTGCTCAGGCTAGAGTGCAGTAACGCAATCTCGGCTCACTGCAACCACCACCTCCTGGGTTCAAGCCATTCTCCTGCCTCAGCATCCTGAGTAGCTGGGATTACAGGCGTGCAACACCACGCCTGGCTAATTCTGGTATTTTTAGTATAGATGGGACTTCACCATGCTGGCCATGCTGGTCTCAAACTCCTGACCTCCAGTGATTGGCCTGCCTCGGCTTCCCAAAGTATTGGGCTTACAGGCGTGAGCCACCACACCTGGCCGAACGTTTGCCATTTGTATTTCATCTTCTTCATACTGTTTATTCACACACTGCCATTTTGTTACGTTCTCTTTTTCTGATTTGTAGACATTGTAACCCGCATGCAAATTATTTGCCTTGTTGGATGTTGTAACAGCTCTGTCTTAACAGCATTTTGTTCTTTTCTATTCAAAGTCTCTGTGCCTTTAAGCATCTGGAGCAGATTGACTGCAGAGTGTATTTGTTTACATGCCTGATAATCTTCGAAGTTCGTGAGGATCTGATCCCACTGTTTAGTTTGCTTTCACGCCTGTTTTGTCATTTTCAGGATGTGCCCTCGTGTTTAGGGTGGATTGTGTGCGAGGATCTTCCGTAACAAGGGATGAAGTCAAGTCCCTCCAGGGAGGTTTTGTGTCACAAACATCTTGGCTTGGTTGTCTGCAAACCATATTAGTATTGCAAGTGTTGGTCTAAATGAGTGCTGACTTTCTCTCCTGTGGATCTCAGGCAGAGACGACACAGTGCTTACTCTCAGGGGTGGAAGGCAAATGTTTTTTCTAGTCCATCTTTTTACTGTGAGTATCGGGACCCTCGAGGATCCCAGCTTGATGCACGAGTCAGCTCCATTGCATTTCACCATCTTCCTGAGGCCCAAAGTCCTATCTGCCACCTGGCCCCCAAACCTAACCCAAACCCTGCGGTTTCCAAGAGCAACTCTGGTGTGAGCCCATGGTGACTTCCACGTCTGCTTCCTTCGTGTTGGGCTCCTGCGGATCTCCTTGCTTTTTTATGGGCACAGCTAGGCGCGTCTGCTTTATTTCCTGCATTTCTACTGTCTGTAGTGGAGGGTTTGCAGGTCTTATCTGTTAAGTTGCTGGAAACCGAAGTCTCTCTTCTGTCCTGTGGACCAGCCCTCTCCTGCCCCCCCAGCATGGGGGCACTGCAGGGTGGGGGACAGTGACAGCCCATACTGGAGCTTGGCCCCGGGGGTGGCAGCAAGGATGGCAATGGGGTCAACCCCAGGGTTTTCTGGAGGGGCCATCAGGGCTGGCTGCTGACATGGGTGTGGACAGCGAGGGGAGGGGCCCCAAGGATGCCTCCAGGGCTTTGGTCTGAGGCCTGGGCTGGGCAGCATCACTGACTGAGATGGGGAAGACCTACGTGGGCAGAAGGTTCTACTCGGGAGGTTAGGTCGGATGCCCACTAGACACCCGAGGATGAGCTCAGCAAGACAGGAGAGGGACGGGGAGAAGGAAGGCAAGAGGCTGCTGGCCAGGCAGGGCCATCAGCACTGGTCCAGGAGGGAGCCAAGAGCAGGTGGCACTTCCTGCCTATGTGCTGTTTCCCCCATGGACCAGGCAGCAGTTCACAGAAGCACCTGGGGGCCTTGTTAATGTTTTCTGGGACCCTGGCCCCAGAGCCTCCACTTTGGAGGGTCAGGGCTGTCCCATGAACCCGCATTTCTAGCTAGGACACAGGGGATGCTGCTGTGGACACAAGGACCATGCTCTGAGTCGGCCATTAGGTTGGGGAGAGGTGGGGACAAGCTGTTGGCCATCTGAGGGTGGAGCAGATTGGATGAGAGGAGAAGACTCTACCTCCGTGGCCTCATCTGTGTGGCCTGGAAGTGGCGGCCCACGGTCCAGCGCTGCAGCTGCCTCTTCCCGCAGCTGCTTTTCCTGTGTGTCAGCTGGGGAAGCAGAGGGAGCTGGTGACACCTCGTGGGGCCACAGGGAAGGTCAGCGATGAAACTAGGCAAGCCCTGCAGCTGCCTGTGGTCACGCAGGAGGGGTCGGGACCACGCCGCATCAGAGGAAGGCTGTGGAGGATTCAATGAATGGAATTTAATGTAACTATGACGTGAACACACACAGGGTAGAGAGGGCGGGTGACCAAGCACAGACGTGGGTGACACGTGGCCCCACTCTCTGGACCCTCAGTGGGAAGAAGTCCGAGGCCGGCATCTCTCACCGATCCGCACCTCCCCTGGTGGTTCAATACTGATCCGGCTGAGTGACAGCGTCTTGTGACCCAGGCTGGCCCTGGGAAGGCGCCATAGGCGAGGCCTGCGAGTCCAGGCAGCAGGCAGACGCTGCAGGGGCCCCCGAGAGCGCCAGGTGCCGGCCCCAATGTGTAAACGGCCCGCTGCGGGCGCTGCCGGGGAGGAAGACAAGAAGGGTGAGGGCTCATCCTCACTAAGTGCTGCCTGAGTGCCGTAGGACGTGGGTGGGACATGGGGACAGTAAGGGTAACACAAACAGCAACGAATGCACAAAGACAAGTTCCAGGAACACCCATAAACTCATAACATTCAACAAAATGGCAACAAAACGATGCCCCTGCTGGCCCGGCGAGGCTGGTGCTTCCTTCGTGGCAGATGCCAACTGCAGCTGGCTGGCTGGCAAGCATTGGCCAAGCTTTTTGGTACCTGGGAGCTCAACAGCATAAAAGGCTGTAACCTCAAAAGGGAAAATTTTCACATCCTTCCCCTGAAACTGACTTCAGGGACGAAGAGACGAGCCTTCTCGAAGACCAGCCACTTCTGGGAAAGGGGCTTCTGAGACGAGTGTCAACGGCAGAGCAGGTGGCCTGGGGAAGGCAGGGGTCCCTGGGCGGAGGCTGGGAGGGTGGCCAGAGACCAGGGAGGGCCCTTCCATCTGGCGGGCTTGGCAGGTGTGTCCCAGGAGCCCTGAGGCCGGGGCGTTGGCCGCGACAGCCCCTCACTGGGTCCGGAGCTGGTAATCTAGGAGACAGGAGGGAGGTGTCATGCTGGGCTCTGCACCCTCCCGGCTTTCGGGACCTGACCCAATGGCTCCACCCTGGGGGTAGCCACAGAGGACCCCTCAGCACAACCCCACCCCACGGGTGGGGCCTCACTCACCTCCGTTCTGCGTGATATAACGCACCCACGGCAGGGCCTGGTATCCACTCTTCTCAATGATCTTCAGGTAGCGCACCTGGGGCACAGGTAGCAGGGCCCTGAGCACCGCAGGCTCCCGCCCTGTTGGTACCCCCTTCATCATTCCTGCTGGGGCAGCCTGGGGTTGGCAGGTGAGGCCATGACAAGCGGATGAGTACAGGCCTCAGGGGGGTGAAAGGGATGTGGGAGGGCAGAGCCGCCTCTGGAAGTGGTGAGGAGCCAGGGTGTGGCTTGCAGACATGGCCTTGGCGGCCCGCTGGGGGCTCCCGGCCAGAAGGCCCCTGGCTCTCTGGGGGCCTCTCCTCCCTCTGTGGGCTTCTGAGAGGGTGCCAGGGAAAAGAGGTCCCATGGGGCATGTGTGGATGGCAGAGCCTCAAACGCTAGTTTTGGGGCAGAATGATCTCGGAGCTTTGAACTCAGGGGTCAGGGCTGAGCAGAGGCAGCCTGGCCTCTCCCCGTCTGTGGGGAGGCAGAGGCAGAGGCCTGTAGCACTGCAGGGTCCTGATTCCAGCTGACTGACACCCCTTCCCAAGCCGGCTGCGTTGATGTGTCCCCTGCGGCCTGTGTCCCTGCTCTGGGCCCAGCCGCCTGGGCCTTGCGTACCTGGATGCCGGAGGTAGTGAAGTACGGGATCTCGAACTTGACGCTGATCGGGGGCTTGCCCTCCTTGTCCTCAGCCTCCACGCTGGGCAGGCCGAAGTGGGCCCGCATCAGGTACTCCTTGCCACCCTGGGGAGCAGACGGGGGAGGTGCTCAGGCCCAGGCCCTGCCCCAGCTTAGCCAACAGCTCTGGCCCTAGTGGCGATGGGCAGAGACTGACCACTCACCCCAGTCCAGGGAGCAGAGCATGAGCCCCTGTGCTGGGGAACCAAAGCTTGGCCCTGTGCTGCCCCAGGCTGATAAGGACAGCCTCTGCTCTGGGGTACCCAGCTGCCCCATGAGGACACCTAGGCACCCAGAGCTGAGCTCACCAAGCCGCCAGCCCCAGTCACCAAGCCCCTGCCAGTGTGGCCTGCAGTGGCCCAGCACCCCCCGCTCCAGCTCCCCAATGCACTTTCCTCCAAGGCTGGCGAACCAGACAGACGGGCCATGGGGAGGAAGAGTGTGTAATGACTGTGGCAGGTGAGGGCGCCGGGGACAGAGGCCACACGCCCAGTCTCAGGACAGCATGTGAAAGAAAATAGAGTGTCCAGGTGAGAACCAGGACCAGGGAGAGGCGACAAAAGGAAGAAACCAAGGAGCGTGCACGGAGTGACAGGTCAGCCCTGGGTCCTGCTCCTGAGGGTGAGCAGGGGGCGGCTCTGGCTCTGACTGGAACTGGAGTCCTGGCTGTGGCCTTTACCCTCTCCCTGCCTTGAGGAGCAACAGGTCGCAGCCTGGTCGCCCCCAGTGCCTGGTCTCACCCTGAGCAGTCGGGGGCACGATCTCAGCTCTGGCCACACCTGGAACCCCACAGTCTGTGCTCCCCAGGGCTCAGGCCGAGGTTCAGGGGGAGCTGCTGCCAACTAGAGCTGTTTCCACCTCAGAGCAGGGGCCGTCCCCATGCACCTGGGGCAGGGCCGAGTGGTCCATCTCTGCCCACTGCCACAAGGGCAGCATGACAGTGAGAACTCTGCCTGACTTGGTGACATGTGCTGAGTACAGACTCCGGGAGGATGATGGGGGGATGACGCAACATCAGCAACTGGTAAATCAGGCAGCGAGGGAACAAACCTGCTTGGTGACTAGCCTGTGTCCCAAACACTCAGCCTGACCCCAAATCTGAACCTTAGCAAAGACCAAAGGGAAAACACAAGCCAAAGAAAAGGCAGGGAAGCAGACCCTCCCCAGGGGCCATGGAGGCCTGCATGCCCAGCCCGTGTTGTCATGTTGAGCCGAATGGGTTTAATTCTGCTCTCGATGAGAGCTGTAGGCTGGCACCAGCTCACACACCAAAACCGACTCGACGGCACAAAGGCACAGTGAGAAGGCTCCCCGGGTAGGAAGAACAGGCATTGACAGGCGTGTGCCAAAGGCAGGCAAAAGAGGACAGGGCTGCCATCATCACAAGGGAGAATGACAGGCGAACAGGAGGACAGGCCACAATCCTAGAGGCTGCTGTCCTAATAGTCACAGGTACCCACGCACCAAGTAACGTGGCAGCAACTTCTATGAAGCGGGTGCTATGGGAGATGCAGAGAGAGCCAGGAGAAGGCCCGGACGCAAGGCCTGGCCCAGCTCTCCGTCCAGGTGGACAGTGTCATGGTGCCATGGCCACTCATGGGCACACATCAAATTCTCTACCCTGGTAACAGATGGCAGTAGGGACAGGACTGACAAACACTGCGTTTAAAAGCAAACAGCCTACACTATGGCACTTCCACAAAAAATTGAACATAGAATTACCTCATGATCCAGCAATTCCACTTCTGGGGATATACCCAAAACAAATGAAAACAGGTCTTGAAGAGATGTGTGTGCACCCATGTTCACAGTAGCATTATTCACAATAGACCAGGTGGCTCACGCCTGTCATCCCTGCACTTTGGGAGGCCGAAGCAGGCAGATCACCTGAGGTCAGGAGTTTGAGACCAGCCTGAGCAACACAGCGAAACCCTGCTTCTCCTAAAAATACACACATTAGCCGGGTGTGGTGGCGGGTGCCCGTATACTTGGGAGGCTGAGGCAGGAGAATCGCTTGAACCTGGGAGGTGGAGGTTGCAGTAAGCCGAGATCATGCCACTGCACTCCAGCCAGGGCAACAGAGCGAGACTTCTCAGAAAAAGAAAAAACAAACAAAAACAAACCTTTTAGTATGCAGCAATCTAAGAAAAAGGGAAGGCTATCTATTTATCTAATCTATCAACCATCTACCTCTCTATATTTCCTAAAATTTATTTTCTGCACTTCCTTTTGTCTTTAGGGTGTGTTAGTTGAAGTAATATGTATCTGTAGCTGTCATCAACTTGATATGCTGATGAATTAATTTTGCTTTTCATTTTTAGGAATTACCTTTTTTTCCATTTTGATTTAATTTTGTTTTATATGCTTGGAAAGCACTGACAGGTATACCTTGAGACATTGCAGTTTGGACACTGCCATAAAGCACATAGTACAGTCAGGCAAGTCACACGCATTTTTTGGTTTCCCAGTGCATATAAAAGTTACATTTACTGGCCGGGCTCGTGGGCTCACGCCTGCAATCCCAGCACTTTTGGAGGTCAAGGCTGGTGGATCACAAGGTCAGGAGTTCGTGATCAGCCTGGCCAATATGGTGAAACCCCATGTCTACTAAAAATACAAAAATTAGCCAGGCGGCCGGGCATGGTGGCTCACGCCTGTAATCCCAGCACTTTGGGAGGCCGAGACGGGCGGATCACGAGATCGAGACCATCGTGGCTAACATGGTGAAACCCCGCCTCTACTACAAATATAAAAATTAGCCAGGCGTGGTGGCGGGCGCCTGTAGTCCCAGCTACATGGGAGGCTGAGGCAGGAGAATGGCATGAACCCGGGAGGCGGAGCTTGCAGTGAGTGGAGATCGTGCCACTGCACTCCAGCCTGGGCGACAGAGAGAGACTCTGTCTCAAAAAAAAAAAAATTAGCCAGGCATGGTGGTGCATGCCCGTAATCCCAGCTGCTCAGGAGGCTGAGGCAGGAGAATCGCTTGAACCTGGGAAGTGGAGGCTGCAATGAGCCGAGATTGTGCCACTGCACTCCAGCTTGGGTGACAGAGCAAGACTCTGTCTCCAAAAAAAAAAAAAAAGCTTACTGTATAATGTAGTCTGAATAATGTGCAACAGTATTATGTCTAAGAGAATGTACATACCTTAGTTAAAACATACTTTATTGCTAAAAAGTGACAACACATAGACGCGAAGTGAGCACGTGCTGTTGGAATAATGGCGCCAACAGACTTGCTCAACACAGGGTTGCCACAAACCTTCCATTTGTTTAAAAACTGAAACAAAAATAAAAATGCAGTATCTGGGAAACACAATAAAATGAGGTGTGCCTGTGCATAGCTTCGAAGTCAAATTTACACAAGCACGGTCCACGCCAGCCTGTGTCTCGGCCTTTAGCCCTGTCCCTTCCTCCTCCGTCTACAGCTCACCATGCTGTTTATTTGATGAGGTATTCTCCTATTGTGTTTTAAATAATAAACACTATTTTCAACAGTGGAATTGCAGGAAAAGAGGAGATAATCCAACAATCAGGGATGGTCACTACCCCTCCATGGAATATTCCACAGCTCCCGAAGCCGACCACCAAGAAGACAGTCAACACCAGAAGGAAAACGCTCTGCCGCAGCGCTGCGTGGAAGGGCAGGCGCCGAGTTGGCTCTACTTGAGTATAATGAGGAAGACCAAAACACGCAGAAAGAAAGGTGAGAAGGAGACGCGCAGAAAGGCTGACGGGAGTATTAGGTGGTGGGGTAACGGGCTTTTCTCTCTCCTGCCTCTACTTTCTGCATTTTATGTCATGTGATTAGATTGAGACTGGGAGGGAAAGTGCCATCATGAAATTCAAGGCGCTTGAATTGCAGCATTTCCAGCTTAACTCAGCTGGGGCTGCAGCTGGAGAGATGGGAGAACATGGAAAGTAGCGCCTGCCCTGAGCCTGCCTGGCGGAGCAGGTCAGTGCCACCCGGCTCAGCTCCAGAGCCATGACCGGGCCTAGCCTCTCTGTGCACTGTGTACACCCAGCAAGCCCAGACTCAAGTCCTCAGAACCCCTAACACAGTGCCGGGGAAGTCATGCCAGTGCAGAGCTGGCCCAGGACATGGGCGGCTGGTGCAGGGCTCTGGAGGCTATGCTGCTCTGGCCTACAGGCAGCCATGCCCCTTGATGGCAGGCAAGGCTGAGCCAGCACGGAAAGAAAGGGCCCTGCACCTGCCAGGGTGGACGGGGCTCCTTCAGGGCCTGCATGGACAGGAGCCCCATCTCACATCAGTACTCGGGGGCAGCAAAGAGAGAGAGGAAGAGGGCACTGCCCTGAGGTTGAAGACAGAGGCTGGTTCACAAACAAGAGGAAAGCAGAAAGGGGGCCAGGGGCCAAGTCAGCCTCTGATTCCTCCTGCTTTCCCTCCAGTCCTTGGCTCTCCGTCCACCCTTTCAGAAGCCCCAGGTGTGGGTGTGGGGGACACGATGGTCACGGTCACCCCATCTCGAGGTGCGGGGGTCCTGCGGCACCCAGGCTGCCTTGCAGAGACAGGCGCAGGGGGCATGTGGATGTCTGGATGCAGTGCTCACCGGGAAGGACTTGATGGACCACACGATCTCGCTGTTCTCGGGGACCCACTTGACGCTCCCCACCGTCGTCTTGAACTTGGGTGAGTCGGCATCATTGGGCACGGGAATGTGGATCTCCACGTTGTTGGCTGTTGACCGCCGCTTGAACTGGCTTTTGGCCTGCAGGCCAGGCCGATGCGGCCCGGGGTTATGGAGGCCAAAGTGAGCTGGCCCAGCCCCTCCAGGCCACATGTCCCTCAGCCTGGCCTGGGGAATCCTCCCTAGCCCCACTTCTCCAGGCACTACCCACCCCCACTCCTACCCTCGAGACTCTCCCAAGGCCTCATGTCAGGCGTTTCATCTTCGTCCTCCTGTCTGCTCAGCTTCCAAGGCTCCCCATCCCTCCCTCTGCCCTGCCCTCCTAAGACAGTGTTGTGTCCCAGGGTCAGGCTGCGCTGGACAGGGTCACTGAGGGGCAGAGGTGCTCCACCTGGAGGCAATACCTCTGGGAGTGTCCTGGATGCCTAGTTATAGGCCCCTCCCCACAAGGGGCACCATCTAGGAGCAGGCCTCAGGCGGTGTCTCCTCAGTGTCAGGCCACTCCTGCATCTGAGGCCACAGCGAGGGTGCATGGATGGCAGCCCTATGGCACCCCCAGCCCTCGGTTAGGCCCCCAGGACAGGCCAGAGACACCAGAAGGCCCTCAGTGGGTGGCCTTGGGCCCCCGCACCTTGATCATGTACTCGATGCGGCTGTGGGAGTGCTTCTCAATCACCGACTCGATCCATATCAAAGGCTTGACCTGCCGAGGAGGGCAGAGAGGGTGCTCACACCTGGCCGTGTTTGACAAAGGCCCATTTCAGAGGGGAAACCAAGGCCCAGGGCAAGGGGCCATCTGCCCAGCTGTTGGCCCAGGGCCCTGTGGGGAGTGCACAGCCACGTCAGGGAGGGTCAGGACAGACAGGCCGAGGCAGCAGGGAGCTACTAGGGAGGCCTCGGTACAAATGCAGAAAACGTGCGCAGGGCCTGCTCTAGGGGGCTGCCTGGGAAAGAGGTGTGGTGGCGAAAGGGGTCTGTGCCCCTCAGAAAGCTCGGAGTCCCAGGTCCTCAGACTCCATCTCTGCGGAGCCAGGCAGCTCATGGAGCATGGGGTGGGGCCAGCCCCGGCGCCTGCCTGGGCTTCACCTCCTGGAGGTGAAGGGGAGGAGGAGGCCACCAACAGCCCAGCCCCGGGGTGGCGCACTCACGTGGGTGTTGAGGCGGTAGGACATGAGCTCGAACTCGCCGTCGGGCGGGATGAAGGAGATGGTGCGGTCGTTCTCGAAGCGTGATAGCCGCACACACTGGTGGAACTTCACATCCTCCAGCTCCACAGATTTGCTTTTGCCGCCTGGGGTCAGGGGTGAGGGTAGAACAGACCTGGGACCTCCGGGTCACTCTCTCAGCAGTACTCCTACCACCTGGGACCCACCCCAGCAGAGCAGGGCCCATAGTCCACGCAGTAACAGCAGCCTGGGCCACAAACACCGAGGGGGCTGGGTCCCAAGACAACTGCCCCATCACTCCTCATACCCCTGGGGTCCCGGCGGGCAGGGCTGGTGGGTCTGGCTCATGCTGAGTCTCCAGCAGCCACCCCAGGGCTCAGCCAGGGGACCTGCTCAGGACACGTTCACTGAATGATTGATCAATGGACTCGGCTGGGGGATGGCTCGGGGCTCCCCAAAGGCTCAGGCCCCGGCATCCACGGGGTCCTGGGTCTTCCTTGGTTTCCCACCTCCCTGAGGGCTATGTGGGTGGGGCCTTGCCTAGCCCCGGGCGGGGAGCTGCCCTGATGGGCTGATGCCCAAGAAGCCCTCACTGGGCCAGGAACGGGGGCAGGCCCAGCCACTGCACCCTCTTCGTGGCCTGTGACAGCTGAGAGGCGGGAGGCACAGTTTGCAAACCCAGGCCCTGAGCCCCTCTGACCCCGCCCTGCCGTGGGAAGTGTTACAGACCAGCAGCGGGAGCGAGAATCACCGTGCGTGGCCTTCACACAGCCCACACCTAGGGCCCAAGGTGAGGGGAGAACTTGGCGTGGGAGGGAGCGAGCAAGGCCTCAGCCGGAGCTCCAGCGGCCTGGGCAGTGCAGGGCAGGGTGCAAGACCTGGCATGTGAGGCTGGGTGATGGGGGCCTCCCAGCTAGACTGGAGGATTTCACTCCCCTGCGCCTTCTATGTCCCGGAAGGGAGGAATACTTTACACAGCTGTCTCAAGCAGTGTGAAATGCTGCTAAACCAAGTGCTTGAAACCAGCTTGTTCCTCTGCCTGGCCCAACCCTGCCCTGGGCTGTAATGTGCGTGCCCGGTGAAGCCGTCCTCACGCGCAGGGCCCTGGCACAGGTACTCACGGCCCGTGTTGTCGAAGAGGACCTTGTCGTTGAGGCCCAGGCGCAGCTCGGGCATGCCCGAGAGGAAGACCCGCATCTTGATGGAGCCCACAATCTCGCTGCGCAGGACGTTGCCGTTGGCGCTGACCTGGGGGTGGTGGCGTGGGAGTGAGGGGGGTCTGCCACTCACCAGCCACTGCCTCCCACCACGCCATGTGACCCTCTGGCCACCCCACTCTCAATGCCCTCTCACCTCCAAGCCCATCCCTCTCCTGGGCATTCCCTGAGCTGGGGGAGTCCCAACTGTGGCTCAGGCCTACCCCCAACCCAAACCAACCCATGCCTGGCGGAGGGTCCCCAGGCTCACCCACCCCCTATTCCAGCCTTAACGCCGGGGCCCTGTGCACATGAGGTGGACACTGTGGGTCCTGCCCGCTAGGCCTCAGGCCACAATGGGGCTTGGTGATGCATGCCTGGAGCCCCCTCTGAGAGTTCTCTCTCAGGCACCAGTCCCTCCCTCCTGAGAGCCCCCTGAATGCCCCGGGCCAACCTGGCAGCTGGTCCCTGTGCTGAATCAGCCTCGAGAGGCCATGAGCTTGGCTGGCCCCAAGCCAGGACCTTATGGTCCCTGCTCACCCAGTGGGCTGGTCTGGGGTCTCTTGGACCAGGCCAGACTTGCTTTTCTTGAATGCTGTTTCTCCTCTTGGCCTCCTGGGGAGGCCACCGGCCCCTCACCCCCCAGGGCTCATGAGAGATGGCACTTCCTGGGTCCTGACCCCTTCCTGCTTCCCAGGGCCACCTTGAAGTGTGATAACGCTTGATTCAAAATAATCAACTTAAATCCAGTCACAGTGGCTGACACTGACAGCATTTCCACCACGCCAGGCATTGTTCCACACACACCTCGACAACCTCTGGGGAAGGGACCGTGGGGAGATGACCTGAGGGGCTGTAACCCACTGTGCATGCCGAGATGCATCTGAAAGTGCAATTAAAAATCCACACCAGGGCGATGGTCCTGCATCCCCTAGCCTGTCCTGAGGGAGCCATGATGCTGGAGCATCTCTTCTTGCATCCATTTTAGAAGTGAGGAAACAGGCATAGATCAGAGGCCCCGTGCTGAGGGCACAGAGTGACAGACAGAAGAATCGCAGGGGCTGCAGCCCTGGCCACCACTGCATACTGCCATGCTGCATGAGGCCATGCCCACACCAGCAAGTGGGCCAAAGGCCACCGACTTGAACACCTGGGGCCAGATGCTGGCTCCAGCCAGGCTAACATGGTGCAGGGCCTGTGTTTCCTGTCTGCAGAGTGGCAGGAGAGTCTGTGCAGTCTTATGCATGATGTCCAAAAAGCACTGGGTAGACAAACAAAAGACCCTCACCAGCTTGCCGCTTCTGAGAGAATCGGGAAAACTGAGGTGCCAAGCAAATGACAGCCCGGGGAGGGGCAGGGAACTGGACATGGCCCCAAGGGCTCTGGTTCTGTCACCTCCCCAGCCTCACCTCCTGGTGCTGTCCTGTCCTCATCTCCCAAGCAGCTCCCTGATCCCATGGTGCACAACAGCTTCCCTGTCACTGCCTGCTTATCTGTCTCTGTCTCCCTGCTGCGGGAAGCCACGTGCGGCTGTGCGCCGCCATGTCCAGCACTGGAAACAGCGTGTGTGGCAGCAGGTGCTCAGTGGACACGCAGAGGCTCAGGAGCTCGGGACCCTCACCGGCTGGGGTTCCAGGAGCCCAAGCATTGGGATTTCGCCTGCCTCCTTCTCGGAGGGCCCTCTTCTCAACTGTGACAGCCCCTAATTCCCTTTGGGTGCTGCCTCCCCCTGAGGGAGTAGGGATTGTCCCCGGCAGCCAGCTGTAACTGAACACATGAGGTCATGAATGCCGTAAAGGCAGGCCCAGGGAGTGGAGCTGAAAAGCCACCCAGTCCATGAGGCTGATCTCAGCCCTGCGGGCAGCAATCAGGACCTTCTCAGCTGAGGTGTGACAAGCCACCCAGAACCGGTGCACTTCCCAGAGTGGGTGCTGAAGAGATGCTTGCTGAGGGCCCGTCTGTGTAAGTACGAGGCTCCACTCAGATGATCGCAACTGGAGGCAAATGTTGACCCAGCCGCCAGCTCTGCAAGCCACTTAGGAAGGCGGCATTCTGACAGCTGCCTTTGTGCTGACCCGTGTGGGGTGGAACCACGGGCGGCAGCGCACTGTGGCAGGGACCCCCGCAGCCCCAGCGCTTCCCTGCTCAGTTCCCTCTAAGCTGCCCCCTGGGACTTGCCTTTGCACCCCAGGGCACCAGATTTGGGCTCAATAAACCATCAGTCAGGGGTCCCTAGGGGAGAGGGGAATGTGGTTAGCAAGGCCACTGTCCTGTCCCATGGTTTAGAAAGTAAGAAAGCGAAGAGGTCTGCATGGAGCGCGCTGGAAGAGTCTTTTCGGGCAGCACTCTCCTTGGCAATTCCGTGTCTGGGGCCTCAGCCCTCCAGAAATCCCAGCCCAGGTCACGGAGACACCCAAGTGCACACATCTGGGGCTGAGCAAGTGTGCCCAATGCTGCACTGCCTGTGGCCGTCAGAAACGGGTGCCCGGGTGACCTGCATGACTGGATCGGCTGAGCCCATCACAGTCTACTCACACTGCAGGGATGAGGCCAGAGTGAACATAAAAGCAAGTGGCTGGCGAGGTGGGTCAGTTGGTGCCCCTTCCCCTGCCACTGACAACAGCTCTGAAACCTGGGCAGGAGGCTTGGCAGTTGCTGGAACACTGAGGACAGCGGCAGGTGGACCAGAGAAGAGCCACGAACGCAGTGTCCTCACCGCCCCCATGAGAAAGTGCAGCAGCAATCTGGAAGCAGAAGTGTGCACCACAGAGCACACAAGAGCTCAGTGGAGCCTCCAGGCCTGGCTCTGGGGCCAGAAGAGGAACTCCCGACTCTCCTGGAAAACACAGAAGTCCCCCATCTCCCTGGTTCCTCATGTCCCAGGCCCTGTGGTGCTGGCTACTATTCCGAGGGGGTGGGGCAACCGTTGTCCTTTTCTCACTCTGTCCTCTCTCCATGTGGGCTGGGAAGTGGGCCCAATGGCAGACGTGTGCAACAGAGTAAACCGCAAGGTATCAGAAAAGTACTGGGTAGACAGCACAGAGCCAGAAGCTCAGGAAAGTCACCCCATGAAGTGGTTTATGTCTCCAGAACTCTCTAGAATCGAGCATGTGTGAATCCTGTGCGTATACCACACTTGGACTTACCAAAGACTTTGAGAACTGAACTAACCACCCCGGTCCCAGACTGGCCACTGGGCAGTGCATACCCAGGAGATTTGACCTGGAAATGGCACAGGGGCTTTAAGAACTGACGTGATGTTCATGGTCTACAGGTTGGGGGTTGGAACTTGTGCCCTAAAACTAAGATTGGCTGTTGGTTAAAACAAAAATATCAATATTTCCCATATAACTTAAGTAAGACCTAGAATATCACCACATAATGCTCAAAAAGTCCAGGATGCAATCCAAAATTACTCAGCATACAAACAACCACGAAAATGTCAACTTGTCTAGAAAACCCAATCAACCACTGTCAACACTTCACAGATGTTGGGATTATCTGACGACTTTAAACGGCTATTTTTAAAACTGCAAATGCTTGCAACAAATGTTAAAATAGAAAGTCTCAGCAAAGAAACAGATCATAAAGAAGAATCAACCAGGAGTTTGAGACCAGCCTGGGCAACATGGCAAGTCCTGGTCTCTACAAAATAAAAAATAAAAAGAATTAGCCAGGCATGGTAGTGCTACTCATGTGGTCTCAGCTACTCAGCACACTCAGATGGGAAGATCACTTGAGCACAGGAGGTTGAGGCTGCAGTGAGCTATAATCATACCACTATACTCCAGCCTAGGCAAGAGAGTAAGACCCTATCTCAAAAAAAAAAAAAAAAAAAAAGAGAGAGAGAGAGAGAAGAATCAAATGGAGAAATTTTAGAACTAAAAAATAGAATAACTGAAATAAACAACTTGCTCGATGGACTTAATAGCAGAATGGAGGCCAGGTACAGTGGCTCATGCCTGTAACCCCAGCACTTTGGGAGACGAGGTGGGAAGATCATTTGCCCCAGGAGTTTGAGATCAGCCAGGGCAACACAGCAAGACCCTCATCTCTACAAATTTTTTTTTAATTAGCCAGGCGTGGTGGCGCACACCTGTAGTCCCAGCTACTCAGGAGGCTGAAGCAGGAGGATCACTTGGGCCTGGGAGGCTGGGGCTACAGTGAACCATGCTTGCTCCACGGCTTTCCAGCCTGAATGACAGAGTGAGACCCTATCTCGAAAAAAAAAAAAAAAAAAAAAGCAGAATGGAGACAAATAGGAAAGGGCCAATGGACCTGTGAACTTAAAGACAGATCAATGTAAACTGTCCAATCTAACAGAGAGAAGAAAAGATAGAATAAAATAAGCAGCCTCGGGGACACATGAGACAATAACCAAAGGTCTTTCATGTCACTGGCATCCTGAAGGAAGAGTAAAATGACAAAAACGTATCTGGGGGCCAGGTGTGGTGGCTCATGCCTGTAATCCCAGCACTTTGGGAGGCCAAGGCAGGTGGATCTCCTGAGATTGGGAGCTCGAGACCAGCCTGATCAACATGGAGAAACCCCATCTCTACTAAAAATACAAAATTAGCCAGGTGTGGTGGCACATGCCTGTAATCCCAGCTACTCAGGAGGCTGGGGGAGGAGAATTACTTTGTAGAAAGCAAAGAAGTTCCCTTTCAAAGTTTCCCTTCTTATTAAAGAATAAATCGTAAGTGTTAGAAATAATGTACATTCTATGTCCTTGTACTTTAACCAAAATATTTGTTTTAGACATAAGAGGTGTTAGATATAAGGGAATGAGTACATTCTATGTCCCTGTACTTTAACCAAGATATTTGTTTTTGATGTGAGAGACGTTAGATACAAGAGAATGAGTACATTCTATATCCTTGTACTGTAACCAAGATATTTGTTTTTGACGTAAGAGATGTTAGATACAAGGGAATAAGCACATTCTATGTCCTTGTACTGTAACCAAGGTATTTGTTTTTGACGTAAGAGATGTTAGATACAAGGGAATAAGCACATTCTATG
>NC_045454.1:37020993-37052881 GCF_002776525.5 Piliocolobus tephrosceles
TTTTGACGTAAGAGATGTTAGATACAAGGGAATAAGCACATTCTATGCCCTTGTACTTTAACCAAAATGTTTGTTTAAGACATAAGGATGTTAGATGTAAGGGAATGAGTACATTCTATGTCCTTGCACTTTAACCAAGATATTTATTTTAGATGTATGGGATGTTAGATATAAGGGAATGAGTCAACTTCCTCTTTTTCCTTTGTTCTCCCTTGCCTTTACCTATTTAGGAAAGTTTTAAGTTATTAGCCAGTCAGGTTTAGCCTAGATTGTGAGAGCTGGCTCCAGCCAATGGAGATAGGACACAGCAGCAGGGACAAGCTGCAAAAGGGATAAAAATGGCTTCCCTCCTTTGTTCAGGTGTGCTCTCGCCATTGTTCCATCTGCAAGGAGCACCCTTTCTGCAGAAAGTAAATTTGCCTTGTTGAGAAAACTTTTTGTCTGAATGCTGATCTTTCCTTGCAGTACTGAGGAACAAGCATTCTGTTTCTGAATAAACATTTTACTTATAATAGCTTAAACCCAGGAGGCAGAGGTTGCAGTGAGCCAAGATTGTGCCACTGTACTCCAGGCTGGGCAACAAGAATGAAACTCTGTCTCAAAAAAACAAAACAAAACAAAAAAACAAAAAACTATATTTGAGGAAACAATGATTGAAAACTTCCCAATTTGATGAAAGACATAAACTTACAGATCCAAGAAGCTGAACAGATCCCAAACGGTAGAAACACAAAGATATGCACACCTCATCTAACTGCTGAAACTAAAGGCAAAGAAAAATCTGGAAAGCAGCCAGAGGACAATAACACATCACTTATATGGGAATAAAGATTTGGGGGGGCTGTGGATTTCTCACCAGAAATGATGGATGCCAGAAGGAAGTGGCATAACATATTGAAGTGCTAAACAAAAACCGTCAATTCATAAGTCCGTATCCAGTGAAAATGGCCTTCAGGGATAAAGGTAAAATATAAAGACATTCTTAAAGGAAAACCAAGGGAATCTGTAGCCAGTAGACCTCTTCTACAAGAATGGCTTTTTAAAAAAACCTTTTTAGGGCTGGGTACGGTGGCTCACGCCTGTAATCCCAGCACTTTGGGAGGCTGTGGTGAGCAGATCACTTGAGTTCAGGAGTTTGTGACCAGCCCAGCCAACAAGGTGAAATCCTGTCTCTACTAAAAATACAAAAATTACCCAGGCGTGGTGGTGCATGCCTGTAATCTTATCTACATGGGAGGCTGAGACTGGAGAATCGCTTGAACCTGGGAGGCAGAGGTTGTGGTGAGCTGAAATCGCACCACTGCGCTCCAGCCTGGGTGACAGAGAGAGACTGTCTCAAAAACAAAAACAAAAACAAAAACAAAAACTAGCCGGGCATGGAGACACATGGCTGTAGTCTCAGCTACTTGGGAGGCTGAGGCGGGATGATCACTTGAGTCAAAGTGTAGTGAACTGTGATCACACTACTGACCTCCAGTCTGGGCAACAGAGCAAAACCCTGTCTCAAAAAAAAAAAACACCACTTTTTAAAAAAAATTCATGGTTAAAAGCATTTTGTAAAATAAATATCCAGGCTTGGATAGTTTCAGTGGTGAATTCTAACAAATATTTAAAGAATTAACATGGATTCTATAAAATGTCTTCCAGAAAACAGAAGAGGAAAAAACACTTCCTCCATTACCTTGATACCAAAACCAGATAAAAACATTACAAAAAAGAGAAAATTACAAACCAGTATCTCTTATGAGCGTAGATCCAAAAATCTCCAACAAAATACCAGCAAAGGAAATCCAGCAATACATAAAAAGAATACAGGTTAGGCATTCCTAATTCAAAAATCCCAAATCCAAAATGCTCCAAAATCCAAAACTTTTGAGCCCTGACAAAAGTCAAAAGTGGAAGATTCCATACTCAACTTCATGTGACAGGTTGCAGTCAAAATGCAGGTACACAATGCAGTTTATTCAGCATCCCCAAGGGAAAAGTAAAATTACCTTCAGGCTATGTGCATAAGGTGTATATAAAACATAAATGAGGCTGGGTGCAGTGGCTCATGCCTGTAATCCCAGCACTTTAGGAGGCTGAGGCAGGCGGATCACCTGAGGTCAGGAGTTCAAGACCAGCCTGGCCAACATGGTGAAACTCCGTCTCTACTAAAAATACAAAAATTAGCTGGGCGTGGTGGCAGATGCCTGTAATCCCAGCTACATGGGAGACTGAGGCAGGAGAATCACTTGAACCCGGGAGGCACAGGTTGCAGTGAGCTGAGATTGTGCCACTGCATTCCAGCCTGGGCAACAAGAGTGAAATTCCATCTCAAAAACAAAAAACAAAAAACCATAAATGAATTTCATTTTTGAACCTGCGTCCCAGCCCCAAGATATCTCATGATGCATATGCAAATATTCCAAAATCCAAAGAAATCTGAAATCCAAAATACTTCTGCTCCCAAGCATTTGTATAAGGGATACTCAACCTATAATACGCCATGACCAATGAGATTTTATTCCAGGAATGCAACACTGGTTCAATAATCAGAAAGCAGTCAGTGGAATACACCATACTAACAACCTAAAGAACAAAACTCATGTGATCACATCAATTGATGCAGAAAAAGAACAGAACAAAATACAACACCCACACACGATTAAAAAAAAAAAAAACTGTTAGCGAACTAGCAATAAAAGGGAACTTCCTCAAGGTGAAAAAGAACACCTACAAGAAACCTACAGCTAACATCCTAGTTGGTGGCAAAAGACTTGAGGGTCTCCCTCTAAGATCAGGAACAAAGCAAGAATGTCTGCTCTCATTCTTGAACCACTCGCATTCAACGTTGTGCTGGAAGTCTCAGAGAGGAAAGACGTAAAGCAAAAGAGATAAAAGGAACTTCCAGAGAGCTGAACATGTGGAGGTTCCTGGAGGGTGGCGTGCCCAGAGAGGGCAAGGAAGTTCTGGGTCCCTTCCCCGTATACCTTGCTTATCCAAAGAGGGGTTCGTGGGAACCCTAACTTGAAGCTGTTTAAAGACTTTACCTAGATTTTGCTCCTGCTCCAAGACGGCCAACTAGATGCAGCCAGGAGAAAGAAACCTCTCCCACTAAGGGACAGGGACACTGAGGACAGGTGCACTCCTAGACTCCTAGATCTTCAGAGGAAAGGCCCTGAGAGTGGATGGAGGGAAGACACAGAGGCTGAAGGGAAGACAGAGGAGGAGGCTGGGAACCCTGCACAGGGTTACTGTGCACCAGGAATCGTTCCTGGCTCCCAATGACTCCTGTGAAGGGGGTGACTTGAACTAGCAAGGGGCATCACACTCTTGCCATGGCCTCTGGAATCCCGGCAGGAGGGACCCCTTGACCATCACTGCCAGCTGCGTTGGCAGGGGAAGCTACTCAAAGAAGTGGTAGTAGGCCGGGCGCGGTGGTTCAAGCCTGTAATCCCAGCACTTTGGGAGGCTGGGATGGGCGGATCACGAGGTCAGGAGATCGAGACCATCCTGGCTAACCTGGTGAAACCCCGTCTCTACTAAAAAAAAAATACACACACACACACAAAAAACTAGCCGGGCGAGGTGGCGGGCACCTGTAGTCCCAGCTACTCGGGAGGCTGAGGCAGGAGAATGGCGTAAACCCGGGAGGCAGAGCTTGCAGTGAGCTGAGATCCGGCCACTGCACTCCAGCCTGGGCGACAGAGCGAGACTCTGTCTCAAAAAAAAAAAAGTGGTAGTGATGCAGGGCAGGTGAGCCCCAAAACTGAGACAGCCCAGGAGGGTTCTTGGCTTCACCTAGGAAAGAACTCAAGGGCGAGCCGGTGGTGATAAACAGAACTTTTACTAAAACAGACACATGCACAGCAGCAGAGCAGCACAGCTCCCTGTGAAGTGGGGCTACCCCATGGGCAGCACGCCCAGAGCAGCAGCTCTGCAGTCACATTTATACTGACTTTTAATTATATGCAAATTAAGGGACAGTCCATAAAGAAATTTCTAGAATGTAGGTGGTAGCTTCTGGGTTGTTGGGTCATTGCCGTGAAAAGGGACGGTAACTTCCAAGTGTTGCCATGACAATGGTAAACTGACAGCAGACTGTGAGGTGGGTCTTACGGGGAGGCGCTTCTGCCCTGACCTGTTTTAGCTAGTCCTTACTTTGGTCTGGTGTGAAGCCTCACCTCCTAAGTCGAGTTCTGCTTCCTACCTCAGTCGGGGCAGAACTCCAGCCTGAGCCAGGCCAGGGGGTTTGATGCAGAAGCATGTGTGGTGGAGCACAGCCAGGACGCCCATCCCCTAGGCTTGACTTGCTCTCACAGGAGACTTTAGCCGTAGGGGAACTGTCAGACCTGAACTCTCCAGGGTAGTCTTGCCCATCAGATGGGGCTGGTCGGACCTGAGCAACCCTCAGTCTGCTGGCCTCTCCTGCGGCCCCAGCCTGGCCAAGCCTGCTTGCAGTACAATCCCCAGGTACCTCCTGGGGCAGCATCAGAGCTACTGCACTGGCAGACTATACCTGAACGGGGAGTGCTCCTGCACAGCGTCCCCATGGACACACTAGCCCGCCTGAGCCCTGCTCCCACTGAAGCCTCCCCCGTGTGGTTTTGCCTGCAGGCTCTTGCCCACAGCCACCCTCAATATCGTTTTGCTGGTTGTGTGTGTGGGTGGACCTAGCCCACCCTTCCCCAACAGCATGCCTGTGTGTGCACCCTGCTGTGCCACTGGTTGCCAGTAAGTGCACCCCAGCCCCCCATTCTCCTCTGCCACCACCATTGTTGTCAGAGTGTTGGCAGCATACAGCCTGCCAGCCCCACCCCTGCCCGTGCCCCACCCATGCTGGGCCTCCCGCAGGAAACTAGGCAGAGAAAACAGTGGACCTACATGCAGCCCTGAGCAGCCACTGCTGCCAGTGTGAACATGCACAAAGGGCACACACAGTCCTGCATCCACCAGCGTCCCGCCCCCATGCTAACCCTACCATTGGCACCAACGAACAGGTGCACATTTGCCAGCGTGGCTCCTGCCGCCACCCCAGCCACACTGCCACCACTGCTGCTGCTACAAATGCCCTCCCAGAGGCTGGCTCCCTGACATTCACTAGCACCCTGTCACAGCCGATGAGCATGCACCCCGCCGTGCTGCTGCTGGCACATGCAAACAAGGACAGATCCCGCTGCCACCACCCTATGAAGTGCTTTGCCTGGCACCACCCACTGGAGTGTTGTGACCAGTTGTCTGAGAGCAGCGTGGCCCCTCCAGCAGAGCAGGTTTCTAACCTGAAGGAGCCAGAGATCAAAGCCAGGGCTGGATACCAGTTCTCTAGAGTTAGAACATGCAGTTCAGGAGTCCTGAACTGAGCCTTGGTCCCCTAAAATTGTCCAATAATGAAGCCATCCAACGGAACCCACCTTATACACAATCAAATCCCCAGGGTCATCAAATAGGATAAAGGAAAAAGAAACCCATTCAAAAGACAGCAACTTCAAAGACTGAAGGAATATCAGCCCACAAAAATGAGAAAGAACCAGCACAAGGGCTCTTGACAACTCAAATAACCAGTGTATCCTCTTTCCTCCAAATGACTGCAGCAGTTCTCCAGCAAGAGTTCTTAACTAGGTTGAGATGGCTGAAATGACAGAGATAGACTTCAGAATATGGATAGGAATAAAGATCATTGAGATTCAGGAGAACACTGAAACCCAATCTAAGGAGGCTAAGAATTATAATACAACAGTATATGAGCTGGCAGACAAAATAGCCAGGATAGAAAAGGATGTAACTGACCTGATACAGCTGAAAAACACAGTACAAGAATTTAACAATGTAATCACAAGTATTAACAGTAGTATAGACCAAGCTGAGGAAAGAATCTCAGAGCTTGAAGACTGGCTTTCTGAAATAAGACAGTCAGATAAGAATAGAGAAAAAATAATGAAAAGGAATGGACAAAGCCTCCAAGAAACATGGGATTAAAAGAGACCAAATTTACAACTCATTGGTATCCCTGAAAGAGAAGGGGAAAAGGAAGCAACTTGGAAAACATATTTCAGGATACCATCCGTGAGAACTTCCCCAGTCTAGCTAGAGAGGCCAATATTCAAAATCAGGGAATGCAGAGAACCCCTGCAAAATACTTCCCAAGATCATCCCCAAAATATGTAATCATCAGATTGTCCAGGGTCAAAATGAAAGAAGCTAGAGAGACACAGCAGGTCACCTACAAAGGGAAGCCCATCAGACTAACAGTGGGCCTCTCAGCAGAAACCCTACAAGCCAGAAGAGATTGGGGGCCTATATTAAACACCCTTTTTTTTTTTGAGATGGAGTCTCATTCTGTGGCCCAGGCTGGTGTGCAAGGGTGGGATCTCCGCAGCTCACTGCAACCTCTGCCTCCCAGGTTCGAGCAATTCTGCCTCAGCCTCCCAAGTAGCTGGGACTACAGGCGTGTACCACCACGTGCAACTAATTTTTGTATTTTTAGTAAAGACCGTGTTTCACCATGTTGGTCAGGCTGGTCTTGAACTCCTGACCTCAGGTGATCCCCCTGCATGAGCCTCCCAAAGTGCTGGGATTACAGGTGTGAGCCACCACTCCTGGCCAATATATTAAACATTCTTAAAGAAATTCCAGTCCAGAATTTCACATCTGGCCAAACTAACCTTCATAAGCAAAGGAGAAATGAGATCATTTTCAAGTCGGGTGTGCTGGCTCACACCTGTAATCCCACACTTTAGGAAGCTGAGGTGGGTGGAACGCCTAAATCCAGGAGTTTGAGACTAGCCTGGGAAACATGGAAAAACCCCATCTCTACAAAAAATATATAAATTAGCTGGGTGTGGTGGTACCTGCCTATAGTCCCAGGTACTTGGTAGGCTGAAGCCAGAGAATAGCTTGTGCCAGGGAGGTAGAGGTTGCAGTGAGCTATGAGCATGCCACTGCACTCCAGTATGAGCAACAGAATGAGACCCTGTCTCAAAAAAAAAAAAAAATGAAGAAGAAAGAAAGATCCTTTCAGACAAGCAAATGCTGAGGGAATTTGTTACCAGCAGACCTGCCTTACCTGTTTCAGAAGCACTAAATATGAAAAGAAGGCTGGGTGTGGTGGCTCCTTCCTGTAATCCCAGCACTTTGGGAGGCTGAGGTAGGCGAATCACCTGAGGTGAGGAGTTCGACACCAGCCTGGCCAACATGGTGTAACCCCGTATCTACTAAAAATACAAAAATCAGCTGGGCATGGTGGTGGGTACCTGTAATCCCAGCTACCTAAGAGGTTAAGGCAGGAGAATAATTTGAGCCAGGAAGGCAGAGGTTGCAGTGAACAGAGATCATGCCACTGCACTCCAGCCTGGGTGACAGGGCAAGACTCCATCTCAAAAACAAAACAAAACAAAACAAAACAAAATTAAATTAAAAAAGCCGGGTGCACTGACTCATGCCTGTAATCCCAGCACTTTAGGAGGCCAAGGCAGGTGGATCACGAGGTCAGGAGATGGAGACCATCCTGGCTAACACAGTGAAACCCTGTCTCTACTAAAAATACAAAAACAAAATTAGCCAGGCTTAGTGGCATGTTCCTGTAGTCCCAGCTACTGGGGAGACTGAGGCAGGAGAATCACTTGAACCTGGGAAGCAGAGGTTGCAGTGAGCTGAGATCATGCCATTGCACTCCAGCCTGGGCTATGCAGCAAGACTCCATCTCAAAAAAAAAAAAAAAAGAAAGAAAAGGCCATTACCAGCCACTACAAAAACACACTTAAGTATACAGACAAGTGACACTATAGAGCAACTACACAAACAAGTCAGCATAATGAACAGCTAACAACACAATGACAGGATCAAATACACACATATCAATACCAACCTTGAATGTAAATGGGCTAAATGCCCCAATTGAAAGGCACAGAGTGGCAAGAGCTGGATAAAGAAGTAAGACCAAATGGTATGCTGCCTTTAAGACACTCATCTGACACTCATCTTGGCTGGGTACAGTGGCTCATGCCTGTAATATCCCAGCACTTTGGGAGGCCGAGGCAGGTGGATCACTTGAGGTCAGGAGTTCGAGATCAGCATGGCCAACATGGTGAAACCCCGTCTCTACTAAAAATACAAAACTTAGCCAGGTGTGGTGGTGCATGCCTGTAATCCCAACTACTCAGGAGGCTGAGGCAGGAGAATTGCTTGAACCTGGGGGGCAGAGGTTGCAGTGAGCCGAGATTGCACCACTGCACTCCAGCCTGGGCAACACAGCAAGACTCTGCCTCAAAAGAAAAAAAAAAAAAAGACCCATCTCAGATGCAATAACCCCCATAGACTCAAAATGGAGAAAAGTCTACCAAGCAAATAGAAAACAGACAAAAGCAGAGTAGCAATCTTAATTTCAGACAAAACAGACTTTAAGCCAACAAAGATAGAAAAAAGACAAAGAAGGGCATTGCATAATAGGGGATTCAATTCAACAAGATCTAACTATCCTAAATAAATATGCAGCCAACAGGAGCACCCAGATTCATAAAGCAAGTTTTAGAGACCTACAAGGAGACTCAGACTCCCACACAATATCAATGGAAGACTTCAACACCCCACTGACAGTATTAGACAGATCACTGGGGCAGAAAAATTAACAAAGATATCCAAAACCTTAACTCAGCACTGGATCAACTGAACCTGACAGATATCTACAGAACTCTCCACCCAAAAACAAGAGAACATATCTGATCTGTACATGGCATATACTCTAAAAACAACCACGCAATTGGACATAAAACAACCCTCAGCAAATGCAAAAGAACCAAAAGCATACCACCCACTCTCTCAGACCACAAATCAATAAAAACAGAATTCAAAACGAAGAAAATCGCTCAAAGCCATACAATTACATGGAAAGTAAACAACCTGCTCCTGAATGACTTTTGGGTAAATAATGAAATTAAGGCAGATGTCAAGAAATTATTTGAAACGAATGAGAACAAAGACACAACAGACCAGAATCTCTGGGACACAGCTAAGGCAATGTTAAGAGAAATTTACAGCACTATATGCCCACATCAAAAAGTTGGAAAGATCTCAAATTAACAACCTAACATCACAACTAAAAGAATTCATGAAGCAAAAGCCTCTACCTCTAAAGCTAGCAGAAGACAAGAAATAACCAAAATCACAGCTGAACTGAAGAAGACTGAGACACAAAAACACCATTCAAAACATCAAGTAAGCCAGGAGCTGATGTTTTAAAAGAATGAATAAGATACACAGGCTGCTAGTTAGACTAATAACAAAAAAAAAATCCAAATAAATACAATTAGAAACGAAAAAGGGGATATTACCATTGATCCCGCAGAAATACAAATAACCCTCAGAGACTATTAGTAACACTTCTATGCACACTAACTAGAAAATCTAGAAGAAATGGATAATTTCCTGGACACATATACCCTTTCAAGATGGAACCAGGGAGAAACTGAATCTCTGAACAGACCAATAATGAGCTCCAAAATTGAATCAGTAATAAATAGCCTACCCACCAAAAAAAGCCCTGGACCAGATGGATTCACAGCTGAATTCTATCAGATGTACAAAGAAGAGCTGGTACCATTCCTACTGAAATGATTCCAAAAAATTTGAGGAGGAGGGACTCCTCCTCAACTCATTCTGTGAAGCCAGCATCATCCTGATATCAAAACCTGGCAGAGATGCAACAACAAAAAAACTTCAGGCCAATATCCTTTATGAACATTGATGCAAAAATCCTCAACAAAATACTAGCAAACTGAATCCAGCAGTACATCAAAAAGCTAATCCACCACAAACAAGAAGGCTTTTTTATCCCTGGGATTCAAGGTTGGTTCAATATATGCAAATCAATAAACATGATTCATCACATAAACTGAACTAAAGGCAGAAACTACATGATCATCTCAATAGATGCCGAAAAGGCTTTCAATAAAATTCAACATCTCTTCATGTTAAAAACTCTCAACAAACTAGGGTTTTTTGGGTTTTTGTTTTTGTTTTTTTTTTTTTGGAGACAGGGTCTTGCTCTGTCGCCCAGGCTGGAGTGCGGTGGCACAATCTGGACTCACTGCAACCTCCGCCTCTGGCGCTCAAGTGATCCTCCCACCTCAGCCACCCGAGTAGCTGGGATCACAGGCACACATCACCACACCTGGCTAATTTTCCTGTTTTTAGTATAGCGTGAGCTACCATGCCCAGCCAACAAACTAGGTTTTGAAGGAACATACCTAAAATAATAAGATCCATTTACGACAAATCCACAGCCAACATCATACTGAATGGGCAAAAGCTGGAAGCATTCCCCTTGAAAACCGGCATAAGACAAAGATGCCCTCTCTCACCACTCCTATTCAATATAGTACTGGGGGCCGGGCAGGGTGGCTGACTCCTGTAATCCCAACACTTTGCAAGGCTGAGGCAGGCAGATCACCTGAGGTCAGGAGTTCGATACCACCCTGGCCAACATGGTAAAACCCTGTTTCTACTAAAAATACAAAAATTAGCTGGGCACAGTGGCATGCGCCTGTAATCCCAGCTACCTGGGAGGCTGAGGCTGGAGAATCACTTGAACCCGGGAGGCGGAGGTTGCACTGAGCCAAGATCATGCAACTTGTATTATAGCCTGGGCTACAAAGTGAGACTCTGGCTAAAACAAAAACAAAAACAAAAACACTACTAAGAGAATAAGAAGATAAGCTACAGACTGGGAGAAAATACTTGCGAATCACCTATCTGACAGAAGACTTCTCTCTGGACATACAAAGAATTGTCAAGGCTCAACTATACAAAAATAACCCAATTTTAAAATGCTAAAAAGATGCACAGAGACACTTCTCCAAAGAGGATATACAGATGACAAAGAAACATGTAAAGCAATGCTCAACATTATTAGCCATTAAGAAAATGCAATAGGCCAGGCGCAGTAGCTCACACTTGTAATCCCAGCACTTTGGGAGGCGGAGGCAGGTGGATCATCCGAGGTCAGGAGTTCAAAACCAGCCTGGCCAACATGGTGAAACCCCATCTCTAGTAAAAATACAACAATGAGCCGGGCCTGGTGGTGGGCGCCTGTAATCCCAGCTACTCAGGAGGCTGAGGCAGGAGAATCGCTTGAGCCTGGGAGGCAGAGGTTGCAGTGAGTGGAGATAGCGGCATTGCACTGCAGCCTGGGCGACAAGAGTGAGACTGCATCTCAAAAAAAAACCCACCCAACTATGCTGAGATACTACGACATAACTATTAGGATGACAGAAATAAAGCTACTGACCAAGGATGTGGGGTCATCACAACCCTCATCCGCTGCTGGTGAGAATGCAAAACGGCAATGGTTTGGCAGTTTCTTCTAAAGGTAAACATACACTTACCGTGTGACCCAGCCATCCCACTCCTGGGTATTTACCCTAGAGAGATGAAAACTTACGTCCACACACAAACCTGGACACGACATGTTTCTAGCAACTCTATTGACAATTGCCAAAGATTGGAAAACCACCCAAATGTCCTTCTGTGGTTCAGAACAGAAAATAAATACAAATAAATATAAAAGGGAATAGACTTTTGATACACAGAGCAATTGGATTTGCATGAATCGCCAAGAATTAGAAGGAGTTAAAGAAGCCAGACTTGAGAGCTCATGACTGTATGACGCCATTCATACGACAATCTCAGAAAGGCAGCTACAGTGACACATGATGCCGCTCGTGTGACAATCACAACACGATGAAGACTCCAGTGATGGAGAATAGATCAATGGCGGCCAGGAAATGGGCAAGAGGGGAGCGCGGAGCTGCGAAGGGGCAACATGAGGAGGTTTTGAGGTTCTGTGTCTTGGGTGTGGTGATGGGTACACAAATCTGCACAAACACTAAAATTCATTTTCAAAATGTCAACTTTCCTCATAATTAAAAAACTAAAAAAAAAAACAAGAACAAATATATACAAAACAGTAACACTGAACGCAAAATCAAAACCCAAATGACAACAAAAAAATAAGTTGTAGGAGAACCACATCTTATGATCTCAGGTTTATAAAAAAACCAACATATTTGTTTCTGTCTATCTACAGAATGAGGCCCGAGAGGCTGACAGTGAATAAATCCTAATCTTTCTGATTATAGGAGCCCTTTGGTTTCTTTTTTTTTTTTTTTCTTTTTTCTGTACATGGTGACTGATAAGAGCCCTTTACTTTCTAACCTCATACCCTGCTTCTAATTTTTAAAAATAATGTGCATGTATGGATTCTCAGTCAGCATAAATGATAATAAAGATAAAACAAGCTTTAGCCGAGCATGGTGGCGGGCGCCTGTAATCCCGGCTACTCAGGAGGCTGAGGCAGGAGAATCGCCTGAACCTGGGAGGCGCAGGTTGCAGTGAGCCGAGATTGCGCCACTGCACTCCAGCCTGGGCAACAGAATGAGACTCAGTCTCAAAAAAAAAGATACGACAAATTCACATTTCAATGAGTGGCCCAAACTGAATCCTACTATTTGTTACCACACAGAATGGCTCTTGGGGCTTTGCCAGTTTTAAAATGCTGTGTTTATTTCTATCATGGAGGAGATAAAACCCTACAGAGGAAGGAAAGAAAGGAGGCCTACCAAGAGGTTGACAGACTCGATGACGTCCAGGAACACCTCATTCTTCCGATACTTGATGCCTTCGGACCGCCAGGACACCGCGTTGGTGACGGTGGCTGGGGGCCGCGGGGCCCCTGTTTCCAGCTTGTGGCCTTCCTGAGTGATGTACCTGTGGGGCCACATGCTCAGAATGAAGCAGGTGGCACCTGCACCAACGCCACAGCTTCTGGCCCTGAGATTTCGGCAGGGTCAGGGCAGGTGCAGGGCAGGTTCTGGCCACCTTGAAAACAGCCCCTGGATTTCAGCAGCTCCAGAAAAGGCAGCCTGTGGTTTCACCTGGGGCTGCTTCATACAAGAAAATCTTCACAATTTCCAAAAGCCAACATGCTTAAGTTATAGAGTCTAAAGTGCTCATTTTGGGGGGCCAAGAGGACCATGCTGGGGAGGAAAACAAGAAGTACGTGTGAGCTGCTACCCATCCCCGCTGAGCACGCGGATGGAACTGCCGCCTCGAAGCGTAACCTGGTGACCCCACCCCGCTGAGGGAGCAGCAGGTGCAGTGGTTAGGAACACAGGCTTCTCGGGGAGTCTGTTTGCTTGACCCCCTGTAAAACGGGGAGACAGTAAATGGGGAGGCTATGAATCCAGTGAATGTGAAGTGCTGGGGCCTGGCCCCCAGGAAGCACTTAATTCACGTTGCTTACTGTCTGAAGGGCAGGATTCCAAAGAGGAGAGATTTCGATCACAGTCTCATTTTATGACAGTAAAAACAAAGGAGCTACCTTAGTAGCAACGGACTGAGGGCATCCGTGCGGATGCAGAGTAAAGACGAGGAACAGGAAAAGCACTGTTACGTGGGGGTATAGAGGAGGAAACAAATGAAAACCACTAAGCAACTTAGTAAAAACCCGAATACGGCTGGAGGTGGAAGGCGGGTGGGGGACAACACGAACACAAATTTGCCCCTCTGTTTCCACACCTGATGACATCGATGTCATGACACTGCCCAGGCCTGGCCCCAGGCCCCACCCCTGCCCACTCACTCCTGCAGGATCTTGCTGTCGGTGGTCTGGGGGTAGCCGAAGTCCATGAGCTCGTCCAGCAGCTCGTAGATGATGACAAAGTTGTCCCGGATGCTCTCCTCCTCCAGCTCCTTGAAGTACTCGGAAAACACCTGTGGCGGTGAGGGAGGGAGGGAGGGAGGGAGGGATGGGAGGCAGATCGTTGAGCAGACAGATGAGGAATGAATGAACGCTTGCACACATTCATTTGCCCACTAAGTCCTACCAACAGCCCACTTCCCAGGCTTGGTGGCGTGCTACAGGCCCTGGACCCAGGTAATGGGGCAGGAGGACAGCAGTGGCTGGCTGTGGGGTGGGACCAGTCTAGAGCTGCTACAGATGTCCCCGTTCTCTTCCCTGCCCAGACACTCCCAGGCAGGCAGCCCCTCCTGAGCGACTGTAACTGTCATCCCTTCCTAAGTCTGGAGTGACTCAGGCGAGGACCTGATGAGCTACCATCTTCCCCATTTCAATGGAAAGCTCAGAAGGTTAAGGAAGGGACGCCAAAGAAGAAGGACTGCTAGAAGCACTTTTGCAGGCACGAATGCTGAAGGAAGGGGCGTCACTAAAGCAGAAAGGAACAGCCCAACCCTTGGGTGAGGACCTTCCCTTTCCCTCATCCCCCATCCTCTGTTCTGCTGACCCCGCGTGCTTCAGGACCGTGATCGCCCGGCCTCTGCTTGGAAACCACAGGTATCACAGCCAGGCCCAGCCCTGCCTGTGACAGCACCACGGGTCCAGTGAAGGCAGCCCTTGGCCTGCACGTGGGGCCTTCCCAGGTGACCCTCAGCTCCTTCCCCAAGCCCTCGCTGCCCAGGCTTGCCCCTGTTCCCCAACACAGGCGGCATCAGTGAGGGATGAAAGCTTTCCCAGGCCCAGCACAGGCCTCCTGGGTCCTATTCCCCACTTTCTTGAGCCCCAGAGCCCGCCTCAGCCAGGCTCATCCTCTCCGGGAAGCCAGCAGCAGCCTCCTCACTGGCCTCCAGGCTGCCTTCAAGTCCTCCTTCTGCTCAGCAGCCAGAGAGGCTGCTTTAGATCAAACCATGTCTCGTCAGTCTCCTGCTTAAAGCACTCCACTACCTTTCATCAGAAGTGGAATGAAATCCACACCCCTGTATAATCTGCCCTCTTCTCAGCTGACCTCGGCCTCATACTCTGCCACAGGCATGCTGGCCTCCCTGGCCGCACCACACACACACCTGTCCCAGGACCTTTGCCCTGGCTGCTGTCTGCATCTCACTGGCAGCCTGGGCCTGGCGTGTCAGCTCTCTCCAAGGTGGGCCTCGGGCATCTGTGCCTTGAGAGTCCCCTGGGAGATTCTGAGCTGGCTCAGCTCTGCAGCTCTGCTGGTTATTCCAGCCCCATCAGCTGGTCACCCCACATCCTTCCAAAGCTGGCTGGGGGACTTGCTTGTCCCTTCCAGGGTCAGGGCACCCCTGCTCAGCCCCACCTTTTCCTGTTCACTTTCCTTTCTTCCCCAGGGTCAGGGAGCAACATGAGCTACAGA
This sequence comes from Piliocolobus tephrosceles, assembly GCF_002776525.5. Lineage (NCBI taxonomy): Eukaryota > Metazoa > Chordata > Mammalia > Primates > Cercopithecidae > Piliocolobus > Piliocolobus tephrosceles. Next base: position 37,036,134 of record NC_045454.1, read on the forward strand.
ATTCCACAGGCATGGCGGGGGGTTTGGGCTCCCCTTTGCCACCTCCTGGGGTTCCAGCCCCAGCACTCCCCAGGGAGGCCACGGCTATCTCTAAGATGGCCAGGCATGGGGAGGTCCACAAGCAGGGCCAAGACAACTGCCACCCAAGCCCACGGCCCCTCTGAGCGAGACTCACCTGCACCACCTTGTAGAGGAAGGAGAAGACCAGTGACACGCATGCATTCTTCTTGGATGTGGCAACCACTGCATGGTGGTCAGAGTTAAGGAGTATTCAGAGGCTGGGGCTGCTGCCTGGAAGATCCCGGTTCATGGAGGGACCTTCTAACCCTTACAACCCTCAGAGCCTTCCCTCCCCCCACTCCCAGTCGTTGACTTGGCTCATGGTAGGCTACCAAGCTCCTGGTCCAAGCTACACCTGGGACACAGGAGTCACCAGAAAGACATGCTTCCAGGCCCCAGGGAGCACTCACTGAGATGGAGAATCACAGGGATGGCAGGTGGCACAGGGCACCTGTCCCAGTGGCTGGGTGAGGAGTTGCTCTGAGCAGGGAGGGAGTGAGGCTCATTCCAGGAGCAGAAAGCAGGACACACTGGCCCTGCTCCTCCAAAGCTGACACCTCGCCATGACCCTGATGAGGTCCAGGGTCCCATGGCCAGACTCTGCGGCAAGTAGCCAGGGCCAATTCTGGCTTCAGCCCTTCCTGTCTTTGGAAACATAAGCCTTGGCCCATGAAATAAACCTTTCTAAAGAAACCTCAATATTTCTCTCCTGTGTAATGGGGGCCTGTGAATGAACTCACCAAGGCAATGTATGTGAGATGTCTGGCACAGATGCTCCCTTCTACCACGTGAGCCAGCCCCTGTCTCCCAGCGTCAGTTCTTTTTCCCCTAATGGGCCCCCAGAGAAGGTTGGTTCTTCCCCTGTAAGCCCACGCACTGCACCGTGGACATCCCTGTTCACAGCACGTCTGTGCCGCCCGGCTTGTCTGCCCAGCAGTGAGCTCTAGGAGGGAGGGCGGGGGCTGCATCCTCTCTCTTCCCGCCTCACCCCAGAACAGCACAGGGCCCCAGGAAAGGGACGCTGGCCCAGTCAAACGAGCGCTGCCCTCCCTCCTGCTGCCTGGCAACGTGCCCTCCCCAGATGCTTTACAAGCAGGGGCAGTGGGTGCCTCTCAGCCACCGCCTTGCTGAGAACTGTCCCGGCTGGGGGTGAAAGGATGTCCACTCAGCCAGAGGGGTGAGCCCTCCCTGCCTCTTCCCTAGATGCCCAGGTGTGAAATGTGGGGGCCCAACCAGAAACTGATCTGATGGCTCCTGCTGAGCTCGGACCACAGCCACCTCACCCTCCTCTCAATACCTGGGTGGCTTCAGAGGACTGTCAGCTCCCTGGGTTAAAAGCCACCTAAGATCATCTTCAGAGCTATTCTGAGGGCCTTCCAGACCCAGGTGAAATATACACAGAGGCACACCACAGGGAGCCCTGGACCAGCACGGCCCACATGGGAATGTGCACATGAGTCACGAGGAACAGATCTTCCTACAGTGCAGATTCTGACAGGGCAGGGCTGGGTGGAGCCCCGGATTCTGCATTTCCAAAGGGCTCCCAGGGGAGGTTCTGGCCCATTGGCCACACTGTACTGGCAAGGCCCCAAGTGTCTCCAAGAACACAGGAAAGGGCAGAGAGCCCATGTCTGCTGAGAGCAATGTGCACAAGTCAGCTCAACTGACCCGAATGGTCCTGCAGCGAGGGGTCGTTGTTCCCACCGAACTGTGGGAAGGTGAGGGATTCGCCTCCACGAACTGCTGGAGCTGGGGCTCAAACCAGGCTGTGGGCTGCAAAGCAGGCCCTTCCGCAGTAGTGTGGGTACGGAGATGGGCCTGCAGGTCTGCCCAAAGCCGTGGGGTGGCCAGTTAGACCTCCTGGGTAGAAACTGGCTTGGCCAAGTCTCCCCATGGGCCCAAGGACAGGAAGGATGGGGGGCTCTGAGATCTGGGCAGGACTGTGAGGAGTCTCTCCCCTTCTCTGTACCCTCCCACCCCTCCGTGGTCCAGGCCACTTCCCCTCCCACCTGCACGATGGCCCCAGCCTACTCCGCACCTACCCATGTCCTCTCCTGTCCCCAGTCTTGCCCCACTCAGCAGCCAACCTCCAGAAGATGCACATCTAAAAGCCTCCAAAGACTTCCTGTCACATTTCAGATGTTCTTTGAGACCCCAGACCCCGTTGACCACTCCAGCCTCACTGCTGCCACACGCCCCCTTGAAGGCTCCAGCCACCCCGATTGCAGCTGCTGATATGAGCCTTTCCCCTGCAGAGCCTTCACCCACGCCTAGTACCTGCCTGCCCCTCCAGCTGGCAGAAGCCAGGCCTCCCTGCAGGCTTCCTCCAGGGTGTCACTTCCCTTCCTGGGCCCCTGGGCCAAAGGAGTTCAAGTCACACCTGCTCCTCTCCCCACACCTATCACGCATGTCATCGTGCATTCTCTGCCTGTCTCTGCAGGCAGCAGGGAGCTCCAGGAGGGCTTGGCTGTGTCCAATGCTCCCGCTGTGCACAAACCAGTCCTGGTTGAAGGTGTGTGGATGTGCACACACACCAACACCCACACAGGAGTCTCCTGGGAGCTGCCCCAGTAAAGGGATACGATACAGGTTGTTGTGTTTGATCCACATGAAACGGACCCCCCCGTGGGCCAGGATGGGCGACAGCATCCCCTCCTCCTCCTTCTCCATCAGGATGGGCATGAAGTGCTCCACCTCCGACATGTCCACGTCGCCACGGTAGTTCCGGCAGATGAGCACCTGGGGTGGGGAAGGAAGAGGAACGATGCTTGCATTTTCAGTTCTACAATCCAGGGGCTTGGGGCAGGGGGTGAGATGCACCAGCCTGCTTCCCTATGGGGACTCTGGCCATGGCCCCTATCTGCAAAAGAGCAGGACTGGATGCCATTCTGATCTCCATCGCCCAGGGAATTCCTGGAGAAGAGCATCTCCCAGTGTGAACGTCCACAGGGGCCACTGCAGTTCTTTGCATGGTGAGGGTAGAGGGGAACTCTGCGGCAAAGGTCCAGGACCGAATCATTCAAAGACATCAGGTTAAGTAATGCCTCACAAGCTCTCAACGCAGACCTTCTCAGAGCCTTTGCTGGGCCAACGCACCCTGTTCTCCCGCCTGTGTCAGGGCGCCCACTCCCCCTGAAGATTCGTATCGACTGAAGTCTACCGGTGGCCTGAAGAGAAGAAGCCCTCTTCCTGGTCTCTCTTTCATAGCCTGTGGGTCAGGATATACAGCATCCAGAAACCTTGTCCACTGCTGATAGGAAAGGAAAATGGGACAGCTACTTTGGTGTAGTCTGGCAGTTTCTCAAAAAGTGAAACCCAGTGTTACCATACGATCCAGTCATTCCTCTCTCTGGTATTTACCCAAGAGAAATGAAACCACATGTCTGCATAAAGACTAGCACGAGAATGTTAACAGCAGCTTTAACTGAAACAGACCCAGACTAGAAACAATGCCGATGTCCTTCAGCAGGTGAACTAGAAACAAACTGTCCGTGCACACCATGAGAAGCACGCCTCGGCAATGAAAGGGATCGGACTCCCGATACACGGGCGCATCAGAATCACTGTGCTGGCTGAGAGAAACCAGACTAACGAGCGCTCATCCTGTATGACTGCACGTGTATTAAAGCGTAGAAAATGGTGATGAAAAACACATCGGTGGCTGCCTAGGGATGGGGCTGGACAACAAAAGGGCCTGAGGAAGCTTTCGGGGGCGATGGAATGTGTAGTTACGGCTTCCCACATGACTGAGCTCATCAAATTGTACACTTTAGATAAGTGCAGGTTATTAATGCAAATTACATCTCATTAAAGAAAAAAAGGAGGTCGGAAGTTTTGCTAGCCTGGGCACGGCTGCGGTTGGAGATGCTGCCTGGAGCAGCTGCAGCTCTTGGGGCCTGCAGGACAGCCAGCTGCAGGACTCAGCAACGCACTGAGAAGGCCATTGCGGCGCTGACCATCCTGGGAACCAACTGCCTCAGAACTTGGCATTTCATCACACGCTGCCTCTATTCTCTTAAGGAGAGACTGGGGGTGGTGGAGGGTGGCACCTTCCTTTCCTAGTGTCTCCTTCGTGGCCTGTGGGACTGAATGGAGGGAGGCAGGTGATGACATGTTAAGGGACCAGCCCCTCCCCCTGCTGTCACTCTTGACCCCCTAGGTCCTTCCTCACAAAGGGTGACAGGGCTTTTCCTACACAGAAGCCAGATGGGGTCTCTCTCCCACTGTTGAACTGCCACCTACCCCAGCCTCCCTGGCACTGAGAACAAAGCCTGAGTCCGTCCTTGTGGCTCCCAAGGACCGGTGTGGTCTGGCTCCTCACAGCCTCTCTGACGCCTCTCTGCCTGCGCTGCCCTGGTTCATTCCCCTCCAGCCTGGCCCCTTAGCTGGTCTCTGAGTGATCCACATCTGTTCCCACCTTGGGCCTTTGCCCTGACCTGGCTCTTCTCATTTCTCAAGCCTCAGCTCAAATGATACCTCCTCTAAGAGTCCTCCCAGCTGGGCGCAGTGGCTTACGCCTGTAATCCCAGCACTTTGGGAGGCCAAGGTGGGCGGATCACGAGGTCAGGAGTTTGAGACCAGCCTGATCAATATGGTGAAACCCCATCTCTATTAAAAATACAAAATTAGCCAGGTATGGTGGTGCATGACTGTAACCCCAGATACTTGGGAGGCTAAGGCAGGAGAATCACTTGAACCCAGGAGGCAGAGGTTGCAGTGAGCTGAGGTTGTGCCATTGCACTCCAGCCTGGGTGATAGAACATAACTCTGTCTCAAAAAAAAAAAAAAAAAAAAAAAAAAAAAGAAGTCCTTCCTGTTTGCTCTGACTGAGATCATGTCCCATTCCTCTGCACCCTGACCCCTGCTTTATCCCTATCACCTGCTGTGTTATACATTTATTTGTATCCTCGTCTATTGTCTGACATCCCCTGAGAACAGTGATGACTCCTGTCTCATTCACAGCTGTGTTCCAGCACCCAGAACGGGGCCTGGCCCATAGTAGGTGCTCAGTAAACATTTGTGGAGTGAATATGGGGGTGAGGAGAAAACGGAAGCAAGGATAATGTCCAGGTCTCCAGTGCAGATGGCTGAATGGGTGATGGCATCACTGAGATGGAGAGAGAGCAGGAAGGGAATGCATTTAGAGAAATGCTGAATTTGTGGTGGCGGCGGGACCTCCCCAGTGTCCCAGAGGCCAGTGGATCTCCAGAGAAGTGCTGTGGACAAAGTCGAGAGTCACCGGCCCATGGACATGAGTCGAAGTCCACCTGGGAAGAGTGACAGCATGGGGAGGCACACGTGGGCCTGAGCCACTCCACAGCCCTGAGGAGGGCAGAAAAGGAGGAGAGCAGGCAGTGCGAGAAACAGGAGGAAACCCCCCAGAGCGCGGCCTCCCGGAAGAAGGGAGCGCTGAAGAGCAGGTGGTTAGTGGTGTAAGAAGCCAGCTAGATAAAGCGGAGAAGCTTCCTACTAGGAGAGCTTCCTTCCAGCCCAGTGTGGCCACGCCGGTGTCCTCGGTGACCAGACACGTGGCCATGAATTTCTCAGTGTGCTTTATTTTTTATTAAATGCAGTCGGCTCACGAGGCCGACTTTGGAAACAGGAGGTCCGTGGGTTGTAGAATAAGAAAGGGCATCATGGTTGCAGAGGGAGGGAGGGAGGCCCACGGCTGCCTTGGGGAGCTTTCTGAAAGGCAGGTCTCATCATGCCTCTCTGGGCTATGGTCTCCTCACGGTGGCTCCTTGTTGGAAATGAAGTGGTCTCCTTGGTCCCTCTCTCCCATCTCAGCATTAGCCAGGACTTCTGGTTCGGCGACCCCAGCAGGCTGCCCCTTGCAATACCTCTTTTCCACCTGATCGTGCCTGATCACCTTCCAAACCCACTTCCGGCGTTGCCCTCTTCCAGGGAGCCTTTCATAACCACCTCCACCTTCCACTGGCTAAAGACGAGGTTGAGCAACTGCAGGACTTGGGACCTTGTTCCTGCCCCTGTGGCTGCCTGGATCCAACTGTGTGGTAATGTCTCTGCTTCTAGGGGACTCCCCTGCTAGACCAAGAGGCCTGAGAAAGCTAACATGGACCATGGGTGGTGCTGAGCCTGTCTCACGCATCTGCTCAGCAAATCTGCACAATAACTCCATGAAAGCCTCATTTGACCAGTGAGGAAAGCGAGGCTCAGAGAGAAGGTGCCTGTCCCAGGTCACACAGCTGAGCAGCAGAGATGGGTTTTGAGCTCAGCCCTAACGCCACAGCCACGGTGCCAATGGACACCCTATGCCTGGCACAGGACAGGGTGCATCCTAGGTGCTCATGAAATGTTTGCTGAAGGAATAAGCCAGCCAAGACAGGCAGCCCGCTGGCACCTCTGGGGAGGCAGTGGCCAGGGCGGAAGCAAGGCTCATGCCACCAGGACTCAGGGTACACTGCACACACCCAGCCCCTGGCATGCTCTAAGACGGGTGTCTTCCCTGCTTCCAAGAAGGTGGGGGAAGGAAACCCAGCACTGAATCTCACCAGTTATTGGCTTTGGTTGGCTTCCAGGGCAGGCACCCACTCAAGGGACTTCAGGAAAGTGTGGGGGTGGGGTGGGGCAGGAAGGGGCAGCCACTTCACCTCTTCACTCTCAGCTGCTTAGGGCTCACCCCTGCCCGCCTCACCTAGGACCTGACACCCACGTTTGTTTCTCTCACTGATCAACGTTGGGTTTAACATTGTTGGACCAGTGCTTGTTGCTTCTGCATGCAACAGGCCATGCAGCCACTTGCCTTGCACCTGGGATGGACTTGGGAGAAGGCAGAGGACCATTTCTAAAAGGCGGGGACAATCCCTTTTTTAAGTTTTCTCAAATCCTCTGGGGAAGTGCCCAGGTTCTAGTTTATGTCCAGCTCCCTGGTATCTCAGGTCCATTTGTCACCCCTCCTTAGGGAAACCCTTTCTCATCCCCGGGCTGAGGCTGAAGCTGTCTGTATAACACATCCGCCCCGTCCCACCACTGCAACTGACATTTATTTGTTTTTGGAGATCGGTATCCACCTCCCCAGTCAGCCTGTGAACGTCATAAGAACACAGATTGTTGAGCCCTGGCACAGTGACTCACGCCTGTACTCCTAGCACTTTGGGAGGCTGAGACAGCTGGATCACTTGAGGTCAAGAGTTTGAGACCAGCCTGGTCAACATGGTGAAACTCTGTCTCTACTAAAAATACAAAATTTAGCTGGGCGTGGTGGCAGGTGCCTGTAATGCCAGCTACTTGGGAGGCCGAGGCAGGAGAATTGCTTGAACCCAGGAGGCAGAGGTTGCAGTGAGTGGAGATCGCACCACTGCACTCCAGACTGGACGACTGAGCATGACACTATCTCAAAAAGAAAAAAAAAGGGGGGGGATTGTTTTTTGCTAAACACAAATCGACCCCAGGCTTACTATCCTGCCTGGCATTAGTAGGAGCTCCCCAGATATCAGCTAAATAAATAAGTGTTTCTGGATCGGACGCATAGACTTCCTACTTCTCTGTGACCATTGTGACCTTGGTCAGGTTACTTCACCTCTCCGTGCCTCAGTTTCTCCCTCTATAAAATGGTACTCGTGATCAGCATCCACCTCACCTAACCCTTGTAACTCACTATCGCAATGAACGTGGAGAAATTCCTACTGAGAGAAAGTGCACGATAAACAGAAGCTGCAATGCCCTGAAAAGGCGGGACTGGCTCGAGAGCACCCAGTCCCCGCCACGCCTCGCCACCCCCGGCCAAGGGTCGCGCAGCCCCTGGACGCCCTGCCTGGCTCCGAGGCCGGCTGCGACCCCCCTTCTGGGTCCTCCACCGAGTCCAGAGCCCCTGGCCCTGGTGCCGGGTAGCAGAGGGCGGTGCAGTCAGTCACCTGGCAACGCGGTGGCTGCAGCCCACCGCGTTACCTAGCAACAGGGCGGGGATTACCCACTTAAGACCCCCGCCCGGTTACCCAGAAATAGGGTGGGGCTCTCAGGTGAGGTCTACCGGCCTCTTTGCCTCACACCAGGGTGGGGCTCATAAACCGATTACCTAGCAACAGGGTGGGTCCCCGCGGGCGGAGGCCCCCGCCGGTCGCCTGGCAACAGGGAGGGTGGGGAGCCCTCAGTACCTTGCCCTTCAGGTCCAGCACGTAGACGGCACTGGCGGACATGGTGGCTGCAGGAGGCCTCGGCAGCGGCAGCGACTGTGGGGACTGCCAGGCGTTGAGCAAGGCCGGGCGCCACCCGCGACAGCTCACCTCCACTTCCGGTTCGGGGAGCCGCGCAGGGACCGTTAGATCCGGTCCGGGAGGCGCTGTCAGGAATGCGCAGGCGCAGGACGGACTGTGCGCAGGCGCATTACGTTGTATGTGACCATGTTTCTTGCTCCCGCCTGAAGCATCCCGGAAGTAAGGCCCTGGGAGGCGGGGCCGACCAAATCAGGGCACCCAGTTACCGCTGCCAGGCTGAGCTATGGAGCCAGAGCAGCTGAAAACCGCCTCCCGTGGGCCGAGTTAGGCGAGAGACCCTGGTGGTGAAACCGACCTGGGACCCAGCCCTATGGAGCTCACAGTCTAGTGGGGAAGTCTATGAAACAAGTGTACAGTCACCTATTGTGATAAGCTCAAAAGGGAGAGGTAAGGCCGTGATTACTTGGAAAGAGGTCAAACAAACTTTCTGAATGGCAATCAAACCTTATCAACAGTCACTACCTGTCATTGTCAACATTTATCAGTGAATGAGCATGCCTGCTTATTGCCTGGAATGTTAGGAAAATCAGTCTCACTGAACCTTGACCCAGCGTACCGTGTTTCATTTCTGCGAAGTTAGTAGTTGGTAATGCAACTGGTGGCCCTTGATTAATCCATTGAATCATATCTAATTTGCTTTTATGAACTCTTGGGCTTTGGAGAAATACCTGTATTCTGTTCCAGTTAGCCATCACAGTACCCTGGGGATCCCAACCCTGCAATATCAGAGTGGTTTACCCAGGATGCCTGCCTCTCACATCTTTTACTTTCCCTCCTATCTCTGTTTTGGCGTTTGGAAAGATGATTTTTGCAACTCGGTAATTATATAGTCTTTGCTTAGGATAGAAATGTGACGGAAACTCTAGAGAAGCAAACTAGAATGTTTGAAGACTACTGAGTGACTCCTGGGCTGGAAGGATTCTTGCACAAGGCACAGAGCAAGCAGCCAAGAGAGGCTTTTTGGTTTTTTTGGTTTTTTTTTTTTTTTTTTTGAGATGGAGTCTCACTCTGTCACTCAGGCTGGAGTGCAATGGCACGACCTCGGCTCACTGCAACCTCTGCCTCCCGGGTTCAAGCAATTCTCCTGCCTCTCAGCCTCCCAAGTGGTTGTGATTACAGGCACGTGCCCACCACGCCTGGCTAATTTTTGTATTTTTAGTAGAGACGGGGTTTCACCATGCTGGCCAGGCTGGTCTCAAACTCCTGACCTCAGGTGATCCACCCACCTCGGCCTCCCAAAGTGCTGGGATTACAAGGGTTAAGTTAAATATTAAAAGATGAGAGAGCCAGTGCCCTTATACAAAGGCTGGGATGTAACAAAAGCCTACCCAGAATTGTGCCTAGGCTTTTCCTGGGCCTTGGAGCATGACAAGATAACGAAGGAATTCTTAGCAGGGCCCTTTTAGGATTAAACAAACTTTATTGGAGGTCTGAAGAAGCTCCTCAGGCCTCCACAAACAAGTTTACTGGGGTTTGAAGGAACTCCCCCAAACCTCTATGATTTAGCAGGAGACAAGATAAGGGTCATCACCCCAGCACCTGGACTCCACTTAGATTAAGTAAATTTACTGAGGCTCGAGGAAGGTCTTCAGGACTCAGATCTTATAGGTTAAAAGACTATAATAACTTACTTATGTCTTTAAATGAATGCACACTTACACGTAGACATACAGCTTAGAAGGTATATGAGCTCTGGAAGACTTTGGAATTTTGAGTTGGTCTGGTAATATTTTCTCCAGGCCTCTTCCCTGTAACCAGTTACAGAAATAAAAACCCTTCCTAGTTCATCTGTGTCTCATTATTGGGCTGTGAGAAATAGAAGTCCAACCCTCAGTTTGGTCTGGGAACAGGTTAGGAGTGTGGGTCTCAAAAGCATCCCCAACACAACACACACAACAAGAACCACTGAGGCCTGAAACCCATGTATAGAGATTCTGTTTTAATTGGTCTGGGCCAGGGTTTGGTTATTGAGATTTTTCTTTTCTATTTTTTAATTTTGAGACAGTCTCATTCTGTCACCAGGCTGGCGTGCAGTGACACAATCTCGGCTCACTGCAACCTCTGCCTCCCAGGTTCAAGCGATTCTCCTGCCTCAGCCTCCTGAGTAGCTGGGACTACAAGCGCCTACCACGCCCAGCTAATTTTTGTACTTTTAGTAGAGACAGGGTTTCACCATGTTGGCCAGGATGGTCTTGATCTCCTGACCTTGTGATCTGCCTCAGCCTCCCAAAGTGCTGGGATTATAGTTGTAAGCCACCGCGCCTGGCCTTCTTTTTTCTGTTCTTTTCCTTTTTCTTTTTTTTTTGAGGCAGGGTCTTATTCTGTCACCAGGCTGGAGTGCACTGGCACAATCTCGGCTCACTGCAACCTCCTCATCCTTGGCTCAAGCAGTTCTCAGCTGGGACTACAGATGCACGTCATCATGGCCAGCTAATTTTGCTCTTTTTGTTTGTTTTTTGAAACAGGGTCTCGCTCTGTCAGCCAGGCTGGAGTGCAGTGGCGCAATCTCGGTAGCTCATTGCAACCTCTGCCTCCTGGGTTCAAGCGATCCTCCCACCTCAGCCTCCTGAGTAGCTGGGACTACAGATGTGTGCCACCAGGCCCGGATCATTTTTTTTGTAATTTTTAGTAAAGATGGGGTTTCACCATGTTGGCCAGGCTGAATTTTGCAAATTTTGTACAGACGGGGTTCCCCCATGTTGCCCAGGCTGGTCTCAAACACCTCAGATCAAGTGATCTGTTCACCTTGGCCTCCCAAAGTGCTGGGATTAAAGGCGTGAACCACTGGACCTGGCCTGGTTATTGGAATTTTTTCCAAGTTCCCCAGATGATACTAATAGGAAACAAAATTTGAGAAACCCTGGTGTATCACAATAGGTATGGTCTTTTTTTTTTTTTTTTTTTTTTTTTTTTTTAAATATGGAGTCTCACTCTGTCGCCCAGGCTGGAGTGCAGTGACATGGTCTCGGTTCACTGCAACCTCCTCCTCCCAGGCTCAAGTGATTCTCCTGCCTCAGCCCCCAGAGTAGCTGGGATTACAGGCGCCCGCCACCACACCCAGCTAATTTGTGTATTTTTACTAGAGACAGGGTCTCACCATGTTGGCCAGGCTGGTCTCGAACTCCTGACCTCAGGTGATCTGCCCGCCTCGGCCTCCCAAAGTGCTGGAATTATAGGCGTGAGCCACCATGCCCAGCCCACAATAGGTATGGTCTTTTCTGAGATATTGCAGAGGTCAAATTAAGTTCGAATGCCAAAGTTGAAATTGAGATGTGATCTGAATAACCTCCATAAGTGGAGCAAAGGGGGTTAGAAGTAGTTTCTGTGTAAAGAGTGCTTACTGTGATGGTACTCTCGACATTTGAGTCTTTGTTTCCTCAAAAGATTTATCCAATCCCTTCCAGCCCCCTTGACACCGATTTTAAAAATCTAAACAAAATGCCTAGGGCAAGCCTGGAAGGAAACGCTCTGCAATGAAAGGGGTCACCTCTCTTAGGTGGTTTTTCTTTTTGCCTTATAGTTTTTGGCATTTCCTGTTTTTCCTCAGTAAATGTGTATAGTTTTGTGCTTTAAAAAAGGTATGTTCACTTCGGGAGGCTGAGGCAGGCAGATCATGATTTCAGGAGTTCGAGACTAGCCTGGCCAATATAGTGAAACCCTGTCTCTACTGAAAAAAAAAAAAAAGAAAAAAATACAAAATTAGCTGGGCATGGTGGTGCAGGCCTGTAGTCCCAGCTACTTGGGAGGCTGAGGCAGGGAAATTGCTTCAGCTCCAGAGGCGGAGGTTGTGGTGAGCCAAGATCGCACCACCGCACTCCAGCCTGGACAACAGAGTAAGACTCAGTCTCAAAAAAAAAAAAAAAAAAAAAAGTTGCTTGGCGCTATGGCTTACTCTTGTAATTCCAGCACTTTGGGAGGCAGAGACAAGAGGGTCACTTGAGCCAGGAGTTTCAGACTAGCCTAGGGAACATGATGAAACGCCATCTCTAGAAAAAATACAAAAATTAGCTGAGTGTGGTGGTACGCACCTGTAGTCCCAGCTACTTGGGAGGCTGAAACAGCAGAATCACTTGAACCTGGGAGATTGTCAAGGCTGCAGTGAGCTATGGTGGCATCACTGTACTCCAGCCTGGGCAACAGAGTAAGATCTCTAAAACATTACAATAAATTGGGCAAAATATGAGACTAGGTCCAATAGGGTTTGTTACATATCGTGTCTATTTCTGTTCCTGTCTTGCTGAACAGACCCTGATGTTCTTCCTTAGCAGTAAAAAGTCACAGTTGTGGCCAGGCTGGTGGCTTACGCCCACAATCCCAAGACTTTGGGAGGCCAAGGCAGGAGGATCACTTGAGGTTGAGGCCAGTAGTTTGAGACTTGGGCAACATAGGGAGACCCTGCCTCTACAAAGAAATAAATAAATCAGCAGGGTATGGTGATGTGCACTTGTGATCCCAGCTACTCAGGAGGTAGAGGTGGGAGGATCACTTGAGCCTGAGAGGTCAAAGCTGCAGTGAGCCGTGATCACACCACTGCACTCCAGCCTGGGCAACAGAATGAGACCGCATCTCAAAAAAAAAAAAAAAAAAAAGTCATAGTCCTGACATCTCATCAGATTCCTTCTAGAGCTTAATCAGTGGGCAATTAGTATCAGAAGCCTCTCTTGGCTGGGCACGGTGGTTCACGCCTGTAATCCCAGCACTTTGGGAGGCCGAGGCAGGTGGATCACCTGAGGTCAGGAGTTTGAGACTAGCCTGGCCAACATACTGAAACCCTGTCTCTACTAGAAATACAAAAATTAGCTGGGTGTGGTAGCACGTACCTGTAACCCCAGCTACTCCGGAGGCTGAGAGGCAGGAGAACTGCTTCAATCTGGGAGGCAGAGGTTGCAGTGAGCCGAGATCACACCATTGCACTCCAGCCTGGGCGACAAGAGCAAAGAGCCATCTCCAAAAAAATAAATAATAAAAAAAAAAATAACCAGTCAGTCAGTACTGAAACAGTCATTTCGGAGACTGGAGGCCTGCATTAGTGAGACCTGGCCTGCCACAATACCCCCAACACACAGTAAGAATCTCTGTTCTCCAGGCTGGCTTTGAACTCCTGGGCTCAGGCAACCCTCCGGCCTCAGCCTCCTGAGCGGCTGGGATTATATTTGTGTGCGTACCACTGTGCCTGGCACCAGGCCTTGGCGGTTTTTAATGCTCCCCAGATGATTCTAAATGTAAATTTGAGGACAGCAGTGGTGGACTGTTAGGGTATTGGATCCCGGTAAACCACACCACCTAGTGTTCACGCTGTAGAGTTCCCTGCCAGACTCTGGGTTTGGCTACGTGGCTTGTTTTGGCCACTGAAATAGGCTATGTAGGCTGGGCGTGGTGGCTGATGTCTGTAATCCCAGCACTTTGGGAGGCTGAGGCGCAGGACTCACTTGAGGTCAGGAGTTTGAGACCAGCCTGGCCAACATGGTAAAACCCTGTCTTTACTAACATACAAAAATTAGCTGGGTGTGGTGATGGGTGCCTGCAATTCCAGCTACTCAGGAGGCTGAGGCAGGAGAGTCACTTGAACGGGGAGGCGGAGGTTGCAATGAGTTGAGATCGCACCACTGCACTCCAGCCTGGGCAACACAGCGAGGCTGTCTCAAAACAAATAAATAAAAATAAAAAAAAAATAATAAAGCAATAGGCTATGTGGAGGGAGATCCTGGAAGGTGAGATGCCACCCTGGACTTTCTGGCCCCAGGAAAGCCAACGCAACTAAACAAGTGAACTGAACCACACTCCATGCAGCAGAATCCTCTAGCCAAGCACAGTCAACCCACAGAGTTGTGATAATAAATAAATTTTTGGCCGGGCGCGGTGGCTCACGCCTATAATCCCAGCACTTTGGGAGGCTGAGGCGGGTGGATCATGAGGTCAAGAGATCGAAATCATCCTGGCCAAAATAGTGAAACCCCATTGCTATTAAAAATACAAAGGCCGGGCGCGGTGGCTCAAGCCTGTAATCCCAGCACTTTGGGAGGCTGAGACGGGCGGATCACGAGGTCAGGAGATTGAGACCATCCTGGCTAACACGGTGAAACTCCGTCTCTACTAAAAACTACAAAAAATACAAAAATTAGGTGACGTGCACCTGTAATCTCAGCTGCTTGGGAGGCTGAGGCAGGAGAATCGCTTGAACCCGGGAGGTAGAGGTTGCAGTGAGCCAAGATTGCATCATTGCACTGCAGCCTGGGCAACAGAGCCAGACTCCATCTCAAAAAAATAAAATAAAATAAAACAATAAATTGTTGTTTTAAGCCACTGCCTTTGGAACCATTTGTTCTGCAGGGAAAGAACGGAAATAACTACCTTTCCACTATACTAATAAAGGGTTTCCACCACAGTAGTACATAATGCAGACTCCTGCTGCTGGCTTGTGGATGGAGAAGGTCTGAAACTGTCTTTCCACCAGGCCGTGCAAGAATCACTGGCAAAAGCCGCTGCTAATGAGAGTGTGTCATCTCTCTTAGGTGTGAACCACACGCAGGAACAGATGTGCCATTGAAATTTTTCCAACTGAGTTGCCGTTTTCCAGTATGCATATTTTTCTGTGCCGCAAATCCGAAAGACATTTTGGTAACAATTAAACAGCCTGTGACAGGATATTCAGCACTTTGGGAGGCTGAGGTGGGCAGATCACTTGAGGTTAGGGGTTCGAGACCAACCTGGCCAATATGAAGAAACCCCATTTCTACTAAAAATACAATAATTAACCAGGCATGGTCGCGGTCGCCTGGTCGCGGTCACCTGTAGTCCCAGCTACTTGGGAGCCTGAGGCAGGAGAATCACTTGAACCTGGTAAGTGGAGGTTGCAGTGAACTGGGATTACGCCACTGCACTCCAGCCTGGGCAAGAGTGAGATGAGACTCTGTCTGAAAAAAAAAAAAGATGACGACGACTCAGACTTATAACTGGCTTTTGCTTTATTGTGTAATTTACACAGGACACCCCAAACTCCACACTTGGTTTTTCTCTTCTGCCTTCATTATTCTTTCAGTATCTATGTTGACAGAGATCGTTTCTCCCAATAGCATATGTGGTTTGATCCTCAACCAGGACGCATAGGCCCTACAAGATCCCAGCCCTCCAACACGAACACCTGGGCCCTCCCATTTGACTGCAGCCTTGCCTGTTTGTACTGGGGCTCTGCCCTGGTCCTGTCACCCCTGAGGCGTCCGTAGGGCAGGAATGCCAAACAGGATCCGTGTGATTTACTCTGAGTAAATACAAGAGGCTGCTAGGAGCCCCCAGCTGAGGACTGAGAGGCAGGCTGTGTCTGGGTTTCATTTCAAAGAATGCTGTGATGCATTAGCAACGTCTGCTATGGAAACACCCATTAGAAGTACCTGGAAGGAGGGTTTTGGGGAACAGACTCAGAAAGGAACAAGGTGTGTCTGTTCCATTCCTGCCTTACGTGGCTGGCTGTTCTGCTACCCAGGCTGCACTGTCTCAGTGGCCAGGTGGCTGAGGAGAAGTCTGAAGGCCACAGAGTTGCAAGTGACTTCCCTGGGGCCTGGGGGGGACAGCATAGGCCCGAAGCTAGAGGAAGCTCGGAAGGGCGCCCACGCTGGGTCCTGTGGGGCTCTGCACACTGCAGGCCACCATGGTGCTAGCTCCTTATCCTCTGGAGTCTGTCTCATCCAGGAGAAGACAGCTGGCTGGCCTCACAGCGTTAGATGCAACTCAGGGGTGAAAACATTTTTACATGGCACAGACACACAATGGGTTTTACCTCTGGATAAACTGAGAAACTTTCCATCCAAACGAAAAGGGTGTATCTTCTGTACATTGTCAAGAAGCCTAAACTGAGTACAAGGACAATCTTACTTTAATCAAGTTCCAGAATGAGGGTACACAGCTTCGAAAAGCAGTCTGTAGCAGAAGATGCAAGGGTGTGTGTAAAGCCCTGTTTCTAGAATATACCAAAGGAAACACACACAACCCCAGGGTGGCCTTTTGCGAATCCTCGATGCTGCTCCATACTGGGGCAGGTGGCTACTTCGTCCAGCTGACTTTGGGAATGTCATAATGCTCCGTGAGTGTGTCCAGGTGTCTGTTGAAGTCCTCTACTCTCTGCTTGTGGGTTTTAGATGCTTTCTTTAGGATCCTTTCCATTTGCCGCTTCTCCTGCATTTTCTCGAAGGCCGCCTGGGCCGGGGTCCGCTTGTCCAGGCCGCGCCGCTTCTCCTCCTCGTTCTTTTTGCTCGTTCCCATTGCTTCCAGGAGTTTCGCTTTGTCTTTGTCCTTCTTTTTCTTCTTCCGCTTGGTCACTCCCAGCTCTGCGACGCCTTTCAGCTTCAGGGGTCCCTTTTGGACCTGCTCGTAGGCCTCCATAACACTCTCCGGTGGTTCGGCAGATGTACTCGGAATGCAGAACTTTTAATAATAAAAGCTTGAAGGACTCAGGAAGGA
>NC_045454.1:37062881-37079930 GCF_002776525.5 Piliocolobus tephrosceles
GGAGGTTGCAGTGAGCGGAGATAGGGCCATTGCACTCCAGCCTGGAGCCTGGGTGACAGAACGAGACTCTCTCTCAAAAAAAAAAAAAAAAAAAAGAAAGCACTGAGGCACCAGCTATATGGCAGCAAAGCCATCTTAGATGCTCCAGCCCAGATGCACCTTCAGAGACTCCAGGCCCAGCTGCCATCTGACCGCACTAGACTCCAAGTGAGGTCAGAACCTGCTGAGCTCAGTCAACCCAGAGCATCATGAGATATTATCGGTAGGGGCCATCTGGCCCCTCTCTTCTCCTTCATTCCCTCCCCACCTCCTTCTGTGTCCAGTCAGCCCTCACCTGGCTGATTCTCCCTCTAAGGCAAGCACCCTGCCCATCTCCGTCCCTCTTCCTGCTGCTGCGAGCCCAGCCGAGGCCTGTGTCTCCTCATGAGAAGCCACAATGACTTGTCCAGCTGCCACACAATGCCAGGCACCTGGCTGGACTCTGCCCACAGGCGTGACACCCAGCTAATATTTTAGCTTTTGCAGATACAGGGTATCGCTATGTTGCCCAGGCTAGTCTTGAACTCCTGGGCTCAAGTGACCTTCCCACATCGGCCTCCCAAAATGTTGGGATTACAGGCATGAGCCACCGTACCTGGCTGACTCCACTTGGATTTCTACTGGGGCACTGCATTTACCTTCTTTAAAACTATACCTTTGGTTCCCCCTCCCTCGACTCCCACTCCAGAAAACCTGCTTTATCTGCAATCCTTCCCACCCCAGTAAACAGCACCTTCATTCATCAAACCGCCCAGCCCAAAGTCTTGGTCATCCTTGACTCTTCTTTCTTTCCCAGCTTACATCCAACCCAACAGCTAACCCTGAATTCATCCTTGAAAACCTATTCCAAACCTGTTACCTTCCATTGACTCCATCACGACTGCTCTACTCTGAACTCCCATTATTAGTCTCTTGAAAGCTGCATAAGTCTCTCATTCTGGCTCCAGCAATAAAATCTCAGCCCTGCCTCTGATTATAGCCTCAGGGTTAGAAGGGACAGAAATGCATTCACTTGGTCAGGCATGGTGGCTCACGCCTGCAATCCCAGCACTTTGGGAGGCCGAGGCGGGCGAATCACTTGAGGTCAGGAGAGCAAGACCAGCCTGGCCAACATGGTGAAGCCCCATCTCTACTAAAAATACAAAAATTAGCTGGGCATGGTGGCGGGCACCTGTAGTCCCAGCTACTTGGGAGGCTAAGGCAGGAGAATCGCTTGAATCCAGGAGGCAGAGACTGCAGTGTGCCAAGATTGCACCACTGTACTCCAGCCTGGGCAACAGAGCAAGGCTTTGTTTCAAAAAATTTAAAAAAGGCCGGGCATGGAGGCTCACGCCTGTAATCCCAGCACTTTGGGAGGCCGAGGCAGGCTGATCACCTGAGGTCAGGGGTTCAAGAACAGCCTGGCTAACATGGTGAAACCCCGTCTCTACTAAAAATACAAAAAAATTAGCCGGGCATGGTGGCAGGCGCCTGTAATCCCAGCTGAGGCAGGAGAGCTTGAACCCAGGAGGTGGAGGTTGCAGTGAGCCGAGATCGCACTGCATTCCAGCCTGGGTGACAGTCAGACTCAGTCTCGCTGAGATGGAGTCTCACTCTGTTGCCAGCCGGGAGTGCAGTGACGTGATCTTAGCTCACTGCAACCTCTGCCTCCCAGGTACTGGTTCAAGCAATTCTTCTGCCTCAGCCTCCTCCCAAGTAGCTGGGATTACAGGCGTGTGCCACCACGTCTGGCTAATTTTTTTATTTTCAGTAGAGACAGGGTTTCACCATGTTGGCCAGGCTGGTCTTGAACTCCTGACTTCGTGATCCACCCACCTGACTTGTTAAATCCTTACCACAACCCTGTGAGGTAGACTTTACTGCTACTTTAACTAAACGGTAACTGGCTTGCCCAGAGTTACACCACTAATTCGTGGTAGAGGCAGAGTCAAACTCAGGTCTGTCTTGCCAGAGGTAGTGCACCCATATGTTTTCTGTATGCCTGAATTAGACCTGGGATTAGGGAGTTAATTGTCCCAATGTTCCCAATGTCCATTTTCCCCAGTGTCACCATACAGAATCACCTAGACCAGGGTTAGGGTTTCTCAGCCTCAGTGCTACTGATACTTGGAGCTGGATCATTCTTTGCTGCAGCGGGTTGTCCTGTGTATTACAGGGTGTGAAGGATCATCCCTGGCCTCTAGCCACTGTTGCCAGTAGTCCCCACCCCAATCCAGTTGAGGACCAAAAATGTCTCCAGACATTGCCACATGTGCTTAGCGGTGGGGGTTTGTGGAGTGGAGACTACCCCCAGTTGAGAATCACTGACCTGCACTGATTATTCTGTCTCCCTAGCATAACGGACCCAGTTTATCTATCTTACTATGAACTGTTCTGTTCTCCACTGCACACATTTATTGTGTTTAATATCAAGAAGCAATAATTTATTGGAGCCTTAAATACAATACAAAGTCGTCATGAGCATGGCCATTCAACATCAACAGCTGAGACTGGGTGCAGTGGCTCACGCCTGTAAGCCCAGCACTTTGGGAGGCTGAGGCGGGCGGATCACTTGAGATCACAAGTTCGACATTAGCCTGGCTAACACGGTGAAACCGCGACTCTACTAAAAATACCAAAATTAGCCGGGTGTGGTGGCGCGCGCCTGCAATCCCAGCTACTCGGGAGGCTGAGGCAGGAGAATTGCTTGAACCCGGGAGGCAGAGGCTGCAGTGCTCCGACCCCACCAAAAATAAATAAATAAAAAATATAAACGACATGTTTGAATCTGCCAAAGTTGTCTTGGAAACAAACTTTGTGGTGACTTCGAGCGGTGAGCATGGCCATTTAATATCAAGAGCTGGCATCCACTGAGCATTTACGCACTGCACTGCCTTTTACTTTCATGACTTCCTCCCGAGTTCCCAAACCTCTTAGAATAAATTACTATCCTGACTCATACAGAGAAGTAAACTGAGGCACAGAAATAAGAAAGTCACTGGCCTAGTGTCGCAGGGCAAATGAGCCACAGCACTGGAATCCAAACCCGGGTCTCCAGCTCTGGCCTTTCAAAGCCAGTTCTAGCTCTCCCCTCTGCTGCCCACTAGGGCCAGCGGGGTCTTCTCATCCTTGGCGCTCCCCCCGCAGAGGGCGCCTCTTCTCTCACTCACGCACAGCATCATCTCCCCGTAATTAAGGTCTCCTCTGACCGCTCCCCTGCCCTCCGAGCGCCCCAGCCCTGACCCCAATTTCGAGTCTCCCGGCGCCGGGTGTCCCCGCCCTCCTCGCCGCCTTCTGCTTTTGCTCACCCGCTTCTCCTGCATTTTCTCGAAGGCCGCCTGGGCCGGGGTCCGCTTGTCCAGGCCGCGCCGCTTCTCCTCCTCGTTCTTTTTGCTCGTTCCCATTGCTTCCAGGAGTTTCGCTTTGTCTTTGTCCTTCTTTTTCTTCTTCCTGGAAAAAGACACGAGGAGGGGAGGGGTCGGAGGGTCAGGGCTAGGGGTCCAGAGAAAAGGTCTAAGGGGAGTGAAGACGGAATCCCGCGGGCCCTCGGGCCTCACCGCTTGGTCACTCCCAGCTCTGCGACGCCTTTCAGCTTCAGGGGTCCCTTTTGGACCTGCTCGTAGGCCTCCATAACACTCTCCGGTGGTTCGGCAGATGTACTGCCACACTTCCTGTTTGCAAACACTATTTCCTCCTGAATGCCCGCCTCACTTCTCTTTGATTGGCTGAGCTACAAGGTGAGCATGCGCTCTTGGTTCTGGAGCGGGGCCACACTTCGGGGTAGTGGGCGGGACAGAGAGCCAAACGAGGGAGTGCCCTTCGCATCCTGTCAGCAGCCACACTTCCGAAATTGGCGCCCACTTGCGGTCTTCAGTTCTTCAGACAGGGTGATGGAAACTCAACCCCTTTTTGAGGGTTTTGCACACTTTTGGGTGACCTATTCTCTCTCCTTGGTTTTTTTTTCTTTTTTAGAGACATGGTCTTGGTCTGTTGCCTAGGCTGGAGTGGAGTGGCGCGATCGTAGCTTACTGCAGTCTTGAACGCCTGGGCTCGAGATCCTCCCGCCTCAGCCTCCCCAGTAGCTGGGACTACAGACGGACGCCACTGAGCGCGGCTAATATTTTCATTTAATTTTTTTTTTGTCGAGATGGGATCTCGCTATATTGTCCAGGCTGGTCTCGAACTGCTAGGTTCAAGCGATCCTCCCGCTTCAGCCTTCCAAAGCGCAGGGGTCACAGGCCTGAGCCACGTGCGCCGCCCCCGTTCTCTTTTATTGCCATATTCTGAGCGTTCAATGATAGCTGGGCCTAATTTTGTAAACCTAATCAGTATCCATTAATTTTTCAGCTTTAGGTAAATGACAATATTATGTGACAAGGTTGGTGGTATGTTAAAACAATTAAAAATCTATTTTATGCCAGGCGCAGTGGCTCACGCCTGTAATCCCAGCACTTTGTGAGGCCGAGGTGGGCGGATCACGAGGTCAGGAGATCGAGACCATTCTGGCTAACAGCGTGAAGCCCCGTCTCTATTAAAAATACAAAAAATTGGCTGGGCGTGGTGGCATGCTCCTGTAGTCCCAGCTACTTGGGAGGCTGAGCAGGAGAATCGCTTGAACTCGGGAGGCAGAGGTTGCAGTGAGCTGAAATCACACCACTGCACTCCAGCCTGGGCAACAGACTCCATCTCAAAAACAAAACAAAACAACTACAAAACAAACACAAATGTATAAATATTTAAATCAGCACTTTGGGAGACCAAGGTAGGCGGTTCACATGAGGTCAGGAGTTTGAGACCAGCTTGGCCAACATGGTGAAATCCTGTCTCTACCAAAAAAACAAAAACAAACAAAAACCCAAAATTAGCTAGGCATGGTAACATGGGCCTATAATCCCAGCTACTTAGTAGGCTGAGGCAGGAGAATCACTTAAACCCAGGAGGCAGAGGTTGCAGTGAGCCAGAATCGCACCACTGCACTCCAGCCTTGTCAACAAAGACTCCATTTCAGAAAACAAAAAACAAACAAACGAAAAAACCCACAAAACAACAAATCAATAGAGAATAAGGTATTGCTGTGTTGTCCAGGTTGGTCTCAAACTCCTGTCCTCAAGCAGTCCTCCTGAAGCACTAGAATTACAGGTGTGAGCCACCACCCCTGGCCCTTTCTTTCTTTTCATCCTTTCAGCGTTGTGCAGTTTTCTTACATAGGATGTGTACATGCCTATATCTTTTTGTTTGTTTGTTTGTTTTTTGAGACAGAGTCTCGCTCTGTTGCCCAGGCTGGAATACAGTGGCACGATTTCGGCTCACTGCAACTTCCACCTCCCAGGTTCAAGAGATTCTCCTGCTTCAACTTCCTGAGTAGTTGGGATTACAGGCACCCACCACCATGCCCTGCTAATTTTTGTATTTTTAGTAGAGACGGGGTTTTGCCATGTTGTCCAGGCTAGTTTCGAACTCCTGACCTCAGGTGATCCCCCTGCCTCAGCCTCCTAAAGTGCTGGGATTACAGGCGTGAGCCACCGCTCCCAACTCTTGCATATATCTTTTTAATGTCAGCAGAGGACTATGGGAATTTTTGGTTTCTTCTCTATTTCCCTCTGTATCAAAAACCTAGTAAAAAAAAATGGTTATGAGAAAAATTTAAAAAGACTGTGCCTACCAAGTGTCTGTGAAGATGTGTTGAAACTGGAACTCAAACGTGCTGCTGTTGTGAATGTTAAACGGCATAAACAGTTTAGAAATCAGTCTGACAGTTCTTTAAAAGATTAAGCATTCACTTATACTATGACAAAAGAATTAGATTCCTAGGTTTTAACCCAAATGAAATGAAAGTATAGACATATATACAATTGTGTACATGAATGTTCACTGAAGATTTATTTGTAATAGCCAACAAATTAGAAACAGCCCTAATACTGCCCTAGATAAATGAACGCAATCCGTTCCCACAAATCTTGGCTGACTTTTGCAATCAATGGAATTGCTAGGTCCAAGGTTATGCACATTTGCACGTTTTATTTCTCATAGATTTTGTCGAAATTGTGCCAGGGTGGTGTTCTTGTTTTGTTTTGTTTGTTTGTTTTGTTTTAACTGGGGGCGGGGAGGGGGAAGAGGCGAAGGAGGTGGAGAAGAAAGAAGCAAAGGTCCCCAAATCTACCGGATACAAGAAAAAGGAGGGCACAGGGGCTGCCTTTCTCAGTCCTACCTGCAGGGGGCAGCAATCCACCGCCTAATTCTCCGTCCACAACTGGAAAAGACTGCAGAGGGACTTCTGGTACCAGCGGATGGGGACTGCCAGCACTTTTGTGTCAAAAGAAAGGCAATCTTTTGGCCGGGCGCGGTGGCTCACACCTCCTACCTCAGCACTTTGGGAGGTCGAGGCAGAAGGCTCACGAGGTCAGGAGATCGAGACCATCCTGGCCAACATGGTGAAACTCTGTCTCTACTAAAAATAAAAAAATTAGCTGGGCATGGTGGGGCGAGCCTGTAGTCCCAGCTTCTCAGGAGGCTGAGGCGGAGTCACTTGTACCCGGGAGACGGAGGTTGCAGTGAGCGAAGATTGTGCCTCTGCACTCGGGCCTGGCGACAGAGCAAGATTCCATCTCAAAAAAAAAAAAAAAAAAAGAAAGAAAGAAAGAAAGAAAGAAAAAGAAAAAGAAAAAGAAAAAGAAAAAAAATTAGCCAGTTGTGGTGGGGCACACTTGTGGTCTCAGCTCCTCAGGAGGCTAAGGCAGGAGGATCACTTGAGCCTGGGTGAGGGTGTTTGAGGGTGCGGTGATCTAGGATCCTGATTGATGCACTCTAGCTTGGGCAATTAGAGCAAGACCCTAGCTCAAAAAAAAAAAAAAAAAAAGGAAAAGAAAATGATTATGTTGAGTCTTGAATACAAATAAAAAAACTATAAAAAAAGAAAAAGAAATAGTAATAGTAATGTGCCAGTGTTAAATTCCTAGTAGTGCTAAATGTGCTGTGGTTATGTAAGATGTTAACATTAGAGCCAGGCTCAGTGGCTCACACCTGTAATCCCAGCACTTTGGGAGGCCGAGGCAGGTGGATCATCTGAAGTCAGGAGTTTGAGACTAGCCTGGCCAACATGGTGAAACTGCGTCTCTACTGCAAATGCAGAAATTAGCTGGGCGTGGTGGTGCACACCTGTAGCCCCAGCTACTGGGGAGGCTGAGGCAAGAGAATTGCTTGAACCCAAGAGGCAGAGGTTACAGTGAGCCGAGATTTTGTCATTTGCCATTTCACTCCAGTGTGGGTGACACAGTGAGACTCCATCTCCAAAGACAAACAAACAAACAAACCAAACAACAACAACAAAAAAACCATTGGAGGAAGCAGGTCACAAGGGTTATGAGAGCTGTCCGTATCATCCTTGCAATTTAATTTAATTAATTTGTTGAGACAGAGACTCACTGTCACCCAGGCTGGAGTGCAGTGGCGTGATCTTGGCTCACTGCAACCTCCACCTTCCAGGTTCAAGCAATTCTCCTGCCTCAGCCTCTCCAGTAGCTGGGATTACAGGTGTGTGCCACCACACCCGGCTAATTTTTTTTTTTTTTTTTTTTGAGACGGAGTCTTGCTCTGTCGTCCAGGCTGGAGTGCAGTGGCCTGATCTCGACTCACTACAACCTCTGCTTCCCAGGTTCAAGCGATTCTCCTGCCTCAGCCTCCCGAGTAGCTGGGACTACAGGCAGATGCCACCACGCCTGGCTAATTGTTTGTATTTTTAGTAGAAACAGAGTTTCTCCATGTTGACCAGGCTGGTCTCGAACTCCTGACCTCAAGTGATCTGTCCACCTTCGCCTCCCAAAGTGCCTGGATTACAGGCGTGAGCCACTGCGCCTGGCCCATCTTTGCAATTTTAATGTAAATTTAAAATTATTTCAAAACTGAAAGTTTATTAGGGAAAGGAAGAGGCTGGGCGTGGTGGCTCATGCTTGTAATCCCAGCACTTTGGGAGGCTGAGGCGAGTGGTTCCCCTGAGGTCAGGAGTTTGAGAACAGCCTGGCCAACATGGCAAAACTCCTTGTCTACTGAAAATACAAAAATTAGCCAGGCGTGATGGTGGGCACCTGTATTCCCAGCTACTTGGGAGGCTGAGGCAGGAGAATCACTGGAACCCGGTAGGCGGAGATTGCAGTGAGCCCAGGCCAGGTCGCATGACTGTACTTTAATTTAGCATGGGTGACAGAGCAAGACTCCATCTCCAAAAAAAAAAAAAAAAAAAAAAAGGAAAACAAAGAATCTGTAAAGGAAGTAAGTGAGGGTGGGTGGGGCTTGACTTGCTAGCCAGCTTTGCAATAATGTCAGGCTCACTGAGTGAGCTCCCACTTCAGGAATGTAGCTAAGCGCATGGGATTCCACACCCCCATTCCTCACATCCTAGGGGAATTTCTTCCTAGCCACGGCCTCCATTCTGTGAGTTTTGAAGCGGATGCTTTTAATGACGGTGCATGTACAGGCAATGATAATGCTCCGACAGCACTTTCGAGATGCATCTTGATTTTGAGGGTATTAAAATGTGGAACAAAATGTGTATGTTTAAATGGAGAGGAAGTAATTTTTTTTTAAATTATGCTTTTAATTTGAAATAACTGAAGGCTCACATGCAGTTTTAAGAAATAAACAGAGGCCAGGCATGGTGGCTCATGTCTGTCATCCCAGTACTTTGGGAGGCCGAGGGGGGTGGATCACAAGGTCAGAAGATGGAGACCATCCTGGCTAACGTGGTGAAACCCCGTCTCTACTAAAAATAGAAACAATTAGCCGGGCGAGGTGGCGGGCGCCTGTAGTCCGAGCTACTTGGGAGGCTGAGGCAGGAGAATGGCATGAACCCGGGAGGCAGAGCTTGCAGTGACCCAAGATCCCACCACTGCACTCCAGCCTGGGCTACAGAGCAAGACTCCATCTCAAAAAAAAAAAAAAAAAAAGAGAAAAGAAAAAATAAACAGAGGCCAGGCATGGTGGCTCACGCCTGTAATCCCAGCACTTTGGGAGACTGAAGAGGGCAGATCACTTGAGCCAAGGAGTTCAACACCAGCCTGGGCAACATGTTGAAACCCTGTCTCCTCCCAAAATACAAAATATAAAAATTAGCCAGGTGTGGTGGCAGGTGCTTGTAGTCCTAGCTACTCAAGAGGCTGAGGCAGGAGGATTGCTTCAGCCAGGGAGTTTGAGGTTGCAGTGAGCTATGATCTCACCACTGCACTCCAGCCTGGGCAACAGAGTGAGACCGTGTCTCTAAAAAAAAAAATTCCTCTTGTTGCTCTTTTGTAGCCATACGCACTTGTCCCCTCACCCCTATTCCTGCACAGCTGGCAACCAGGGATCTGGTCTCTATTTCTCTGATGTTGTCATTCATTTTAAGAATGTGATATAGCCAGGCGCGGTAGCTCACGCCTGTAATCCCAGCACTTTGGGAGGCTGAGGTGGGCAGATTACGAGGTCAGGAAATCGAGACTATCTGGCTAACACACTGAAACCCCGTCTCTACTAAGAAAAATACAAAAAAAAAAAAAAAAAAAAAAAAAAAAGCCGGGCGTGGTGGCAGGCGCCCATAGTCCCAGCTACTCGGGAGGCTGAGGCAGGAGAATGGCGTGAGCCCGGGAGGCGGAGCTTGCGGTGAGATAGCCCCACTGCACTCCAGCCTGGACGACACAGCGAGATTCCATCTCAAAAAAAAAAAGAAAAAAGAAAAAAGAATGTGATATAAATGGAATCATACAATATGTAACCTGCTAGGATTGGTTTGTTTTCCACTCAACGTAATTCTGTAGAGGTTCATCCAAGTCGTGAATATTTATCTTTTCTATTCCCCAGTAGTTTTCTATGATATGGACGTATCCATTCGCTTAACCATTCACATGTGGGTGTTTCCAGTTTTGGGTTATTATATAAAACATCTGTTACAGATTTTTATGCGAACATAAGTTTCCATTCCTTTGGAATTGCCCAAAAGTGTAATTACTGGATGATACTGTAGCTGCATATTTAAACTATATTAACAAAAAAATTGTAGTAGAGGCTAGGCCAGGTGGCTCATGCCTGTAATCCCAGCACTTTGGGAAGCCGAGGCAGGTGGATCACCTGAGGTCAGGAGTTCAAGACCAGCCTGATCAACATGGTGAAACCCCGTCTCTACTAAAAATATAAAAATTAGCCAAGTGTGGTGGCAGGCACCTGTAATCTCAGCTACTCAGGAGGCCGAGGCAGGAGAATCCCTTGAACCTGGGAGGGGGAGGTTGCAGTGAGCTGAGATTGCGCTATTGTACTCTAGCCTGGGCGACAAGAGCGAAACGCCATCTCAAACAAACAAACAAAAAAACCCAAAGACATTGGGGTAAGAACACAACATGTGATTTGCCTTCTTCTTCCTCTTCTTTTTTTAGAGACAGGGTCTGTTGCCCAGGTTGGAGTACACGGGCACAATCACGACCCACTGCAGCCTCAACCTCCTGGGCTGAAGCAGTCCTCCCACCTCAGCCTCCCAATAGCTGGTACCACAGAGCATGCTGCCACATCCAGCTAGGTTTTGTATTTTTTGTAGAGATGAAGTTTCATCATGTTGCCCAGCCTGGTCTTGAACTCCTGAGGTCAAGTGATCCACCTACCTTGGCTTCCGAAACCGCTGGGAATACAGGCGTGAGCCACTGTGCCCGGCCGATCATTTTAATTTTTTTTTTGAACCTTCATACCGTTTTCCATAGCAGCTACACCGCTTTGCATTCCCACCAACGATATGCAAGGGTTCCAATTTCTCCACACCCCTGACAACACTTGTTGTCTTTTTGTTGTTGTTGTTTTGGGGGGTTTCTTGAGACAGAGTCTCACTCCGTCGCCCAGGCTGGAGTGCAGTGGCGCTGTGGGGAAAAGAAAGAGAGATCAGACTGTTACTGTGTCTACGTAGAACGAAGTAGACATAAGAGACTCCATTTTGTTCTGTACTAAGAGAAATTCTTCTGCCTTGAGATGCTGTTAATCTGTAACCCTAGCCCCAACCCTGTGCTTGCAGAGACATGTGCTGTGTTGACTCAAGGTTTAATGGATTTAGGGCTATGCAGGATGTGCTTTGTTAAAAAAGTGCTTAAAGGCAGTATGCTTGGTAAAAGTCATCGCCATTCTCTAATCTCGAGTACCCAGGGACACAATGCACCGTGGAGGGCCGCAGGGACCTCTGCCTAGGAAAGCCAGGTATTGTCCAAGGTTTCTCCCCATGTGATAGCCTGAGATACAGCCTCATGGGAAGGGAAAGACCTGACAGTCCCCTAGCCCGACATCTGTAAAGGGTCTGTGCTGAGGAGGATTAGTGAAAGAGGAAGGCCTCTCTGCAGTGGAGATAAGAGGAAGGCATCTGTCTCCTGCTCATCCCTGGTAATAGAACGTCTCCGTGTAAAACCCGATTGTATGTTCTATTTACTGAGATAGGAGAAAACCGCCTTATGGCTGGAGGTGAGACATGCTGGTGGCAATACTGCTTTTTTTTTTTTTTTCTTTTGAGACGGAATCTCGCTCTTTCGCCCAGGCTGGAGTGCAATGGCTGGATCTCAGCTCACTGCAAGCTCCGTCTCCCGGGTTCACGCCACTCTCCTACCTCAGCCTCCCGAGTAGCTGGGACTACAGGCGCCCGCCACCTCGTCCGGCTAGTTTTTTGTATTTTTTAGTAGAGACAGGGTTTCACCGTGTTAGCCAGGATGGTCTCGATCTCCTGACCTCGTGATCCGCCTGTCTCGGCCTCCCAAAGTGCTGGGATTACAGGCTTGAGCCACCGCGCCTGGCCAATACTGCTCTTTAATGCACCGAGATGTTTGTGTAAAGTCAAACATAAATGTGGCCTACGTGCACATCAAGGCACAGCACCTTTCCTTAAACCTATTTATGACACAGAGATCTTTGCTCACATGTTTTCCTGCTGACCCTCTCCCCACCATTACCCTATAGTCCTGCCACATCCTCCTCTCCGAGATGGTAGAGATAGTGATCAATAAATACTGAGAGAACTCAGAGACCAGTGCGCGCGGGTCCTCTGTATGCTGAGCGCCGGTCCCCTGGGCCCACTGTTCTTTCTCTATACTTTGTTTCTGTCTCTTATTTCTTTTCTCAGTCTCTCGTCCCACCTGACGAGAAACACCCACAGGTTGTGGAGGGGCTAGCCCCCTTTCAGGAGTGATTTGGCTCACCGCAACCTCCGCCTCCCAGGTTCACGCCATTCTCCTGCCTCAGCCTCTTGAGTAGCTGGGACTACAGGCGCCTGCCACCATGCCCGGCTAATTTTTTGTATTTTTAGTAGAGATGGGGTTTCACGGTGTTAGCCAGGATGGTCTTGAACTCCTGACCTCGTGATCTGCCTGCCTTGGCCTCCCAGAGTGCTGGGATTACAGGCATGAGCCACTGCACCCGGCCTGTTGTTGTTTTTAATTACCATCCTGACAGTTGTCAGGTAATATATCGTTGTGGGCTTGATTTGCATTTCCCTGATGGTTAGTAATGTGCAGTATTCTTATTATTACAATCCTATGTTCTATATCCTATATTGCAAGGGGTATTGTTGCAAGGGGTTTATTGTAATGAAGGTGGAATTGATCCATACAAAAATAGAATTAATTTTTCTTTTCTTTTCTTGTCTTTTTTTTTGAGACAGATTTTTGCTTTGTGGCCCAGGCTGGAGTTCAGTGGCACTATCTCAGCTCCCTGCAACCTCTGCCTCAAGGGTTCAAGCGATTCTCCTGCCTCAGCCTCCCAAGTAGCTGGGACTACAGGCACCCGCCACCACGCCCGGCTCATTTATATATTTTTAGTAGAGACAGGAGTTCTCCATGTTGGACAGGCTGGTCTCGAACTCCTGACCTCAGGTGATCCACCCACCTTGGCCTCCCAAAATGCTGGGATTACAGGCATGAGCCACCTCACCTGGCCAAAATTAATTTTTCTATGCCAGGCTGGGTGTGCCGACTCACACCTGGCCTGGTGTGCAATCCGAGCACTTTGGGAGGCTGAGGCAAGAGGATCACTTGAGCCCAAAAGTTTGAGAACAGCTTGAGCAATATATTGAGAACTCATCTCTACAAAAGATATCAAAAATTAGCTGGTGTGGTGGCACATACCTGTGGTCCCAGCTACTCGGGAGGGTGAGGTGGGAGGATCGGTTGAGCTCAGTAGTTTGAGATGAGTCTGAACAACATGGTGAAACCCCGTCTCTACAAAAAATTTAAAAATTAGCCAGGTGTGGTGGTGTGCACATTTCATGTAAATAGAATCACACTATATGGGACCATTGATATCTAGCTTCTTTCACTCAACGTAACGGTTTTGTTTTCTTCTTTTCTCTTTTTTGCAGAAGTTACCTTGATCAGCATATGTTTTTATTTGGGTTATTTGTTTTTCTATTTTTGAGATGTAAGAGTTCTTAGTTTTTATTGTGGGTTTTGTTTTTTGTTTTTTGTGTTTTTTTTTTTTTTTTTCGAGATAGTCTCGCTCTTATTGCCCAGGCTGGAGTGCAATGGCATGATCTCAGCTCACTGCAACCTCCCCATCCCGGATTCAAGCGATTCTCCTGTCTCAGCCTCCCAAGTAGCTGGGATTACAGGTGCCCACCACCACGTCCAGCTAATTTTTTGTATTTTTAGTAGAGACAGGGTTTCACTAGGTTGGCCAGGCTGGTCTCGAACTCCTGACCTCAGGTGATCCACCCACCTCGTTCTCCCAAAGTGCTGGGATTACAGGCGTGAGCCACTGTGCCTGGCCCCAAGAGTTCTTTATACATTCTGAATAGTAGTTCTTTATGAGATATATGATTTGCAAATACAGTTAGCCTTTCATATCCAGTTTCCTTATCCATGGATTCAATAAACCACGGAGTGAAAATACCTGGAAAGAATCAAATAAAAAGAATACAACAATAAAAAGAATACAAATAAAAATGTATAACATCTATTTATATAGCATATATATTTCATTAGATATTATAAGTAATTTAGAGATAATTTAAAGTATATGGAGGGCCGGGCATGGTGGCTTATGTAATCCCAACACTTTGAGAGGCCAAGGTAGGCAGATTACTTGAGGTCAGGAGTTCGTGACCAGCCCAGCCAACATGACAAAACCCCGTCTGTACTAAAAATACAAAAATTAGCAGACATGGTGGTATGCACCTGTAATCCCAGCTACTACGGAGGCTGAGGCAGAAGAATTGCTTGAACCCAGGAGGCGGAGGTTGCAGTGAGCCAAGATTGCGCCACTGCACTCCAGCCTGGGTGACAGAGCGAGACCCCATCTCAAAAAATATATATATCAATAAATAAATAAATAAATAAATAAATAAATAAATAAATAAAGTGCATGGAGGATGTGCATAGGCTATATGCAAATATTATGCCATTTTATATAAATGACTTGAGCATCTGAGCATTTGTCCCATTCTGTGGGCATGACAGGTTTTATGTGAACCTAGTTTAAATTTTTTTTTTTTACATTATACTTTATTAATTAATTTATTATTATTTTTTGAGACGGAGTCTTGCTCTGTTGCCCAGGCTGGAGGCTGGAGTGCAACAGCACGATCACAGCTCACTGCAACCTCTGCCTCCCAGGTTCAAGCCATTTTCCTGCCTCAGGCTCCTGAGTAGCTGGGATTACAGGCATGAGCCACCATGCCTGGCTAACTTTTTTGTATTTTCAGTAGAGATGGGGTTTCACCATGTTGGCCAGACTGGTCTCGAACTCCTGACCTCAAGTGATCCACCCGCCTTGGCCTCCCAAAGTGCTAGGATTACAGGTGCGAGCCACTGCACCCAGCCTATACTTTATTTTTTAGAGGAGTCTTAGGTTCACAGCAAAATTGATCAGAAGGTACAGAGATTTCCCGTACACCTGCTTCTTTCATACTTGTATAGCTTCCCCTACAATCAACATCCCCCAGGCACAAGTGCATGACAGTAGCTAGTCTGTTACAATTGATGAACTGACACTGATACATCATTATCACCCACAGTGGATAGTGGATAGTTTACATTAGGGGTCACTCTCAGTTGAACATAGGTTTTTATTTCCTTTGGGTAAACACCCAGGAGTCTTTTTTTTGAGACAGGATCTCACTCTGTTTCCCAGGCTGGAGAGCAGTGCAGTGGATCGATCATAGCCCCCTGCATCTTCAACCTCCCTAGCTCAAGCAATCCTCCCAAGTAGCTGGATGCCACCACGCCTGGCTAATTTTTGTACTTTTTGTAGAGATGGGGCTTCGCAATGTTGCCTAGGCTCGTCTCCAACTCCTGGGCTAAAGTGATCCTCTTGCTTTGTCCTCCCAAAGTGCTGGGATTACGGGCATGAGCCAACATACCAGGCCCTGAGTCTTGTTGTAAGGTTAAGTTTAATTCTATTTGAAAAGCCCAACCAACCTATTTTCCAGAGTGTCTATACCATTTTGCATCACCACCAGCAATGTATGAGCATTCCAGTTGCTCCATACCCTCACCAACACTTGATATTGTTTATTTTTTAAAAGTCATTCTTGAATGGCTGGGCATGGTGGTTCATGCTTGTAATCCCAGCACTTTGGGAGGCTGAGGTGGGCGGATCACCTGAGGTCAGGAGTTTGAGACCAGCCTGGCCAACATAGTGAAACTCTTTCTCTACTAAAAGTACAAAATTTAGCCAGGTGTGGTGGTGGGCGCCTGTAATAATCCCAGCTACTCCAGAGGCTGAGGCAAGGAGAATCATTTGAATCTGGGAGGTGGAGGCTGCAGTGAGCCACTGCACTCTAGCCTCAGTGACAGAGTGAGACTCAGTCTCAAAAAAAAAAAAAAAAAAGTCTAGATCTCGATCTTTTTTTCTTTTGAGACTGAGTCTCACTCTGTCACCCAGGCTGGAGTGCAGTGGTGTGATCTTGGCTCACTGCAATCTCCGCCTTCTGGGTTCAAACAATTCTCCTTGCCTCAGCCTTCCAAGTAGCTGGGATTACAGGCACCTGCCACCATGCCTGGCTAATTTTTGAATTTTAGTAGAGACAGTTTTCGCCACATTGACCAGGCTGGTCTCTAACTCCTGACCTCAGATAATCCTCCCACCATGGCCTCCCAAAGTGCTGGGATTACAGGCGTGAGCCACTGCGCCCAGTCAATTGTGTGTGTGTGTGTGTGTGTGTGTTTGAGATGGAATCTCACTATGTTGCCCAGGCTGGAGTGCAGTAGCTATTCACAGGCACAATCCCACTACTGATCAGCACAGGAGTTTTAACCTGCTCCATTTTTTACCTGAGCCAGTTCACCCATCCTAGGTAACCCAGTGGTCCCCAGCTCCCGGGAGGCCACCATACTGATGTCAAACTGAGTGTGGACATCTAGTCAGCATAGTGCAGCATCGCCCAGAACTCCTGGATCCTCCTGCTGCAGCCTCTGGAGTAGCTGGGATTACATGTGTGCACCACTGTGCCTGGCAGAATATTAAAGGCTCTGACAATTCCTGCAACAAAGAACTCTATCTGGTGTTATTTAATCCACTGTTTATCAACCTTAAACCTTGGATCATTTTTTTCAAGTCATAGCATAACATGATAATAATAATAGGGTGGGCACAGTGGCTAACAATTGTCATCCCAGCACTTTGCGAGGCTGAGGCACAAGATTTGCTTCAGCCCAGGAGTTTGAGACCAGCCTGGGAAACATGGTGAAACCTCATGTCTACAAAAAAATACAAAAAAAAAGGCCGGGTGCGGTGGCTCATGCCTGTAATCCCAGCACTTTGGGAGGCCGAGGTGGGAGGATCACGAGGTTAGGAGATCAAGACCATCCTGGCTAACATGGTGCAGCACCATCTCTACTAAAAATACAAAAAAATTAGCGGGGCTTGGTGGCAGGTGCCTGTAGTCCCAGCTACTTGGGAGGCTGAGGCAGGAGAATGGCGTGAACCCGGGAGGTGGAGCTTGCAGTGAGCCGAGATTGCACCACTGTACTCCAGCCTGGGCAACAGAGCAAAACTCGGTCTCAAAAACACACACACACACACACACACACACACACACACACACACACA
>NC_045454.1:37080030-37081842 GCF_002776525.5 Piliocolobus tephrosceles
ACACAAAAAAAAAAAAAAACAAAACAAACAAACAAACAAAAAATTAGCTTGGCATGGTGGTGCACACCTGTGGTCCCAGGTACCTGGGATGCTGAGGCAGGAGAATCACTTGAGCCCAGGAGGCAGAGATTATAGGGAGCCAAGATCATGCCACTGCACTCCAACCTGGGCAACAGAGTGAGACTCTGTCTTAAAAAAATAAAACATCATAAAATAATAATAATAACCTCAATGCACACCCCAGAACTTCATCTAGCTTGTTCATGTTGCCAGTGCAGTGATGCAATCATGGCTCACTACAGCCTCAAACTCCTGGGCTCAAGCAATCCTCCCACCTTGGCCTCCCGAGTAGCTGGGACCACAGGCATGAACCACCACGTCCAGCTAATTTTTGTATTTTTAGTAGAGACAAGGCCTTGCCATGCTGCTCAAGCTGATCTTGAACTCCTGGCCTCAAGCGAACCTCATGGTTTGCCTCAAAAGTGCTAGGATTGCAGGTATGAGCCACCTCACCCAACCAAAACCTTATTTTTTTTGGAGATGGAGTCTCACTCTGTCGCCCAGTCTGGAGCGCGATGGTGTGATGTCGGCTCACTGCAACCTCCGCCTCCTAGGTTCAAGCAATTCTCCTGCCTCAGCCTCTGGAGTAGCTGGGATTACAGGCATGCACCACAACAGCAGGTTAATTTTTGTATTTTTAGTAGAGACGGGGTTTCACTGTGTTGGCCAGGCTGGTCTTGAACTCCTGACCTCAGGTGATCCACCTGCCTCGGCCTCCCAAAGGGCTGGGATTACAGGTATGAGCCACTTCACCCAGCCAAAATCTTTTTTTTTTTTTTTTTTTTAATCTCAGATCCTGAGAATGATTGTATAAGGTAGGTATAATGTAATTTTCATCTCATGAATGAGGTTCAGAGAAGTCAGGTGACTTGCCCAGGGCCACACAGCTAGTGGGCAGAGAGCTGGAATTTGAGCTGGAGTGTGCCCATAGCCCTTCCGTATACCCTGCCTGTCTCTTGAGCGTGCCCCGTAACCCCAGCCTCACCTGGTGGTGGCAGATGTGGCCTCCCCACTGAGGGCTTCTCTGTGATGTCCCACAGCCCTTATCCTCACCCATGGACACATTCAGGCTGTTGTCCAGAGAGCCTGGCTGTAATTTGAGTCTCACCAAGCAGGGGGTGATGGTGTGGGTGGGCGGGTGACAGCCAGGGCAGGGAGATTTGCCCAGACACTGGTACACAACAGCCTGGCAACCCGTGTGGCCCCGAGGAAGCTGGGAACCTTCGGGGTGCGTCCCCAAGTCTAGGCTGTGGTTCACACCATGGGCAACAAGCAGACAGTCTTCACCCACGAGCAGCTGGAAGCGTATCAGGTAGAGGGGACAGGAGGGGTCCTCAGTGGGTTTGACAGCTTTGGTTCCGTGGTCTGGGAAGTGGGAACAGAATCCCTTCATCGGGGTGTACCGTCTGCCTGGGTTCCTGGTTCGGCTCTGTGTGTGGCAGCATTGGGCCATCTGTGTGAGTGTGGGGTGGAGGGAGGACGCCGTGGGAGGAGGCCCCAGAGGCAGGGTTTGGGTTAAGACAACACCTCTCTCCACAGGACTGCACGTTTTTCACAAGGAAGGAGATCATGAGGTCAGTCCAGGGAGGTAGAGAGAAAAGATCTGGAAAAACAACTTTCTATTCATTGCTGGAGGATATTTGCAATTTGGGGTGTGTGTGTGTGTGGTCCTTCTTCCCTCCTTCCCTCCTTTCTTTTTCTTTCTTTTCTTTCTTTCTTTCTTTCTTTCTTTCTTTCTTTCTTTCTTTCTTT
>NC_045454.1:37081852-37095734 GCF_002776525.5 Piliocolobus tephrosceles
TTTCTTTCTTTCTTTCTTTCTTTCTTTCTTTCTTTCTTTCTTTCTTTCTTTCTTTCTTTCTCTCTCTCTTTCTCTTTCTTTCTTTCTTTTCTTTCTTTCTCTCTTCCTCTCTTTCTTTTTTCTCTCCTTCCTTCCTTCCTTCCTTCCTTTCTTTTCTTTTCTTTTCTTTTCTTTCCCCTCCCTCCCTCCCTCCCTCCGTTCTTTTCTTTTTTGTCTGAGATAGGTCTCTATTGCCTAGGCTGGAGTGCAGTAGTGCAATCGCGGCTCATTGCAGCCTCGATCTGCGAAGATCAGGTGATCCTGCCACCTCAGCCTCTCGAGTAGCTGGGACCACTGGTGCAAGCCGCCATGTGCACCTCATTTTTGTATTTTTTCGTAGAGATGGGAGTCTCACTATGTTGCCCAGGCTGGTCTTAAACCCCTGGGCTCAAGCAATCCAGCTGCCTCAGCCTTCCAAAGTGCTGGGATTACAGGTGTGAGCCACCATGCCCAACTGGTATTTCCAATTTGATGGGACTCAAATGGGGAAGGGGGGCAGGTGTGGTCAGTGGACGGAGGCAGAGATGGAAAAGCTGAGAAGTCACATCTTGTCATATTGTCCCAGTCTGCAGGCTGATGAGCTTGGGCTTTCTCCCAAGGGTGGCAGGGAGCCATCAGCTTGTTAGAAAGATTCTCCTGAGGCTGGGCACCGTGGCTCACGCCTGTAATCCCAGTACTTTGGGAGGACAAGGCAGGTGGATCACCTGAGGTCAGGAGTTTAAGATCAGCCTGGCCAACATGGCGAAACCCCGTCTCTACTAATAATACAAAAATCAGCTGGGCGTGTTGGTGGGCGCCTGTAATCCCCGCTACTCAGGAGGCTGAGGCAGAAGAATCGCTTGAACCTGGGAGGCGGGGGTTGCAGTGAGCCAAGATCACGCCACTGCACTCCAGCCTGGGTGACAGAGCGAGATTCTGTCTCAAAAAAACAAAATGAAAGATAAAGATTCTCCTGAGACTGGGACTTGAGGCTGGGAGCCCACTCTGGATTGCGGGCTTGGCATTACGGTGAGGGTGTGGGGAGGTGGCCCAAGGCTGCTGCAGGTCCCTGGCGTGACCGAGCACAATGGGCACAGGTAAGAATCCCACATCATCACTTGGCCTGTGGGGCCGTTGTCCAGGGGCCCCGGCCCACGAACTTGGAGCTGTGAAACCCAAGCTGGCCAGGGTTCGGCTGCAGTGTGATCGGGGCCAAGGCCCCAATTGTGTAGTAACAGGACATCCATTATTGATGGCCACACCTTTTACTCGTGAGTCCCATTGTCTGGGTGAGGACAGCTTGCAGGGTCACTTTGGCCATCACGATCAAATTACTGAAGGGGAAACTGAGGCTCAGACAGGGCGGGGCTGACCCCAGGCCGAAGGGTAGATGCACGGAGCCCCCAAGGTGGTTGAAGGCTGACATTTCGTCTGTCCCAAGCTTCTTGCTTATCAGATAGAATAACCAAGGCACAGAGTGGGAGAGGAACTTGCTCAGAGCCATACAGAAACCTAAACCCAGGGTATTCCCTGAGGGGACCCCGACAGGGAACTGAGTGGTCAGGTGGGAAGTTCTAGGTCTCCCCACCCTACCTTCATTGAGTTCCTAGTCATCATATGACCCAGGGACTCATGTCTCTCTCAGAGAGAGTCCCTAGCAGCTTGGGAACCTCAGACCCACCAAGGATGGTCTCTGCAAGGCTGCTGCTCAGCATGCCCTAATGAAGGTATGGTGTCACCAGGTAAGGGCGTCTGAGTGGAGAACTGGCCTTACAATCTAGATAGTGTGTGTGGTATTCAGTTATTTGCAAAATGCCTTTTGTCTGCCCTTTAGAAAAATGTGAATATTAGCTGTTTGCTCTGACCCATTTGAGGAAACCGTCCCCCCCCCCTTTTTTTTTTTTTTTTTGAGATGGAGTCTCATTCTTTTTGCCCAGGCTGGAGTGCAGTGGCATGATCTTGGCTCACTGCAACCTCCTCCTCCCGGGTTCAAGTGATTCTCCTGCCTCAGCCTCCCAAGTAACTGGGATTACAGGTGCCTGCCGCCATGCCCAGCTACTTTTTTGTATTTTTAGTAGAGATGGGGCTTCACCATGTTGGCCAGGCTGGTCTCAAATTCCTGACCTCTGGTGATCTGCCCACCTCAGCCTCCCAAAGTGCTGGGATTATAGGTGTGAACCACTGCACCCAGCCCCTTCCTCCCATTATGAGGAGAGGAAGGGAAGGTATGAAAGTGAAGGCATCTTTGGAGGTAGGGTCTTGCTGATAGCATGAGGATATCCAGAGATGTGTGGATTATATAGGATTCTCTGAATGCTTGCTGTGATCTGGCCATAAGCACCCTCCCTTCTCCCAGCTCCATCTGCTTTATAAACTCCTACTCATGCTTCAAAGCCCAGCACCAATGTCCCCTTTTCCAGGAACCCCCTTCTCTCTAGCTTGCTTTCCCCAGTCCAGTCTCCCTTTGTCCTGTGGCCCTCTCTGCACCTTGGCCCTGCCCCCAGGGAGGTAGGGGTGCCTGTGTCAGGCTCTGTATGCTTAAGGTCCAGGCCCAGGGCTGAGGGTTCTTGGGGACACAGTATCCCTCGGTGTGCAGTGAGCAGCTGTGAATGTGAAAGAGAAGGGATTTGGCCAGGCGTGGTGGCTCACGCCTGTAATCTCAGCACTTTGGGAGGCCGAGGCAGGTGGATCATCTGAGGTCAGGAGTTTGAGACCAGCCTGACCAACATGCTGAAACCCTGCTTCTGCTAAAAATACAAAAGAATTAGCCGGGCATGGCAGGGTGTGCCTGTAGTCCCAGCTACTCAGGAGGCTGAGGCAGGAGAATTGCTTGAACCTGGGAGGCAGAGGTTACAGTGAGCTGAGATTGCGCCACTGCACTCCAGCCTGGGCGACAGACCGAGACTCCGTCTCAAAAAACAAAGAAGGGACAAGCCTCTTGCCTGCTCCCTGCTCCCAGCCTTTCCCAGCTTTTTCCTCCCCACCTCAGGCTCTTCTATCGCTACCAGGACCTGGCCCCGCAGCTCGTGCCCCTCGACTATACCACGTGCCCCGACGTGAAGGTGCCCTACGAGCTCATTGGCAGCATGCCCGAGCTGAAGGTATGCCCAGGCCATGGGACAGACAGGGGAAAAAATAGTAGAGATGTCTCTCATTGCATTCCTCTGAGGTCGGTGCTGCAGTTATCCCCATTTTACAGATAAGAAAACTGAGGCTCAGAGAGGTTAAGACACTTGTTCATGGTCACACAGCTACAATGTCACAGAGACAGGGTTAAAACCCAGAGTTGGCTGGTGTGGTGGCTCAAGCCTGTAATCCCAGTACTTTGGGAGGCCGAGGTGAGTGGATCACCTGAGGTCAGGAGTTCAAGACCAGCCTGGCCAACATGGCGAAACCCTGTCTCTACTAAAAATACAAAAATTAGCTGGACGTGGTAGCACACGCCTGTAATCTCAGCTACTAGAGAGACTGAGGCAGGAGATTTGCTTAAACTCAGGAGGTGGAGGTTGTAGTGAGCAGAGATCTAGCCACAGTACTCCAGCCTGGGTGACAGAGTGAGACTCTGTCTCAAAAAACTCAGAATTGGGAGGATGAAATGAGATAATACGGGTAACAAACTCAGTACAGGGTGTGTTTTGTGTCAAGTACTCAGAGAACGTTAGTTCTTCTTGTAACAGGAGCTGCTAAATGCAGGTTTTTTTTTCAGCAGGATGTTTGACACATGGTTTGTGCATCCAAGGGGAACTTGTGGGTTGAGTAACTGACTGTGAGTAGGGTTGATTTTATTGCAAGTGACAAAAACCTTATTTGAGAGGGACAGAATGGATTGGATCAGAATGGATTGCCTCTGAACAACAACAAAAAAAATCCAGAGGCAGGGACAGTGTCAGGTATGGCTGGAACCAGGGCCTCTGATGATGTGCTCAGGAATCTCCCCCCATCTCTCCGCTCCTTCCAGGAAGAGGTTTCAGTCTAAGACAGCCTCTCCTCTTGAGGTTGTGAAAGGACCTCTCAGCCACTCAGCTTTAGCTTCTGTGAGCTTTGCAAGCAGCAGTAATGAGGTCCTCTCCCTCCCAATTTTTCAGAAAAAATGTCCCAGGGCAGTCTCTGATTGGCTAGCTTGAGTCACATGCCCATCTCAGAGCCAATCACTGTTGCCAGGAGAATGGAACTCTCTGATTGGCCCTGCCTGGGTCACATGGCTGCTCCAAGAGCTGGAGGTGGAGTCAAGGTTGCTCAGACCACAGGGGCAGAGAGTGGAGTTGTCCAAAGTACTGTCCAGGGACCATGGGAGGGAGTGGGTCTTGATGGAGAGTACTTGGAGACTCCCAGAAAGTGGGTGCTGAGAGTGAGACCACATGGACCCCCAGAGACCCTGGGGGTCGGAGGACGGCCTCCCAGCTTCCTTTCTCTCCCCAGGACAACCCCTTCCGCCAGAGGATCGCCCAGGTCTTCTCCGAGGATGGGGATGGCCACATGACCCTAGATAACTTTTTGGACATGTTTTCTGTGATGAGCGAAATGGCTCCCCGGGACCTCAAGGCTTACTATGCTTTTAAAATTTACGGTGCGTGCATGGCCCTGGGGTTGGGGAGCATGGGGATGGGATGGGGAGTGCGAACTGGGTGGGTGGCACCCACATCACAAATGTCTCCCCAGAGGTTTTGAGGCCCTGTGTGACCCTGTCCTCCACCCTACTCCAATGCCTCCCCAGCTCATTTATTTGCTAACTCTATTCCAGCCCACACAGGCCTTGTTGTTCCTGAAACACAGTCTTCAGCCTCTGGATCTTCGCCTCTGCTGAACCCTCTGCCTAGAACACCTTTCACCTGGCTCCTTATTTACTTATTTATTTTTATCTTTTATTTTTTTGAGATGGAATTTCGCTCTTTTTGCCCAGGCTAGAGTGCAGTGACTCAATCTTGACTCACTGCAACCTCTGCCTCTGAGGTTCGAGTGATTCTCATGCCTCAGCCTTCTGAGTAGCTGGGATTACAGGCACATGCCATCACACCCGGCTAATTTTTGTATTTTTAGCTGAGATGGGGTTTTGCTGTGTTGGCCAGGCTGGTCTCGAACTCTTGACCTCAGGTGATCCACCCGCCTCGGCCTCCTAAAGTGCTGGGATTACAGGCATGAGCCACCGCGTCCAGATCCCCTGGCTCCTCCTTATCCTTGAAGTCTAGGTCGAAAGTAGGCCTCTCCCCATTCATCCCCTCATCCCACCATCCTATTTCTCTTCTAGCACCAGGCAATGCTGCTTAATTTCTTGTTCCTTGACCTGTTCACTTCTTATTGACTTTGTCCCTGAGAAGACTCAAAGGTACTGACAGGATCTGTTTTGGTCACCATCTGTCTTCTGAGCCTGGCTCAGTAAATATTTGTTGCATGACTGAATGAAAGAATCTTAGTGCCTGGCACCTTGTGTGCACTCAATAAATACTTGGTTTTTTGTTTTGTTTTGTTTTGTTTTTTGCTTTTGTTTTTTTGAGACAAAGTCTTGCTCTATCCCCTAGACTGGAGTGCAGTGATGCGATCTCAGCTCACTGCAACCTCCGTCTTCCGGGTTCCAGCAATTCTCCTGCCTCAGTCTCCTGAGTAGCTGAGATTGATTATAGGCGCCTGCCACCACGCCTGACTAATTTTTTGTATTTTTAGTAGAGATGGGGTTTCACCATTTTGGCCAGACTGGTCTCGAACTCCTGACCTCAGGTGATCCACCCACCTCGGCCTCCCAAAGTGCTGAGATTACAGGCATGAGCCACTGCACCCAGCCAAATTTTTAATATTTTTAGTAGAGATGGGGTTTACCACGTTGGCCAGGCTGGTCTTGAACTCTCGATCTCAAGTGATCCACCCACCCCAGCTTCCCAAAGTGGCGGGCTTACAGGCATGAGCCACCGTGCCCTGCCACCATAATACTTTTTGAGTGAGTACATGAAAAATAGTTATCATGTTGCCTAACACATAGTAGGTGCTCAATAAATACTTGTTGTATGAATGAATGAATGAATGAAAAAGTTATCAGAGTGCCTGGCACACAACACTCAATAAATACTAGTTGAGTGAGTGAATGAATGAAAAACAGTTATCATGGTGCTTGATACATAGTACGTGTTCAATAAATACTTGAATAAATGAATGAAAGAGCTATCACAGTGTCTGGCACATAGTAGGCACTCAATAACTATTTTTATTTATGTATTTATTTTTTATTGAGACAGAGTCTCGCTCTTGTTGCCCAGGCTGGAGTGCAATGGCGCGATATCAGATCACTGTGACCTCCGCCTCCCAGGTTTAAGCGATTCTCCTGCCTCAGCCTACCTAGTAACTGGGATTACAGGCACCCGCACCACACCCTGCTGATTTTTGTACTTTTAGTAGAGATGGGGTTTCACCATGTTGGCCAGGCTGGCCTGGAACTCCTGACCTCAGGTGATCCACCCGCCTCGGCCTCCCAAAGTGCTGGGATTACAGGTGTGAGCCACTGTGCCGGGCCAATAACTATTTTTCGAATGAGCAAATGAAAAATTATTATCACAGTGCCAGGACACAGTAGGTACTCAATAAATACTTGTTAAGTGAGTGAATGAATGAAAATTGCACTCAATAAATACTTGTTGAGTGAGTGAATGAATGAAAGTCAGTTACTGTGATGCCTGACACACAGCGGATGCTCAATAAATACTTGTGTGAGTGAATAAAAAAGTTATTACAGTGCCTAGTACCCAGCAGGCACTCAATACTTGTAAAAATGAATGAATCAGGTGGGGT
Organism: Piliocolobus tephrosceles; assembly: GCF_002776525.5. NCBI lineage: Eukaryota > Metazoa > Chordata > Mammalia > Primates > Cercopithecidae > Piliocolobus > Piliocolobus tephrosceles. The sequence goes on from NC_045454.1 coordinate 37,088,645, forward strand.
GCGGTGGCTCCCACCTGTAACCTCAGCACTTTGGGAGGCTGAGGTGAGTGGATCACCTGAGGTCAGGAATTTGAGACCAGCCTGGCCAACATGAGGAATACCCTCTCTACTAAAAATACAAAATTTAGCCGGGTGTGGTGGCAGGCACCTGTAATCCCAGTTATTTGGGAGGCTGAGGCAAGAGAATCACTTGAACCCAGGAGGTGGAGGTTGCTGAGCCGAGATTGTGCCACTGCACTCCAGCCTGGGCGACAGAGCGAGTCTCCATCTCAAAGAAAAAAAAAAGAACGAATGAAAAAGTCGTTACATAAGTACTTGTTGAATGAATGAATGAATGAACTCCCAGCAAGTCCCTGCCCAATTTTAAGGCAAGTTCCAGATTTTACACCAGGGTCTTGGGTGCCCTCCCAGGGCCTCAGTTCCTCTTTTTTTTTTTTTTTTTTTTTTCGGAGTTTTGCTCTTGCTGCCCAGGCTATGCAGTGGTGAGGGCTCAGCTCACTGCAACCTCCACCTCCTGGGCTCAAATGATTCTCCTGCCTCAGCCTCCTGAGTAGCTGGGATTACAGGTGCATGCCACCACACCTGGGTAATTTTTATATTTTTAGTAGAGACAGGGTTTCACCATGTTGGCCAGGCTGGTCTCAAACTCCTGACCTCAGGTGTTCCACTAGCCTCAGCCTCTCTAAGTGCTGGGATTACAGGTGTGAGCCACCGTGCCCGACCTTGTAACATGGGCATAGTATGTGTCCACAGCCGGCCCAGCCCGCCTGCCACCTGCTGTCACTCCCCATCCATCCTGCTCTGCAGATTTTAACGACGACGACTACATTTGTGCGTGGGACCTGGAGCAGACGGTGACCAAACTGACTCGGGGGGAGCTGAGCGCCGAGGAGGTGAGCCTGGTGTGTGAGAAGGTGCTGGATGAGGCTGATGGAGACCATGATGGTCGGCTGTCCCTGGAAGACTTCCGGAACATGATCCTCCGGGCACCAGACTTCCTCAGGTGATGCTCTCCACCACTGCCCACAGTCCATTTGCACATCTGAAGGGGCTGTTATGGAGACAGTTCACAGACTCTATTTCCGAAAAGTCCTCTATGCATTCTTTTGTGACCTTGGGGAACTTTCTCGATTTCCCTGATCTCAGTCCTTGCATCTGTAAAATGGGGATAATTAGGGACCCCCTGGGAACTTCTTGCGGGTGGATACACCTCTTTCGGCAAGCAGAATGTGGCTGGACTTCAGCCCTTATTGCCTGAACAGTTTGCAGTGAACAGACTGTGCAACTGTACTTGGCAGCCTTTGGGGAAAATCAGCCCCCACTGCAGGGCAAAGTATGGCCAATAGGCCAATCTGACCCAAAGCCTGGTTTTGTATCTCCTGTGAGCTAAGGATGGCTTTTATATTTTCAAAAGATTGAAAAACAATAAAATAATAATAATATTCCAACCAGGTGGGGTGTTCATGCCTTTAATCCCAGCACTTTGGGAGGCTAAGTGGGGAGGACCTCTTGAGCCCAGGAGCTTGAGATCAACCTGGGGAACATAAGGAGAGCCCATATCTACAAAAAAATAAACAAATAGCCAAGTGTGTTGGTGCATGCCTGTAGTCCCAGCTACTTGGGAGGCTGAGGCGGGAGGATTGCTTGAGCCAAGGAGGTCAAGTCTGCAGTGAGCTCTGATTGTGCCATGTACTCCAGCCTGGGTCACAGAGTGAGATTCTGTCTCAAAAATAAATAAATACATGTAATTTTTTAAAAAAATTTTTAAAAAATATTATTCCATGACACATGACAGTGATACGAAATTCAAATTTCTGTGTCCATCAATAAAGTTTTTTTTTTTTTTTTTGAGACGGAGTCTCGCTTTGTAGCCCAGGCTGGAGTGCAGTGGCGCAATCTCGGCTCACTGCAAGCTCCGCCTCCCGGGTTCACGCCATTCTGCTGCCTCAGCCTCCCAAGTAACTGGGACTACAGGCGCCTGCCACCATGCCCGGTTAATTTATTTTTGTATTTTTAGTAGAGACAGGGTTTCACCGTGTTAGCCAGGATGGCCTCAATCTCCTGACCTTGTGATCTGCCTGCCTCTGCCTCCCAAAGTGCTGGGATTACAGGCGTGAACCACCGCGCCTGGCCCATCAATAAAGTTTTACTGGCACACAGCCACACCCGTTTGTGTACATTTTGTCTATGGCTGCTTGTGTGCTTCAACAACAGAGTTGTGTCATGGTGTAAAGTTGAAAACCTCAACTATTTGGCCATTTACAGAAAAAGGTTTGCCGAACCCCAAATTAATATATGGAGAAAATTCAGCACAGCTCCTGGCACACAATAGGTGTTTAATAAATTGCTGTTGCTGCTATTAGTATTTTATAATTTTTAAATTTCACTTCATTTTTCATTTTTTAAATTGACAAATAATGATTGTACATATTCATAGGGTACACAGTGATGTTTCTGTTTGTTTGTTTGTTTGTTTGTTTTGAGATGGAGTCTTGCTCTGTTGCCCAGGCTGGAGTGCAGTGGTGCAATCTCAGCTCACTGCAACCTCTGCCTCCTGGGTTCAAGTGATTCTCCTGCCTCAGCCTCCCGAGTAGCTGGGATTACAGGCATGTGACACCACACCCAGCTAATTTTTGTATTTTTAGTAAAGACAGGGTTTTGTCGTGTTGGCCAGGCTGGTCTTGAACTCCTGACCTCAAGTGATCCATCCACTCTGACCTCCCAGACTGCTGGGAGTACAAACATGAGTCACCTTGCCCGGCCTGTTTGTTTGTTTTGAGACAGGGTCTCACTCTGTGACCCAGACTGCAATGCATGGTGCAGTCGGCTCACTGCAGACTCCAACTCCTAGGCTCAAGAGATCCTCCCGCCTCAACTTCCCAAGTATCTGGGACTACAGGGCCGAGCCCAGTGGCTCACATCTGTAATCCCAGCATTTTAGGAGGCTGAGGTAGTAGTCTCTACTGAAAATACAAAAATTAGCCTGGGCATGCTGGGGCACACCTCTAGTCCCAGCTACTTGGGAGGCTGAGGCAGGAGAATCACTTGAACCCAAACCTGGGAGTTGGAGGCTGCAGTGAGCCAAGATTGCGCCACTGTACTCCAGCTTGAGGGAGACTCTGTCTAAAAAAAAAAAAAAAAAAAAAAGTAGCTGGGACTACAGGTACATGCCACTGTGCCTGGCTAATTTTGTTTATTTTATTTTATTAATTAATTAAGTTTTTTTTTTTTTTTTTGAGACAGAGTCTCTCTCTGTCACCCAGGATGGAGTGCAGTGGCGCTATCTTGGCTCACAGCAACCTCCACCTCCCAGGTTCAAGCAATTCTCCCTGCCTCAGCCTCCCGAGTATCTGGGATTACAGGCGCCCACCACCAGCCCGGTTAATTTTTGTGTTTTTTAGTAGAGATGGGGTTTCGCCATGTTGGTCAGGCTGGTCTTGAACTCCTGACCTCAGGTGATCTGCCCACCTCGGCCTCCCAAAGTGCTGAGATTATAGGTGTGAGCCATCATGCCCGGCCTGTTTTTGTTTTTATCTATAACCTGAGACAGTGCTGAAAATGTTGAGACAGGGTCTCACTCTGTTGCCCAGGCTGGAGTGCAGTGGCACAATCACAGCTCACTGCAGCCTCTACCTCTTGGGCTCAAGAGTAATCCTCCCAACTCAGCCTCTGGAGTAGCAGGGAGTACAGGCACACACCACCATGCCTAGCTAATTAAAAACTTTTTCTTTTTTTTTTTTTTGTGGAGACAAGGTCTTGCTTTGTTGCCCAGTCTGTTCTCAAACTCCTGGCCTCAACTGATCCTCCTGCCTTGGCCTCCCAAAGTCCTGAGATTACAGGGGTGAGTCACTGCACCAGACCACATAATGGTTTCAATACATATAATGTATGATGAACAGATCAGGGTCATTAGCATATCCATCATCTCAAATGTGTATTATTTCTTTGTGTTGAGAACATTCAGTATCCTCCTTCTAGCTATTTGAAACTTTATATCATATGGCAGGGTGTGGTGTTCATGCCTGTAATCCTAGCACTTTGGGAGGCTAAGGTGGGTGGATCGCTTGAGCACAGGAGTTCAAAACCAGCCTGGACAACATGGTGAAACCCCATCTCTACAAACAAATAACAACAACAACAAAAATTAGCTGTCAATGGTGGTGCACGCCTGTGGTCCCAACTACTCGGGAGGCTGAAGTGGGAGAATCGCCCGAGCCCAAGGAGGTGGAGCCTGCAGTGAGCAGTGATTGAGGCGCTGCACTCCAGCCTGGGTGACAGAGTGAGATCCTGTCTTAAAAAATAAAAAAAAGGCTGGGCATGGTGACTCATGTAATTCCAGCACTTTGGGAGGCCAAAACGGGCGGATCACCTGAGGTCAGGAGTTCGAGGCCAGCCTGGCCAACGTGGTGAAACCCCGTCTCTACTAAAAATACAAAAAATTAGCCAGGCGTGGTGGCCGGTGCCTATAATCCCAGCTACTTGGGAGGCTGAGGCAGAAGAATCGCTTGAACCCTGGGGGTTGGAGGTTGCAGTGAGCCGAGATCACATCACTGTACTCCAGCCTGGGCAATACAACGAGACTCTGTCTCCCCTACATCCCCCCCACAAAAAAAAAAAAAAAAAAAGGAAAATAAAAAGAAAAAAGGCTGGGCACAGTGGCTCACACCTGTAATCCCAACACTTTGGGAGGCCGAGGTGGGCAGATCACTTGAGATCAGGAGTTCAAGACCAGCTTGGCCAACATGGTGAAACCCCGTCTCTACTGAAAATAGAAAAATTAACTGGACCTGGTGGCATGCACCTGTAATCCCAGCTACCCGGGGGGCTGAGGCATGAGAATCACTTGAATCCAGGAGGCAGAGGTTGCAGTGAGCCGAGATCACACCACTGCACTCCAGCCTGGGCAACAGAGCGAGACCCCGTCTCAAAAACAACAAAAAAAATTTTAAAAAGTCAACGCACGTGCTCTCAACCCCTGTGGGGGTCCCCCGGCCTAGGGTTGTTTGAGGGGTCCACACGGCATCCTTCCTGCCTGGCCCAGGGAATTGCCGTGAGCGTGTTGAAGGGGAGGAGGAAAAGGGATTGTCCACTCCTGGAAGGCATTGACTCCTTTTCTCTTTGCACACAGCACCTTCCACATCCGAATCTGATGGCACCACAGAGAAGCCAGGCTATAGGAGAGCGGGGTGACCCCTCACCCGCTGTGGACTCTGGTTTCTGAGAATAAACACGAGTTGCTGAGTCATACCTGCTGGGAGGACACATTTTTCCACCTTAAAACTGGAAGACGGGAGGGAGGCAGTCTAGAATCTTATCTTTGACTTTGCTGTGTGACCCTGAGTGTGGCCACACCCTCTCTGAGCCACGATCTCCCTGTTTGTGCAAGGAAGGGGTGACTCCTAGATCGTCCTCACTGTGAAAGCTGGAAATGCCTTGTTGTGGGTGTCTGTGGTGGGGAGATCGGGCCCATGCTGTCCTGCCCCAGGGTTCCCACCCTAAAGGCCAAACCTCACCCTTGACTGCCCTGAGTCATCAAAGGGACTGAAACTTTTACTCCTGGGCTGATTCATTAGAGCTGCCAAGAGAAGTCCTCTGACTGGGAGGAATGGGAATGTCATTCACTGAGGTGGCTACTGCACTTTACAGTTTATGATGCATCTGGCCCCTAGCGTGACTTTGACCCCACCATGACATCCCTGCAGGGTTGGCTGAGGATCGTGCCCTCATTTGGAGGGGGCAGAGTGACTTGCCTAAGGCCACCCCACAAGTCATTTGCAGGGGCGGGCTTGAACCCAGGTGCACCTCATACCGGATCCCAGATGTCTGAACCTTGTACATTTGGGGAACCCCACACCCCCTCCACCTCGGGTTGCCCCAGGGCCTCCATCTATGCCCCAGTCAGTCCGAGGAGTAGTCACTCCTGCAGCCAAGAGCAGCCCCCAGGGACCTTCCCAGACACCTCCATTGTACGGTGTGTCATGTCTAGAGCGCTCACTCCCATCCTAAAACCCTAATAAATTAAGCAGCTACTGGGCCGGGCACGGTGACTCAAGCCTGTAACCCCAGCATTTTGGGAGGCCGAGGTGGGCAGATTGTCTGAGCTCAGGAATTCGAGACCAGCCTTGGCAACATGGCGACGTCCCGTCTCTAGCAAAAATACAAAAATTAGCTGGGTGTGGTGGTGCACACCTGTAATCCCAGCTATTTGGGAGGCTGAGGTGGGAGGATCGCTTGAGCCCAGGAGAGGGAAGTTGTAGTGATTGGAGATTGTGCTACTGCACTCCAGCCTGGGCAACAGAGCAAGACTCTGCCCAAAAAAAAAAAAAAAAAAAAGGAGCCAGGCACAGCGGCTCACGCCTGTAATCCCAGCACTTCAGGAGGCTGAGATGGGCAGATCTCCTGAGCCCGGAATTCGAGACCAGCATGGGCAGCATGGCGAAACCCTGTCTCTACCAAAAATACAAAAATTAACTGGATGTGGTAGTGCATGCCTGGAGTCCCAACTACTCAGGAGGCTGAGGCAGGAGAATCGACTGAACCAGGAGGCAGAGGTTGCAGTGAACCGAGATCGAACCACTGCACTTCAGCCTGGGCGACAGACTAAGACTCTGTCTCAAAAAAAAAAAAAAAAAAAAAAGAAAAAAAAAAAAGAAAAACATCTACTGTGCACCAAAGCCCCAGGTTTTACATGCATTCTGCTGGTTCATCCTGAAGAGGGACCGCGCTTCTCATTTTCCAAGTAAGAAAGTAGGCCCAGAGATGTCTAGAGTTGCCAAAGGTCACACAGCCCCACAACCTAGGATTCCCTACACCATCATGGCCCTGTGATGCCTCCTCCAACCCCAGCCTTTTTTTTTTTTTTTTTTTGAGATAGAGTCTGGCTCTGTCTCCCAAGCTGGAGTGCAGTGGCTTGGTCTTGGCTCACTGCAACCTCTGCCTCCCAGGTTCAAGTGATTCTCCTGCCTCAGCCTCCTTACAGGCATGAGCCACCACGCCTGGCTGATTTTTGTAGTTTTTAGTAGAGATGGGGATTCATCATGTTGGCCAGGCTGGTCTTGAACTCCTGACTTCAGGTGATCTACCTGCCTTG
>NC_045454.1:37096134-37138647 GCF_002776525.5 Piliocolobus tephrosceles
AGCCACCGCGCCTAGCTGCCTCTTCCCTTTTTAAAGGTAAGAGGCTCATGTGCTTCTCCTGAAACCAACACTGATGATGTCCAAGCTCCTACTGCACACCAAGCCCTCAACACAGCTCATCTCCTTCATCTGCATGAAAACCCCAGGAGAAAGGCATGAACAGCCACGGGTGCCACTGGGGACACACTCGGAGTTGAGCCTGGACACAGCTCCGGTTGGTGAGAGACCCTGTAGCGTGCTTTTATTTTTTGTATTTCATTTTTATTTATTTATTTATTTTTTGAGATGGAGTCTCACCCTGTCATCCAGGCTGCACTGCAGTGATGCTATCTTGGCTCACTGCAACCACTGCCTCCTGGGTTCAAGTGATTCTCCTGCCTCAGGCTCCCAAGTAGCTGGGATTATAAGCATGTGCCATCAAGTCCAGGTAATTTTTGAATTTTTTAATATAGACAGGGTTTCACCATTTTGGCCAGGCTGGTCTCGAACTCCTGGCCTCAAGCAATCCGTCTGCCTTGGCCCCTCAAAGTGCTAGGACTACAGGCATGAGCCACTGCTCCCGACCAGAAGTGTGCTTTTAGACAACGGAATAAACAGATGCTGTGGGAAAAGGGCTCGGATTCACCTGGCTTCAAATCCTGGTGCTGACCGCCATAGCTCTGTGGCCTTGGTCACGCTCTTATCCTCTCTGAACCTCAGTCTCTTCTTCAAAACATGGAGGGTGACGCTACCTGAGGGGCCTGCTCTCAGGCGTAAAATAATGAATAGAGGGTCTGGCACGGGGGCTGATGTACAGGAGGCACCCCGAACCATCAGCGTCACTCTGATGATTATTACTAAAATAACCAGCTCACCCCATGGGTGACTGCAGGAACAGACCCCAAAAATATCTTCATTCTGTTTCCCGGGTTCCCGAAGACTCCCGGATGCCATGGTGTGGGGCCATGGAAGAAATGTTAGGACATTCAGGAGTGTGGCAGCCCCTGGTAGCAAGAGTACAGAGCCAGGGTGGACCTGTTCTCTAGCAGTACCCAGGGGCAAAGGGTGGCGGTTGTTGGTACTCCTCTGGGAGCTGGTCGTTCTCAGGCCCTGCCAAGCCCTGGTGCTCTGGTGTGGAATCCTGGGAGGATAGAGCTCTCATTACCATTTGGTGCCAACTCCTGTCCCCTGGGGTCACGTCACTGTAGCTGGCAGACCTCTCGGCCTTTCTGGTGGGGATCTTTCTGTCTTTTGGTGCCTGGGGCTGTGAGGGGCTTTTGAGAGATGTGACCACACACGGATCCGTGTGGACTCTGTCCCCCGAAGTGGGATCTCCTGAGTGATCTTGGCTGCCTTTTCCGGTCCCAGGGCCTGAGATCACCGGGGATCTCCGGACATCCAAGAGTGACGGCAAGCTCACAGTGGCGAGGTGGCTTTTCAGCTGCTGCTGGACCCTGTAGCCTCTCTGGGGCAGCATTTTGAGGCTCCTCCAGAGTTTCTGGCGGGTCTCTCCAAGAGGGGCTTTTGGGGGGCAGGAGGAAGTGGCTTCCTCGGTGGTTACTCTGTTCATCTCTGATGACGGCTTCCTTTCCTTTGATTGGCGACGCAGGACTGGCTTTGGGGAGGCCTGAAAACAAGACTGGGTGAGGCCTGGGGCAGCTCGACCACCAACGTACCGCATCTGTCCCAGAAATTGGAGCCTGGGTTCCACCCAGACACCCTGGGGCTGAGAAACGTCCCCATGTGAACCCCCAAACCTGATCCCATGCCCTGTCTTTCTTGTCTCAGTAAATGGCTTCACTATCTCCCCAGGGGTTGGCAAACTTGTTCTTCTCCTTCTTTTACTGTTTGCTTTTTTGAGATGGAGTTTCACTGTGTCACCCAGTCGGGAGTGCAGTGGTGCAATCTCAGCTCACTGCAACCTCCACCTCCTGGGTTCAAGCGATTCTCCTGCCTCCCCAGTAGCTGGGACTACAAGTACACCACCACGCCTGGCTAATTTTTGTATTTTTAGTAGAGACATGGTTTCACTATGTTGGCCCCGGTGGTCTTGAACTCCTGATCTCAGGTGATCCACCCACCTCGGCCTCCCAAAGTGCTGGGATTACAGGCACGAGCCACCGCACCTGGCCTGGCAAACTTCCTTTACAAAGAGTCAGAGAGTAACTATTTCAGCTTTGCAGGCTGTACCATCTGTCTCAATTACTTAGCTCTGCTGTTATAGGGGATGCCAGACATCACATGTCAACCGATGAGCGTGCCTGGCTTCTAATGTAGCTTTATTTATAAACATGGAAATGTGAATTTTATCTGATTTTCACAGGTTATGAAATAACTATCTCTACAAAAATGTGGGGCCAGGTGTGATAGCTCACGCCTGTAATCCCAGTGCTTTGGGAGGCTGAGGCAGGAGGATTGCTTGAGGCCAGGAGTTTGGGACCAGCCTGGGCAGTGTAGTGAGACCCTGTCTCTAAAAACTTTTTTTTTGTTTTTGACAGGGTCTTGCTCTGTCACCCAGGCTGGAGTGCAGTTGTACAGTCATGGCTCACTGCAGCCTCGACCTCCCAGGCTCCAGCAATCCTCCCACCTCAGCCTCCAGAGTAGCTGACTACAGGCGTGCGCCACCATGCCTGGTTAATTTTTTAATTTTTTGTGGAGACAGGGTCTTGCTATGTTGCCCAGGCTGGTCTCAAGGTCCTGGCCTCAAGTAATCCTCTCGCTTCATCCTCCCAAAGCACTGGGATTACAGGTGTGAGCCACTGCACAGAACAAATATCCATGTTTCTTTCCACACCTGGGCTCTCACTTTCATCCCTCCCACCTTGACACTGTCCCCCATCCCCACCTCACTTCCTCCTTCTTTCCATCTCCACCGGTACTCCGGATAGCCCCTTCTGCAGCCAGTAGCCACAGGAAACATTTAAAACCAGCAGTCCCGGCCAGGTGAGGTAGCTCACACCTATAATCCCAGCACTTTGGGAGGCCGAGGTGGGCAGATCGTGAGGTCAGGGGTTTGAGACCAGTCTGGCCAAAGTGGTGAAACCCTGTCTCTACTAAAAATACCAAAATTAGCATGCACCTGTAGTCCCAGCTACTCGGGAGGCTGAGGCGGGAGAATCGCTTCAACCCGGGAGGCGGAGGTTGCAGGGAGCCTAGACTGTGCCCCATTGCACTCTAGCCTGGTCGACAAAGCAAGACTCCGTCCCAAAAAAAAAAAAAAAAAAATTCCTCCCATGCGTACACTCTCCTATGGCTCCTCCCTGGTGCAACTGGAATAGAATCCCAGCTCCTTGGCCCCAAGTCCCTGCACTATTGGCTCCTGCTGACCCTGGGGCTTCAACTTCTGACACTCTCTCACTAACCCCCCTCCATCTATATGCTGGGTTTTGTTGTTCTGTTTTCCAAACACACCAAGCTCCAGGACTTTTGCAAGTACCATTCCCTCTGCCTGGAATATCCTCCCTGTGTCTGTGTGTATGACTGGCTCCTCCTCACCTTGCAGATCTCAGCTATATGCCACCTCCTCTAGGAAGCCTTCCCTGACTACCTTCCCCCACTTGCACCCCCCACTTCCACTGATGTCCATCGCACCAGCCTGTTTCATTTGTACCACTGTCATAACTTCCCCTGCTGGGTAGGGGGCTTGGAGAGCACTTAGGCTTCCACCTAGGGGTGCCTAAAGGTCTCCCAAACCCCAAGATGCTGTGATACATTCATTCATCCACTCCGCAGATTCTTTAGTTAAGCACCTTCAATATGGCAGGTCCTCTCAGAGGGGTGGGAGAAGCAAAGGCAAACAAGCCAGATAGAGCCTCCAGTCTCTCAGAGCTCACAGTCTGATGGAGGAGGCAGCCAGGTAGCATGTAAACCCATAAGTAAATGGGATTTGGGGGAACATTTTTGGGAAGTCCGCTGCACTGAATAAACAGGGTAATGTGAAGGAGAAGGCAGGTGTTGCTTTAGGTCTGGAGCCTGGGGTAGGAGGTACTTGAAGGAGAAATGAATGAAGACATGGGAAATCTAGGGGCAGGGCACACAGTTTGTGCAAAGGACCTGAGGTGGGACCGGCACATGCAGAGACCCCGAGGCTAGCCTGGTGTGTCTGAGCAACAGACGGTATGGCAGCGGGGCTGGTGCTGGGTGGGCAGAAAGAGGAACTGAGATTTTAGTTTGAATTTTAATCTCTGTGTTGGAAAATCACTGGAAAGGTTTAAAGCACCAAGCTGTAGGATCTCCTTCTCACTCTAGAAGGAGCCTCCTCTGGCAGCTGTTGGTGGCCTCTGCTCCTGCCCCTCAGCCAGGTGAGAGGTGCCTGCCTCCTGTCATATACATACCTCCTCAGGTGCAGACACCGGGCAGGCAGCTTCCTCCGCCACTGCGTTGGAGTAGAGGAAGAGATCCTCGTAATCCACGTTTGCCGGATCCTTCTGCAGGACGGAAGGGGCCTGTAGCTCAGCACGAGGGAGGGGGAAAGGTCCGGAACGGACCCTGGAAGGCAGGTCTCAGGGACCATCCCTTGAATAGCAGTTTCTTAGTACCTAGGCCACGCCCACTAAGCTTTATAAGAAAATATGCCCCACCCACAGCCATTTCTTAGGGGTTGGGACACACCCACTGAGCCTTCTAAAGAAAGATGCCCCGCCCATAGCAGTTTCTTGCGAGCTAGGCCACACCCACTGAGCCTTCTAAGGAAAGATACCCCTGCCACAGCAGTTTCTCAGGGGCTAGGCCACGCCCACGGAGTCCTCTAAGGAAACATGCCCTGCCCACAGCAGTTTACTGGGAGCCAGGCCACCCACTGAGCCTTTTAAGGAAAGATGCTCCACCCATAGCAGTTTATTGGGAGCCAGGCCACGCCCACTGAGCCTTCTAAGGAAAGATGCCATTCCTTCAGATGAGCCAAGATGATACCTGGCACATGAACCCTTATAAAAAATCAGCCTGTTGACATGGGCCTGGAGGGCGGAGCCAGGGGGAAGCAGGAACCACAAGGGAGACGGCTGTGGGGGACAGAGGGACTACGGGGGTGGGGCTGGAGGGGCCCAGGACCATGAGAGTGACAGAATCAAGAGAAGCTGATGGGGGCGTGGGAAACAAAGGGGTCTGGGGGGCTTGGCCCCAAGGAGATGGCTGTGAACCTTGTGGGCCCCGCCCTCACCTGCCTGCAGGGCTGTGTCAGCAGCTCCCTGCGCGGCTCAATTGGATTCTGCTGGTGGAAGGTGACCAGGGCGTCCAGTGAGGTGTGGGCCACCTTCTCCCCGGGGATTACGAAAGTCCCATCATCCAAGAGCTTCACCATGAAATGGCAGCAGCTGCTTTGGGCTCTGCGGAGACACTGAGGGGGCTGGGACATCCTACTCCCCCTCATCCCTGCCCCAAGCGCCCCCGGCCAGCCCTTGGGCTGGCAGCATCACTGCTACAGCTAGACTACCCCAGGTTCCCATGCAGGCTTCTTCACTGACTAGCCATGCAACACCCAGCAGGTTACTAACCTCGCTGTGCCTCAGTTTCCCCCATTTATAACACAGGAGTACAAAGGCTGACCTCAGATAAAACATGCTACTACAGACAAAAGCTTAACTTATTACCTGGCCAGGGGTAAGTGATCAATAGAAATGATCATGAAAGCTGGGCATGGTGGCTCACGCCTGTAATCCCAGCACTTTGGGAGGCTGAGGCTGGCGGATTACTCGAGGCCAGGAGTTGCAGACCAGCCTGGCCAACATGTTGAAACCTTGTCTCTCCTAAAAATACAAAAATTAGCCAGGTGTGGTGGCATGTTACAGGCCAAGAAAACGGGGGTCGTGACCAACTCAGTATACCACTGGAGACTATCTGAGTAAACGGAAAACTGTTCTCATGAAAGCAGGATGTTGGAAAACTGACAACTGTGTGTGCTGCCAGAAGGAGTGCTGAGGGCAGTCACGCCCCAAGCGCAGTGTTCCTTGTGGTTAACTATAGGCACGTCTGAAGCCGTTGTACAAAGAAAGCAATTATGTGTACCTGTGAAAAATCAAGCAGCTGACCAACGGTTACCTCTCCCTTCCTGCTCTTTCTATCTAATAAATACGAAGGGCTGTGGAAGCTCAAAGCTGCCTTTGCTCATTAGAAGCAAGGAGCCCCCTGTCCCCTACTTTCAAAACAGATTTTTTGTCTTTGTCTTAATTTCTATGTCTGCCCCCTTCATTCACTCCCATAGGAACCGACAGCAACAGTGGCAGGTGCCTGTAATCCCAGCTACTGGGGAGGCCGAGGCAGGAGAATCGCTTGAACCCAGGAGGTGGAAGTTGCAGTGAGCCGAGATCATGCCACTGTACTCCAGCCTGGGTGACAGCGTGAGACTCTGTCTCAAAAAGAAAAGCAAAAAGAAAGCCCCAACCTAAGGCTGTGTACCTGGCACACAGCAAGTGCTGAATAAATGCTCAGTTAACCAATGAATGTATATTAATGGCTCTCTATGTGCTGACTGTATCTCAGTTAATCCTCACATGAACACTCTGAATTAAAGTGTGACACTCCTTTACTGAAGGCACAGAGAGGTTGAGTAACTTGTCTAAGGTCACACAGCAGGTAATGGCAGAGCTGAGCCTTGGATAAGTTTTTCCCACTGTGCACAACTCTGTAATTGAGTCATTGGGTTTTTCTTCCTTTGGCCTGGAATCCTCTGGATTTGTTTGGCTTTCAGGTCTTAAGGAGCTGGGCTTCCCTCGGTTTCCCTAACACACAGTCAGGGAATCACTAATTAGATTGTGAGGGGTGGAGGGAGAGAAGCTGCCAATCTTAGGTCCCTAGCAGCTCCTGTTCTCAGACCCACAGCCTCAGTTACTGCTGCTTTCTGAGAAGCTATGACATGAAGCACCCCTTGCCCCCTTCAAGGAAACCCCAAAGCCCACCTGCCCCTGCCCTGGCCCCCGGCTCAGGCCTTACTTGTAGGAGAGCGTGTAGCCCACATGGCTGTGACTGACCCTGATGAGAAAGGATCCCAGTGGCTGTGACTCAAGCAAGTCCTCAGCATCCCTGGAAGGGCACACACAGAAAGGAAATGACACACTCCAGCCACCCTACATTCCAGTTAAACTCCTGGGGCCATGGGGTCATTCACGGAGAAGGCTGGTAGTTTCCATTTTCCTTTTTTCCTTTTTTTTTTTTTTCAGACAGAGTCTTGCTCTGTCGCCCAGGCTGGAGTGCCGTGGCGCGATCTCAGCTCACTGCGAGCTCTGCCTTCCGGGTTCACGCCATTCTCCTGCCTCAGCCTCCCAAGTAGCTGGGACTACAGGTGCCCGCCACCATGCCCGGCTAATTTTTTTGTATATTTTAGTAGAGACGGGGTTTCACCGTGTTAGCCAGGATGGACTCGATCTCCTGATCTCGTGATCTGCCCACCTCGGTCTCCCAAAGTGCTGGGATTACAGGTGCAAGCCACTGTGCCCGGCCTCTTTTTTCCTTTTTTTTTTTTTTTTTTTTGAGACAGAGTCTCACTCTGTTGCCCAGGCTGAGTGCAGTGGTGCGATCTCGGCTTGCTGCAGCCTCAACCTCCTGGGTTCAAGTGATTCTTCTTGCCTTAGCCTCCCAAGTAGCTGGGATTACAGGCACCCGCCACCATGCCCAGCTATTTTTTGTATTTTTAGTAGAGACAGGGTTTCACCAGGTTGGCCAGGCTGGTCTCAAACCCCTGTCCTCAAGTGATCCACCTGCCTCAGCCTCCCAAAGTGCTGGGATTACAGGCATGAGCCACCGCGCCCGGCCTGTTTTCTAAATGAACAAACACCCCAAACCCATTGGGTTTTTTTGTTTGTTTGTTTTTCAGTTGTTGCACACCTTGGGCTATTCAGGGATTAGGGATGTTCCCCCCAAGGAGCTAGGAGGCAACTGATGACCTTGATCTCAGGCCAGACCTCCTCCTATCTCCCACAGCTCCTTCCCAATGCCTGGAATGCCCCGATTAAGGCACCTTTGGGTGGATCAAGGTGTCACAAGTAACAAAGAAGGACCCGTATACTCAGATGCATTTGCGTGCAAAACCCAGCTCTACTGTCCATTAGCTGTGTGACCTCAGGCAATCGTCTCTCTCTGTCAGCTTCCTCAAGGGGAAAGTAAACCCCACTTCCAAGGCTGCTGTGAGAAGAGAAAGAACTTGCAACATAAGCATGACAGCTGCTACCTGGTAAGTGCTCCCAAAATGTTTGCTGTTATTATTACTATTATTCTCTCTGTCTCCTTTTTTTTTTTTTTTTTTTTGAGATGGAGTTTTGCTCTTGTTGCCCAGGCTGGAGTGCAATGATGCGATCTTGGTTCACTGCAACCTGTGCCTCTCTGGTTCAAGCTATTCTCCTGCCTCAGCCTCCCAAGTAACTGGGATTACAAGTACCCACAACCACGCCCAGCTAATTTTTTGTATCTTTAGTAGAGACGGGGTTTCACCATGTTGGCCAGGCTGGTCTCGAACTCGTGACCTCTGGTGATCCACCCGCCTCGGCCTCCCAAAGTGCTGGGATTACAGGAGTGAGCCACTGCGCCCGGTCTATTTTCTAGATTATTACCATTATTATCTGGAGTTCACAGAGAGGAAGGCGGCCTTCCGTGGGACAAGCTGGTCCTGCATTATTCAATACAGAGGTCACTGGCCTTTTGTACTGATTTCCAAAACAGCACAAAAAAGGAATACATGCTGTTTGATGAATCGTTTTTTGTTTTTGAGACAGGGTCTTGCTCTACCACTCAGGCTGAAGTGCAGAGGTGCAATCATAGCTCACTGAAACCTTGATTTCCTGGGCTCAAGAGATCCTCTCACCTCAGCCTCCTCAGTACACAGAACCACAGGCATGTGCCACATACCTGGCTAAATTTTTTAATTTTTTTTTTTTTTTTTTTTTTTTTTTTTTGAGACAGAGTTTCGCTCTTGTTCCTCAGGCTGCAGTGCAATGGCGCGATCTCAGCTTACTGCAAACTCTGCCTCCTGGGTTCAAGTGATTCTCCTGCCTCAGCCTCCTGAGTAGCTGGCATTACGGACATGCACCACCATGCTTGGCTAATTTTGTATTTTTAGTAGACACAAAGTTTCACCATGTTGTCCAGGCTGGTCTTGAACTCCTGACCTCAGGTGGTCTGCCCGCCTCAGCCTCCCAAAGTGCTGGAATTACAAGTATGAGCCACTGCGCCTGGCCTAAAATTCCTTTTAGAGATGGAGTCTCACTATGTTGTCCAGACCAGCCTTGAACTCCTGGGCTCAAGCGATCCTCCTGCCTCAGCATTCCGAGTAGCTGGGATTAAAGATAAGTGCCACTGCACCCAGCTGCTTCTTTTAATATAGCTACTAAATTTTTTTTTTTTTAATTGCAGTGTGCAACACATGTTATATTTTTGTTAGACAGCAAGGCCCCAGAGCTCAGAAACCATGACCAACACTAACTACTTCCTCTCTGTGGCCTTCACAGAATTTTCTCAAGTTCCTGCATGCAGAGGGTGGCAATAAATATTTGTTCCTCCATTTAGTTAGAGCCGGGCACACATCCTCAGAGCTCACAGTCTGAGGTAGAAAGGGCACATTAGGGCCAGGCACAGTGGCTCATGCCTGTAATCCCAGCACTTTGGGAGGCCGAGGCGGGCGGATCACTTGAGGTCAGGAGTTCGAGACTAGCCTGGCCACCATGGTGAAACCCCGTCTCTACTAAAAATACAAATATTAGCTGGGCGTGGTGGTGCATGCCTGTAGTCCCAGCTACTCATGAGGCAGGAGGATTGCTTGAACTCAGGAGGTGGAGGCTACAGTGAGCTGAGATTGCGCCACTGCACTCCAGCCTGGGCAACAGGAGCAGAACTCTATCAAAAAAAAAAAAAAAAAAAAAGAAAGAAAGAAAAAGAAAAAAAAAAAAGAAAGGGCACATTGGTTGTACCTTCATGGGTTGAGAGCAGCTGCTTGGGGGATTGTGTTCAGAAAGATTCTAGTGTGGTGGCTCACGCCTGTAACCCCAGCATTTTGGGAGGCCGAGGCGGGTGGATCACTTGAGGCCAGGAGTTTGAGACCAGCCTGGCCAACATGGTGAAACCCTATTTCTACTATAAACACAAAAATTAGCCAGGCTTGGTGGCACGTGCCTGTAATCCCAGCTACTCGGGAGGTTGAGGTGGAAGAATCGCTTGAACCCGGGAGGCAGAGGTTGCAGCGAGCCAAGATTGCACCTCTGCACTCCAGCCTGGGTGATAGAGTGAGACCGTGTCTCAAAAAGAAAGAAAGAAAGAAAGATTCTGAGGCTGCATCCTGCCTGGCCTGGGCGAGCTGTGGGGTGCCGCCAGGTCCCTGGCAGTGCTGGCCTGTTGGCCACTTGTATAGAGAAAGCCGAGAGAGAGGGCAAGTAACTTGCCCCAGGTCACACAGTGAGCCCACACAGGTGGCAGGACTCAAGCCTGGGAGCTTGGAGCTCAGTTTACACTCTTGCCACACTGAGCCGAGCCAAGTCCAGAATTCTGCAGTTAAAAGCTGCCCAGGGTAGGGACAGACAAGGAAAGAGTGGGGAGGGCAGGGTGGAGGGTGTGGGTGTGTCCTCACTCTCTTGAGATTGCACCATGGAACCACTCGGGGACCCCATCTTGGGCCAGCTGGCCCACCTGGGTGTGCACGAACCAGTCCAGCCGTGGGGGTAGCAGTGGAGGCGGCTTCCTGGCCTCTGTCATAGCTTCCTGGGGTTGGGGGAAGGTCACCTGGGTGGAGAAGGGAGGGAAGACAAGAGTCAAGCTGATGCACCTCTTATCACTGCTCTGTTCTTAAAGCTTATGGTGCCTCCTCCTTTGAGAAGTTCTGCAGGGTGGACAGAGCAATGGACTTAAAACTGGCTTGTGGCCAGGTGTGGTGGCTCACACAGGTAATCCCAGCACTTTGGGAGGCCAAGGTGGGAGGATTGCTTGAGCCCAGGAGTTCCAGACCAGCCTGGGCAACATAGTGAGACCCCCATCTCTACAAAAAATTTTAAAATTTGACCAGGTGCAGTGGCTCACGCCTGTCATCTCAGCACTTTGGGAAGCCAAGGTGGGTGGATCACCTGAGGTCAGGAGTTTGAGACCAGCCTGGCCAACATGGTGAAATCCATCTCTACTAAAAATACAAAAATTAGCTGGGTGTGGTGGTGGGCGCCTGTAATCCCAGCTACTCCAAAGGCTGAGGCAGGAGAATCGCTTGAACCTGGTGGGGCAGGGGTTGCAGTGAGCCAAGATGGCGCCACTGTACTCCAGCCTGGGCGACCGAGTGAGACTCCTTCTCAAAAAAATAAATAAGTAAATAAATAAATAAAATAAATTTAAAAATTAGCTGGGTGTGGTGGTGCATGCCTGTAGTCCCAGCTACTCGGGAGGCTGAGGTGGGAGGATCCCTGGAGCTCGGAAGGATGTGGCTGCAGTGAGCCGTGGTTGTGCCACTGCACTCCAGTCTGGGGAACAGAGCAAGACCACGTTTCAAAAACAACAAAAAAACTGGCTTGGGTGGCCGGGCGTGGTGGCTCATACCTGTAATCCTAGCACTTTGGGAGGCCGAGGCAGGTGGATCACCTGGGGTCAGGAGTTCAAGACCAGCCTGGGCCACGTGGTGAAACCCTGTCACCATAAAAATGCAAAAATTAGCTGGGCACAGCAGCACGTGCCTATAATCCCAACTACTTGGGAGGCTGAGGCACGAGAATCACTTGAGGTTGAGGTGGAAGAATCGCTTGAACCCGGGAGACAGAGGCTGCAATGAGCCAAGATTGCACCACTGCACTCCAACCTGGGCAACAAAGTGAGACTCCGTCTCAAAAAAAAAAAACAAAAAAACTGGCTTGTGTTTTTTGGGCACCTATTATGTGCCTGATAGTTTTTACACATTCATTCGTTGGCTCATCCTCAAAGTCCTTCAAGGACTTTTCCTTTTATTCTTCTTATGCCATTGTGTTTTTTTCTTTTTTTTGAGACAGGGTCTCACTCTGTCACCCAGGCTGGAATGCAGTGGCTCCATCTTGGCTCACTGCAGCCTCGACCTTCTTCCCTCGAGTGATTCTCCCACCTCAGTCCCTCAAGTAGCTGGGACCACAGGCATGTGCCACCATGCCTGGCTAATTTTTGTATTTTTCTAGAGATGGGGTTTCACCTTGCTGCCCCCATTGGTCTGAAACTCCTGAACTCAAGCAATCTGCCTGTGTCAGTCTTCCAAAGTGCTAGGATTACAGGCATGAGCCATTGTGCCCAGGCTCTTATGCCATTATTGCAAGGACTAGAAAGTTCCTTTTATAAATAAATGTTTTAAAATTTAAGAATAGAGTATTTAGGCCGGGCGTGGTGGCTCAAGCCTGTAATCTCAGCACTTTGGGAGGCCGAGATGGGCAGATCACGAGGTCAGGAGATTGAGACCATCCTGGCTAACACTGTGAAACCCCGTCTCTACTAAAAAAATACAAAAAATTAGCCGGGCAACGTGGCGGGTGCCTGTAGTCCTAGCTACTCGGGAGGCTGAGGCAGGAGAATGGTGTAAACCCGGGAGGCAGAGCTTGCAGTGAGCTGAGATCCGGCCACTGCACTCCAGCCTGGGCGGCAGAGCGAGACTCCGTCTCAAAAAAATAGAACGGAAGAGCGTCGAGAAGAGAGAATAGAGTATTTAGAGCTGGGTGTGGTGGTTCACGCCTGTAATCCCAGCACTTTGGGAGGCTGAGGCAGGTGGATCACCTGAGGTCAGGAGTTCGAGATCAGCCTGGCCAACATGGTGAGAGCTGTCTCTACGAAAAATACAAAAAATTAGCCAGACATGGTGGTGGGTGCCTGTAATCCCAGCTACTCAGGAGGTTGAGGCAGGAGAATCGCTAGAACCCAGGAGGCGGAGGTTGCAGTGAGCCGAGATCACGCCACTGCACTCCAGCCTGAGGGACAGAGTGAGACACCGTCTCAAAAAAAAAAAGAAAAAAAGAATAGAGTATTTAAATATTAAGTAAATATCAATGCCCCCGGAGGAATGAGGAAATGGCAAAATGGCAAGTGAATGAAAGAAACAGCTGACCCAATGGTGGTGCCTCTTTCTCTCTCTTTCTCTCTCTCTCTCTCTCTCTCTCACAGGGTTTCCCTCTGTTCCCAAGGCTAGAGTGTGCAATGCCGCCATCACAGCTCACACTCAGCAGCCTCAACCTCTCAGGTTCAAGCAATCCTCCCACCTCAACCTCCCAAGTAGTTGGGACGACAGGCATGCATTACCATGCCTGGCTAACTTTGAAAAAATTTTTTGTAGAGACAGGGTCTTGCTCTGTTGTCCAGGCTGGCCTCGAACTCCTTGGCTCAAGCAGTCCTAACACCGCAGCCTCCCAACATACTGGGATTACAGGCACCAGGCACCGTGCCTGGCTGCCTTGGTTTCATTAAACACCAGAGAAATGTGGCTGCAGACAGTCACTTCTGCCACCAACGTCACCACACATTGTAGCCACTCATGGCACACCTACGATATGTCAGATGCATCATTAATTCACACACTTTCTTGACAATTTTAAGCAAGCAGTACCACAGGACTTTGTGTGCCAATGACAGAGCTGGAGAAAGAAAGCAGCACCGTTTTGCAGAACAGTATTAAGTGAGTATAAAACGAGCCAAAGGATTGTATCTTGCTAGGTAGTTCCTTTGGGACCCCTCTTGCTCACCCTTAATTCTTTTTTTTTTTTTTGAGATGGAGTCTCGTTCTGTCGCCCAGGCTGGAGTGCAGCGGCGCCATCTCAACTCACTGCAACTTCCGCCTCCCAGGTTCAAGTGATTCTCCTGCCTTAGCCTCTTGAATAGCTGGGATTACAGGCATGTGCCACCACGCCTGGCTCATTTTTGTACTTTTAGCAGAGATGGAGTTTCACCATGTTGGCCAGGCTGGTCTCCAACTCCTGACCTCAAATGATCCACCCGCCTTGGCCTCCCAAAGTGCTGGGATTACAGGTGTGAGCCACTGTGCCCGGCTGCTCACCCTAAATTCTGTCCTTAAACCGGAGCTCGCTCCCTCCACCCATTGGCCCCATCTAATGTTTCAAAATCTCAAAAGATCTTTTTACTGGGCTGTTTCTATGAGGAGGCAGGGCCTGTTGACCAATGGCAGTCAATATTGACTGATGTCAAGCATAACCTCTCGGGTATGGCCCGAAGGAATTCTGGGGCAACCAAAATTAAACAACTGTATTAAGAAATGTTTAATAAAGCAGGGTGACAAAGCGATTAAGAGCCTGGAATTGGAGGTTGGGTGCAGAGACTCACACCTGTAATGCCGACACTGCTGGAGCCTGAGGCAGGTGGATCACCAGGAGTTTGAGACTAGCCTGGCCAACATGGTGAAACCCCATCTCTGATAAAAATATAAACATTATCTGGGCAAGGTGGCTCATGCCTGTGGTCCCAGCTACTCAGGAGGCTGAGGCAGGAGAATTGCATGAACCTGGGAGGCGGAGGTTGCAGTGAGCTGAGATCGAGCCACTGCACTCCAGCCTGGGCAACAGAGCAAGACTCCATCTCTAAATAAATAAATAAATAAATAAATAATAAAAATACAAAAATTACGGTGGCATGTGCCTGTAGTCTCAGCTACTTGGGACGCTGAGACAAGAGAGTCAGTTGAACCCGGGAGGTAGAGGTTACAGTGAGCCGAGATCGCACCACTGCACTCCAGCCTGAGCAACACAGCGAAACTCCGTCTCACACACAAAAAATAAAAACCCAAAAAACCCCATCACCACCACCAACAAAAAAAGAGCCTGAGCCGGGCGTGGTGGCTCATGCCTGTAATCCCAGCACTTTGGGAGGCTGAGGCGAGCGGATCACGAGGTCAGGAGATCAAGATCATCCTGGGTAACACGGTGAAACTCTGTCTCTACTAAAAATTAAAAAAACTAGCCAGGCGTGGTGGCGGCGCCTGTAGTCCCAGCTACTAGGGAGGCTGAGGCAGGAGAATGGGGTGAACCCAGGAGGCGGAGCTTGCAGTGAGCCGAGATGGAGCCACTGCACTCCAGCCTGGGCGACAGAGCAAGACTCCATCTCAAAAAAAAAAAAAAAAAAAAAAAAGAGCCTGGAATTCGACCCGACTCAGACGGCCTGGGTTCAAACCCTAGCTCCCCCACTTAGCCGCTGTGTGACCTCAGATAATTCACTTAACCGCTCTCTGTGACTGTATTTCTGTTTTTAATTTGGGGATAATGATATTTACCTAGGAAAGTTTAGCTGGCACTGTATATATATATATAGAGAGAGAGATATAATATTCATGAATCCAGTTGTGATCTAGCATGGGGTAATGTTTATAGGCTTATTCTTTTTTTTTTTTTTTTACTTGGAAGAACTCCTATTTATCTTTCAAAACCCAGTAAAAATGTCCCCTCCTCCAGGCAGCTTTCCTGCATCTCCCTCCAGACAAAGCCCTGGCACCCCTCTCTGTCCCCAGCGTTCCCCTGCTGTTCCTCTCTCTGGTCCAGCCATGACTCCATGGAGCTAGAGTGTCTTTATCTTGCTCTGTCTCCACCAGCCTGAGGGTCTCCTAGGGATCAGGGCTTAGGGCTAGGTTCTTGAGTTGTTGCTTTTTGCTCTGCGCTGGCCCGGCACAGAAGAGGGTGCAAGGGTCTTTGCTGATGAACAGATATCTAGTGATGAAAGACCTCATGCTCATATTCAAACTCCTGACCCTCGTCTGGGGGCCTCCTCTACTTCCTCGCTACCCACATTCCAGACCTAAAGGCATCCTTGCTCTCTCTCTCTCGCCTCTCCACAGCTGTGCTCATGCTGTTGTCCTGATAAGACCCCTTTCCCCAACTCCAGCTCCTTTTTCCAGTGGTCACCACACAAATACCCCCTCCTCCATGAAGCTCTCACCCCTGCCCTCCGAGAATCCCTCCTGCCACCCCGGGCCCCACCAGCCCTGTCCCTCCTTCTGGCCTAGCCCAGCTCCCATGCTCTGTCTCCTCAAGGGCTGAGAGGAGGGCTGAGGCTCTTGGATCACATACCTGGGAAATCCTTGGATGGCCGAGGCCTCGCTGTAGCTGTGCCAGTGCCTGCAGGAGCCTGGGTTTCGATTCAAGGTCTGCACGTCAATGGGGCGGGGCTGGCTGCCTCGAGGCAGTTCCTGTTTCTTCAAGCAGGTGAGCCCTGGGGGCGGAACAAGGACAGGCCAAGTCACCCTGTCTGCAGTCCAACAAAGCATCTGGTGCCACAGGTGCAGACAGCTTGCTCCCGCCTTGCCCCCAACAAGTTGTTATTGAGCACCTACTGTGTGCCAGCTCTTTGGAGGACACAGGGGTGACACGGAGACAGGTTCAGGCCCCCCCCTCCCGAATCCTGGCATCTATAATCTATCAAGCAGTGAAGAGGAGTGAGACATCATTACAAAGGGGGAACAGAGGACGGATGCAGTGGCTCACGCCTGCAATCCCAGCACTTTGACAGGCTGAGGTAGGCGGATCACTTGAGGTCAGGAGTTTGAGACCAGCCTGGCCAACATGGCAAAACCCCGTCTCTATTAAAATACAAAAATCAGCCAGGTGTGGTGGCGCATGACTGTAATCCCAGCTACTCAGGAGGCTGAGGCAAAAGAATCACTTGAACCCGGGAGGCAGAGGTTGCAGTGAGCTGAGATGGTGCCATTGCACTCCAGCCTGGGCAACAGAGTGAGACTCCTTCTCAAAACAAAAACAAAAGCAACAAATGGGGAACAGAGGCCAGGGGTGATGGCTCATGCCTATAATCCCAGCACTTTGGGAGACCGAGGCAGGTGAATCATTTGAGGCCAGGAGTTTGAGAACAGCCTGGCCAACATGGTGAAACCCGGTCTCTACTAAAAACACAAAAATTAGGCATGGTGGCGGGTGCCTGTAATCCCAGCTACTCAGGAGGCTGACGCAAGAGAATCGCTTGGACCAGGGAGGCAGAGGCTGCAGTGTGCCGAGATCATGCCACTGCACTTTAGCCTGGGTGACAAAGGGAAACTCTGTCCCAAACAAACAAACAAACAGACAAACAAACAAACAAACAAAAAACAGCCAGGCGCGGTGGCTCATGCCCGTAATCCCAGCACTTAGGAAGGCCAAGGCGGGTGGATCACCTGAGGTCAGGAGTTCACTACCAGCCTGACCAACATGGAGAAATCCCGTCTCTACTAAAACTACAAAATTAGCTGGCATGGTGGCACATGCCTGTAATCCCAGCTACTCGGGAGGCTGAGGCAGGAGAATCACTTAAACCTGGGAGGCAAGGTTGCAGTAAGCCGAGATCACGCCACTGCACTCCAGCCTGGGCAACAAGAGTGAAGCTCCGTCTCAAACCAAACCAAACCAAACCAAACCAAACCAAATGAAAAAAACAGTAACAAAAACAAAGAACAAAAATCCCCAAACAAACAAAAAAAACCCAAAGGGGAAACAGGAAGCAGGAACAGCAGTTGCACAAAGCCCCAGAAGTGGCCTAACTGACCTGGAGGAAGGGGAATTTGAGGGTAAGTAGGAATCACCTTGATCTGGGGAGTGTGTGGTGCAAAAAGAGTGTATTTTTTGTAGAGATGGGGTCTTGCTATGTTGCCCAGGCTAGGGGAGGGAAGAGCAGGCACAAAGGCCTAGAAACTGAACTAACCCTGGACAGGCTGGGGTCTCATGGCACGCTTAGGTTCACACCAGGACTTCCTCCATTACAAAATATTTAAAATATTTTTATTAATTGACTAACTTATTTTAGAGACAGGATTTCACTCTGTCACCCAGGCTGGAGTGCAGTGCTGTGGTCATAGCTCACTGCAGCCTTGAACTCCTGGACTCAAGTGATCCTCCTGCCTCAGCCTCCCAAGCAGCTGGGACTACAGGCACGCACCACCACACCTGGCTAATTAAAAAAATATTTTTTTAGAGATGGGGTCTTGCTGTGTTGCCCAGGTTGCTCAAACTCCTGGGGCTCAAGCAATCCGCCCAGCTTGGTTCAAGCGATTCTCCTGCCTCAGCCTCCTGAGTAGCTGGGATTACAGGTGCCCACAGACACGCCTGGCTAATTTTTGTATTTTTAGTAGAGACAAGATTTCACTATGTTGGCCAGGCTGTTCTCAAACTCCTGACCTCAGGTGATCCACCCGCCTCAGCCTACCTAAGTGCTGGGATTACAGGTGTGGGCTGCCGTGCCAGCTTAAAATTCTATTTTACAATTGCATGGGCATTAAGACTGATGTGGTCCACGCAGGATTCCTTATTGTATATTTATCACTAGGATGTTCAATTTTCTTTCTTCTGATTTTAAATAAGCTGAAGCCCTTTGGGAAGTCCTACACAGCACTTGGGTGCTGGGTGCAGGCCCTGTGTGCCTAACAGATTGGCCAGCCCTGGCCGTGTGCTCGTACACCAGGCAGACAAGCAAAACTACTTCCTCTTCTCCTTTCAGGCAGAAAGGGCCCAGATCCTGCTGGGGCCTCCCCAGGGTCCTATTGCCCTGGCCCAGCTGGGGCTAGATAACCCCAGGCTTACCCTGGGTGCCTCTCTCACCCCCCTGCTCTTCCTGGGCAGCAGCAGCACCTTGTCTGCCCTCTGTGGTCAACAAGGTCTAAGCAGGAGACACATGGAGCCCTGCTTCTCACTCACCTGCTGTGTATCCTCAGGTGAGTTGCTCAGCCTCTCTGAGCCTCAGTTCTACATGTGTGCAATGGGCATAATAGCCCTCCTTAATCATGTGAAGATGATAGGAGAGGCAACCCTCCAGCACAGCGCATGGAGATGAGTTGGGAGTGAGAGAATCAGGACTCTCTGTTGTGACTTAATTCAAGCAAGGCCTTTGTGTTTGGCTAGGCGAGACTCTGGCTTGGGCCTCAGACCTCATAGGCTGAGCTGTGTTGGGCAACTCACTTCACCTCTCTGTGGTTAATCTCTTTTTCCTCTTCTTCTTCTTCTTCTTCTTTTTTTTTTTTTTTTTTGAAATAGGGTCCCCTCACTCTGTTGCCCAGGCTGGAGTGCAGTGGTGCAATCTCAGTTCACCACAGCCTCTGCTTCCTGGGTTCAAGCGATCCTCCCATCTCAGCCTCCTGAGTAGCTGGGACTACAGGTGCACCACTACCTGGCTAAATTTGGATTTTTGAAGAGATGGGATTTTGTCATGTTGCCAGGTTGGTCTCGTTCATGTGATTCTCCCGCCTCAGCCTCCCAAAGTGTTGGGATTACAGGCGTCAGCCACTGCGTCTGGCCTTTTTATTTTTGAGATGATGTCTTGTTCTATCGCCCCAGCTGGAGTGCAGTGGTACAATCTCAGCTCACTGCAACCTCCACCTCCCGGGTTCAAGCGATTCTCCTGCTTCAGTCTCCTGAGTAGCTGAGATTATAAGCGTGCACCAGCACTCCTGGCTAATTTTTATATTTTTAGTAGAGACAGGGTTCGCCAGGTTGGCCAGGTTGGTCTTGAATCCCTGACCTCAAGTGGTCTGCCCACCTTGGCCTCCCAAAGTGCCGGGATTATAGGCCTGAAATATTTATTTATTTATTTATTTTTATTTTTATTTTTTATTTTTATTTTTATTTTTATTTTTTATTTTTATTTTTTTGAGACAGAGTCTCACTCTGTCACCCAGGCTGGAGTGCTGTGGCCGAATCTCAGCTCACTGCAAGCTCCGCCTCCCAGGTTCACGCCATTCTCCTGCCTCAGCCTCCCGGGTAGCTGGGACTACAGGCGCCGCCACATCGCCCAGCTAGTTTTTTGTAGTTTTTAGTAGAGACGGGGTTTCACCGTGTTAGCCAGGATGGTCTCGATCTCCTGACCTCGTGATCCGCCCGTCTTGGCCTCCCAAAGTGCTGGGATTACAGGCTTGAGCCACTGCGCCTGGCCATTTTTTATTTTTTTTGAGACAGGATCTTGCTCTGTTGCCCAGGGTGGAGTGCAGTGGTGCAATTACAGCTCACTGCAGCCTCAAACTCCTGGCCTCAAGCGATCCACCTGCCTGGACTTCCCAAAGTGCTGGCATTACAGACATGAGCCACCGGGCCTGGCCTTCACTTCACTTCGCTTCACTTCTCTGATCCTCCCGGGAAAGTCTGACCATCGGGATTTAGTTTCCAGGAACATGGGGGTATGTTGGCCTAGCTCCAGCACAGCCCCCTAAGACCTTACCACAAACGGCCCAACCTCGCTTCCCCTGACCTGCTTGGGTGATGTGGTCTCCCACAAACTAACGTTTTCCTTTCAGATGTCGCAACAGAATCACCCCCACACCCCTCAGTGTCCGCAGGCCTCGGCCAGCAAACGGACACGCAGCCCCCAGAGGAAGGAAGGGTGTGGAGGGGAAAACGGAGGTGCTCTGGTGGGGAGATAACGGGGCTAGAATGCCAAGGCAGCCTCTCTCTGATAATCAGGTTCTCCAGGGAGACAGATCTGGGCTTCTCAGCAGAGGCCGCAGCTGGTAAGTGGGCCATTCACGGACTCACGTGGGGTGGCTCTTGAGGAAGGTGGCCGCAATGCCATCTCAGTGCTGGGAAAATGCTGGGCCCATACATGTCAGGGAGTGGGAAGCCCTTAGGCTCTGCCAACACTGGGCTTGATGCAATTCTTTTTAGAGACAGGGTCTCACTCTGTCGCCCAGGCTGAAGTGCACTGTGCCGTCATAGCTCACTACAACCTCAAACTCCTGGGCTCAAGCGATCCTCCCGCCTCAGCCTCCCAAGTAGCTGCAATCACAGGCTCACACCACCATGCCCAGCTAATTTTTCAATTTTTATTTTGTAGAGACACGGTCTTGCTGTGTTGCCCAGGATGGTCTAGAACACCTGGCCTCAAGCAATCCTCACACCCCGGCCTCCCAGTGTTGGGATTACAGGCATGAGCCACTGTGCCCAGCCCTGGGCTTGATGTAATTTTATGGTTTTAGCTTCCTACAATGCCTTCATTCTATTCATTCATTGATCTCACAAACACTGACTGAGCCCCAGCTCTGGATGGGCACCATGCTAGATGCTGAGGATGAAGCAGAAGGCAAGATCGGGCCGGGTGCAGTGGCTCATGCCTGTAATCCCAGTTCTCCGGGGGGCCGAGGTGGGCAAATCACCTGAGGTCAGGAGTTCAAGAGGAGCCTGGCCAACGTGGGGAAACCCCGTTTATACTAAAAATACAAAAATTAGCCGGGCGTGGTGACTCATGCCTATAATCCTAGATACTTGGGAGGCTGAGGCAGGAGAATTGCTTGAACCGGGAGGTGGAGGTTGCAGTGAGCTGAGATCATGCCACTGCACTGCAGCCTGGGCCACAGAGTGAGACTGTGTCCTCACCCCCACTAAAAAAAGGCAAGATCGGCACGGTTCCCACCCTTCTAGGGCTCACAGTCCCTGTGGAGACAGATGTTGAACAAGTTCACATGCAGGACAGACAGGCAGAAAAGAAAACAGCAAGGCTAGGCTGGGTTCAGTGGCTCAAACCTGTAATCCCAGCACTTTGCGAGGCCGAGGCTGGCGGATCATGAGGTCAAGGGATCGAGACCAGCCTGGCCAACATGGTGAAACCCTGTCTCTACTAAAATACAAAAATTAACTGGGCGTGGTGGTGGGCGCCTGTAGTCCCAGCTACTCGGGAGGCTGAGGCAGGAGAATGGCGTGACCCCAGGAGGTGGAGGTTGCAGTGAGCTGAGACTTTGCCACTGCAGTCCAGCCTGGGCGACAGAGCAAGACTCCATCTCAAACAAACGAACAAACAAAAAACAGCAAGGGCAAAGGCCCTGTGGTAGGAATGAACTTGGCACGTCTGAGGCACAGGGGTGACACCTATGGTGTCCAAATGGTGGAAACAGCCCAAATGTCCATCAGTGAATGAACGGATAAACAAAACATGGTTCATCATCCACACCATGAAATATGATTCAGTCACAAAAAGGAAGCACTGCTCCATGCTACAAGGTGGATGAGCCCCAAAAACATGATGCTGAGTGAGAGAAGCCAGACACAAAGGCCACCTAGTGCATGATTCCATTGATATGAAATGTCCAGAACTGGCTGGACATGGTGGCTCACACCTGTAATTCTAGCACTTTGGGAGGCCGAGGTGGGAGATCACCTTAAGTCAGGAGTTTGAGACTAGCCTGGCCAACATGGTGAAACTCCGTCTCTACTAAAAGTACAAAAATTAGCCAGGCATGGTGGCAGGACCTGTAATCCCAGCTACTCGGGAGACTGAGGCATGAGAATTGCTTGAACTCAGGAGGCAGAAGTTGCAGTGAGTCAAGATTGCACCACTGCACTTTTCTTGGGGAACAAGGTGAACAATGGTGGTCATTGGTCATAGTAATAACAGTGGGTGTGGTGGCTCACACCTGCAATCCCAACACTTTGGGAGGCTGAGGTGGGAGGATCACTTGAGGCCAGTTCAAGACCAGCCTGGGCAGTGAGACACCATCTCTACAAAAAAGTAAAACAATTAGTTGGGTGTGGTGGTATGCACCTATAGTACCAGCTACTTAGGAGGCTAAGGCAGGAGGATCGCTTGAGCCTGGGAGGTTGAGGCTGCAGTGAGCCATGATACCACCACTGCACTCCAGCCTGGGCAACAGAGCAAGACCCTTTTTTCTTTCTTTCTTTTTTTTTTTTTTTGAGATGGAGTCTCACTCTGTTGCCCGGGCTGGAATGCAGTGGTACAATCTAGGCTCACTGCAACCTCCACCTCCCCAGTTCAAGTGATTTCTGGCTAATTTTTGTATTTTTAGTAGAGACGGGGTTTCACCATGTTGTCCAGGCTGGTCTTGAACTCCTGACCTCAAGTGATCCGCCCACATCAGCCTCCCAAAGGGCTGGGATTACAGGCATGAGCCACCATGCCCAGCCGGAAGACCCTGTTTCAAAATAATAATGATAATAATTTTGATAATAAAAACTTGAAAATAATAATAATGATGATGATGACAGTGATGAGGATAGGGATGATGCCGATACAGCCTATTCTGTCTCTATACTCATTATGTACCTATGATGCCTCCTCTGGGATCCACCATCTCCCTGGCTCTTCATAGCCATCCTATGAGGTAGAAACTATGATCACCCCTATTTTGCAAGAGAGGAAACTGAGGTTCAGTTGGTGAGGGTATGTGCCCAAGGTTGTGCCATTGAAATGACCTCATCTGGGGTAGATACCCAAGATTTGTCATCTCATGGCCACGGAGAACAAGGACGTGGACACACAAGAATGAGGTTAAGAGCAGAAGTTTAACAGACGGAAAGAAAGAGAAGACGCTCCCTCCTGCAGAGAGAGGTCCTGAAAAAATGCATTGATGGATGCACAGTGAAATGCAGGGGGTTTTACAGATGCCTGGTGAGGAGGCGGTGTTTGATTTACATAGGGTGTGAAAGATTGGTTGAACTAGGTGTTTCATTTGCATAGGGTGCGACAACCTGGTTAGGACTAGGTGTGCCATTTACATCCGGTGTGAATTTCTGGCCATCCCTACCCTAATCTTTTATCATGCAAGCGGGTCCTCAACTTGAGCTGTAGCCATGTTGCCCATCCCTTTACTGTATGCATGGTAATACAGAAAATAAAGGGAAGATGGAGACTCCAGGTTAGACTTGCCTGGTTCCCAGGCAGCTCTTTCCTGTTGACACAACTGCTGTCATCATCCCCGTGCAAGCTTGCAGTTCGCTTATCTGTTTGCAGCTCGATTTCTCAGACTGCTCTTTGTTAGAAAAAATAGTTTCTTGGGCTGCTTTTTTGTTAGAAAAGAAATTCCGCCAGGGACTCTGGTGCCCTCACTATCTGCCGAAATAATTTCTTTCTAGCTCCTGTATCACCGTGGGCCTTGAGTGGTGCTGGGATTCGGGCCCAGGCAGCTCCCTCTTATCCGTGACCCATTAAGGGCTCAGAAGAAAGCCAGGCACAGGATGGGTTCCCAGGCAGGATCTGCTATTCATTGCCATTGACTGTCACTGTTTCCGAATTTTGCAGTTTTGGGCAGAAACTGCAAAGTTTCGTGGAAAGAATGCAAGTTTCCCAAAGCGGCCGTTTATCAAGCATCCCTGGCAGGGGGCGACTTTGAGTTTTACTATCAGGATTCAGGGTCCTCCTGAGTGGATGCTCGGAAGTTCAAGGATAGAGACGACAGAGATGTTGATGGCAGCTAAGCCAGGGACCACCAGGGCAGTCCTCTAGCCTGGTCAGGTGGGAAGGGAGTTTGTGGCCGGGGGTTCCCAAACCCATTGAGTTTGCAATGCCTGCCTTCTCCTCAGTGGGATTTGGGGGTTGCCTGGGGAGCTGCCCCTTAGGCTGCAGAGGCTGCAGGATCAACCCTGGAAGCTGGTTTCTTAAGGGAAGAGGATGTCAGCTCCCTTGTGCTCACCCCAGAGGCATGTGGGCGTCCTTCATTATTAATTCAATGGGTTCAGGCCACACACAAGCACACCACAGAAGTCCCTGTCCTCATGGAGCTTCTGGGCTGAGTGGGGACAGGGTTGGCAATGAAGATGAGCTAGGAAGAGAGAAGGGAATGACTGGGAGAGGCCTCTGCAGAGATAGCCCTGGATAATCATGACATGATGGACGAGTGGGCTTTGCACATTTCAGGAGACTGCAAGACTAGGGTGTGACAAGTGCAAAGGCCCTGGGGCCTTCTCAGTGATGAGTGTGGAGTGAAGGAGTAATGAAGGAGAGCATTGGAGTGAGTCAGGGAGGGCGGCCAGAGAAAGAGGAAGGGGTGGGCGGGGCCGTGGCTGCAGCGTGTAGACGCTTGTGCCCCACGGTGAGGGGCGTAAGTTGTATCCCTAAGCCCAAGGAAGACCTGGGGAGGGTTTTTTTTTTGAGAAAGGGTCTTGCTCTGTCACTCAGGCTGGAATGTAGTGGTGTGGTCATAGCTCACTGCAACCTCCAACTCCGGGGCTCAAGTGATCCTCCCTCCTCAGCCTCTTGAGTAGCTGGGACTACAGAAGCATGCCACCATACTTACCGTTTATTTATTTATTTTTTTTGAGATGATGTCTTGCTCTGTCTCCCAGGCTGGAGTGCAGTGGTGCGACCTTGGCTTACTGCAACCTCTGCCTCCCAGGTTCAAGCGATTCTCTTGCCTCAGCCTCCTGAGTAGTTGGAACTACAGGCGTGTGCAACTATGCCTGGCTAATTTTTGTATTTTTAGTAAAGATGGGGTTTCGCCATATTGCCCAGGCTGGTCTCGAACTCCTGACCTCAGGTGAACCACCTGCCTCGGTCTCCCAAAGTGCTGGGATGAGATGTGAGCCACTGCACCCGGCCAATTTTTAATTTTTTTTTTTTTTTTTTTAGTGATGGGGTCTCACTGTGTTGCCCAGGCTGATCTTGAACTTGAACTGGCCTCAAGCTATTCCCCTGTCTCGGCCTCTCAAGGCACTGGGATTATAGGCATAAGCCACACACCCCAATCCCTGGGGTGAGCTTTAAACAAGGAGGTGACACTGATTTCAGTTTCGTAAGGAAACTCTGAAAATAGTTTGAAAGACAGAGGGGGGGACCGGAAACCCATGAGGAAGTGGTCGCAGAGGTCCAGGTGGTCGTGGCTACAACTCAGGAGGGGTGAGCTGTGGGCACGATGGGGAAGGCAGGGATGGAGTCCAGGGTCAGGGCTGTTACACTTACAGTGCTGATGAGACATGCAAATTGGAATACAGAGTGGCGGGTGAAACCCAGACTTGGGTCTGGCTTGGATTTGCAGCTTGGAAGTCACTGGCCTCCCTAAAGGCATAGTGTGTGCAGAAAAGAATGAACAGATCTGAGACTGCTTCCTGAGAAAGGCCTGCTGGTTGGGCCTGCAGCTGGTAAAGTTCCTTATAGATATAAAACTTCCCTACATGCGTGGCTCATGACAGGTGCCTACACTTTCTGTACAAATGATGCGGTTTATGCTAAACCCCTGCTTTCTTTGTAGGAGTCTGGAACCTTGGTAAGTGCCAGGTAGAGGGCTCCTATGTGACTGGCCCCATAAACACATGGGCACAGAACTGCCAACCAGCTTTCACAAGAGACACATCACACACGTGTTGTTACAACTCGTTGGGGCAGTTAAGCATGGGGTGTGTGACCCCACTGTGAGAGGATTCTGGAAGCTTGTCTGGTTGCCTCTAGACTTCACTCTGCCTGCCTTTTCCCTTTGCTGATTTTGCTGTGATCTTGGCTGTGAGTACAGCTCTCTGCCAAGTCCTAGGGAATGGCTGGACCTGGAGGTGGTCTTGGGAAGGACCCTGGATAGAATGGAAGGAACGCCCTGGAAAGCCAGCCAGGAGAGAGCCCCTGGAAGGACCTACCAGGGAGGCAGGAGGGACACAGTGGCCGAGCCATGTGCCAGAAGCCAGGTGACACAGGCTCTTGCGGAGGATGGGGTGCTTATGAGAGCTGAGGGATGCAGAAGCAAGGACTCAACTTGGCCAGATGGGTACCACTGGGGACCAAGGCAAGACAGTCTTGATGGCATGGTGGGGCTGATGTTGGCCGAGCAGGTCAAGCAGAGGAGTAAAACAGCAGGGAGAGACACCTTTCCATTTTCCTGCAGAGGGGTGGAGGTAGGCCTGTGGCTGCAGGTGGGAAGGGCTGGTTTTTTTTTTTTTTGAGACAGGTTGTTACTCTGTAACTCAGGCTAGAGAGCAGTGGTGCGATCTCAGCTCACTGCCGCCTCAACCTCCTGGCTCAAGTGATCCTCCTGCCTCAGCCTCCAGAGTAGCTGGGACTACAGGTATACGTGCCACCATGCCTGGCTAATTTATTTTATTTTGTATTTTTAGTAGAGATGGGGTTTCACCATGTTGGCCAGGCTGGTCTCGAACTCCTGAGCTCATGTGATCTGCCCGCCTTGGCCTCCCAGAGTGCTGGGATTCCAGGTGTGAGCCACTGCACCAAGCCAGGAGGCTTCTTTTCCCAATTTAGTCTTTTGATGACAGGTGGCATCTCCTCTGAGGTGGCCGCTCGATGGGGTAACCCGTGGGCTCTACCATCTTGTCCAGACCCACCCCCAGCACCTGGTCATGTCCGTGTGGCCTACAGGGAAAATGTGGACATAAAAATCCTTGGACTTTAAGATGAGCTTTGTTTGTTTTCCTTAAGTGCATTTATCGATGTAAACAGAGCATGTTAGAGATTCCTGGGGAGAGCAGACTATTGCTGATATGTTGGTTTTAATTCAAAAGGAACGATGATGCCAATGGTTTGGATCGACAGCAGCTTAGGGAGGGGGGAAAAAAAAGAAAGAAAAAAGAAAAGGCTCCCTGGTGACACCCCTCTGGCTTGGTTGACCTGGTCCCAATCGCAGTCTCTACTGGACAGCAAAGCTGTCAAAACAGAACCCAATGATGACGGCTGAAAATCAATCCAGACTGCTGTGCGGTCAGCCTGCCGCCGTGGAATGCCTCGTGTCTTGGCCATGTCCAGCCAGGGGTACGACATGCTTGTTCCCGATCACCGAGGTCTGCCATTGGAAGTCAAAGACTGAATCGCCTCATGGCACTACAGATCTGGAAAAATAAAAATCTCAGCTAGAAAGAACGTCCGATTTGGAGACAGTGGGAGGACACGAAGAAGTGGGGGGCCATTTTGGTGCTGAGAGGAGGGTGCCCCGACTTCAGGAGGACCATGTGACGGCTGTGGTTGTGTTTTCGGGGTCACTTGTAGCACACACAGCGTCCCTTTGATGCTCAATGGGGACCGCAGATGGGCCTGCGGACCTAACCCCTGGATGTGGACAGGAGAGGCTGCTCCAGGCTTCTTTCCTTCTCAACGCTTTACACAGGATTTCCTTCATTTGTGCTTTCCTTTGGTTTAACAGTTAACAAAGAAGAGTGAGGGGGCAAAATGGTTTGTCACTTGTCCAAAACTGAGAGAAGAGGTGGAAGTGGGCGCCAGATATCCTGGGTGATGCTTCCCGGGCCTGGTGATCAGTTGCCTTGCTCAGGGTTTGGGACCTGTTGCTCCTGGAACCACCGCTGACCTCCTGGGACCTCGCTTCCGTGGTGGGGGATGTGAACGAGCCTCCTGGTGGAGCCTTGTGTGGCAGTGAGGCCACAAAGCAAAGGCCCAGAGGCAGAGGCCTGACACTGGCTATGGTCGACAGTCGCACCTTGACTCCCTCTCTCTCTCTCTGGATATACGTGTGGATGGGCCCGTTCAGCAGACGTTACAGGAAAAATAGCAAATTTTTAACTTATTCCATCTCCAAAGTTGAAAAAGATCAGACAGTTACTAAAATAAATGATTTCTCAATTGCATTTTGGTGGCCGTGGGCCCAGTGGCCACGGCGTGGGTGGGGCATTGGAGGTGGGAAGGCCCCGGCTGAGTGAGGGGCTCACTCAGAACAGGCACAGTCAACTGGGCCGAGCGAGGCTCAGAGTAAGGCGGTGTTCCTCACAGAAGAACACATCGGAAAAAGCTGCTCCTCTTCTGCTGGTCCGGTGTGATTTTGACTCCCTGGTTGCTCCCCTGGGGGCTGTTGCCTTCCTGAAATCACAAGAGGTTTTCCGAGGTTATCACTGAGCAGCACTATGTCTCACAATCAAGCAACGATCCATCTAACCATCCATCCAACCATCCATCCAACCAACCAACCAAACCAACCAAACCAACCAAACCAGCCAACCAACCAACCAACCAGCCATCCAACCATCCATGCATCATCTGCCAGGTCATCCATCCGTTCCCATTCCAACCATCCAACCAACCAGCCAGCCATCCAACCATCCATGCATCATCTGCCAGGTCATCAATTCCATTCCCATTCTAACCATCCAACCAACCAACCCGCCATCCAACCATCCATGCATCATCTGCCAGGTCATCTATCCGTTCCCATTCCAACCATCCAACCAACCAACCAGCCATCAAACCATCCATCCACCATCTGCCAGTCCATTCAGCTGTCCCCTTCCAACCATCCAACTAACCAATCAACCATCCATCTATATCCTTTCAACCATCCATCCATCTACTCACCCATTCCCTTCCATCTATCCACCTGCTTCCAACCAACAAACCAATCCACCCACCATCCATCCCGTCCAAGAACCATCCACTTATCCATCCCTTTCCAACCATCCATCTCCTTCCAACCATCCATCCCCTTCCAACCATCCATCCCCTTCAAACCAACCAACCATCCATCCCCTTCTAACCACCTCATCCAACCAACCAACAAACCAACCAACCATCCATCCATCCATCCCTTTCCAACCATCCATCTACCCATCCATCTCCTTCCCCCATCCACCCTCTTCCAACTAACCATCTCCTTCTAACCACCCCTTCCAACCAATCAACCATCCATCCATCCCCTTCCAAGCAACCACCTCCTTCCAACCAACCATTCATCCATCCCCTTCCAACTAACCAACAAACCAATCATCTATCTATCCAACCATCTCCTTCCAACAAATCAACCACTGATTTATCCCCTTTCAACCAACCATCCATCCATTATCTTCTACCCATCCATCCAATTCTCTTACAACTGGTATTTGTTTTTCAAACACAGATTTTCCATCTGCTATCTACCACCCCTTCCAATCAGTCTCTCACTTATCCACCCACCCCATCATACCCTTCCCAGCACTTTGGGAGGCTGAGGCAGAAGAACTGCTTGAGCCCAGGAGTTTGAGACCAGCCTGGGTAACAAGTGAGATCCTGCCTCTTAAAAAAGAAAAAAAATAGCCAGGTGGGGTGGCTCATGCCTGTAATCCCAACACTCTGGGAGGCCAAGGCAGGCGGATCACTGAGGTCAGGAGTTCAAGACCAGCCTGATCAACATGGTGAAGCCTTGTCTCTACTAAAAATACAAAAATTAGCCAGGCGTGGTGGCATGTGCCTGTAATCCCAAGTACTCGGGAGGTTGAGTCAGAAGAATTGCTTAAACCTGGGAGGCAGAGGTTGCAGTGAGCAGGGATTGCACCATTGCACTCTAGCCTGGGCAACACAGCGAGACTCCGTCTCAAAAAAAAAAAAAAGAAAAAAAATTAGCTGGGCATGGTGGCACGTGCTTATAGCCCCAGCTACTTGGGAGACCAAAGTGGGAGGATTTTTTGAGCCCAGGAGTTGAAGGCTGCGGTGAGCTATAATGGTACCATTGCACTCCAGCCTAGGTGGCAGAGTGAGACTCTTAAAAAAAAAAAAAAAAAATCTCTTTTTTAACTAATAAAAAATTGAAAGAAAAAAGAATCAAACCTTGACCGCTATACTGAAGAAAAAAAATTACAAGAAAATCCCAAACTGTTGTTGGTCAGTGCATTGGTTTCCATGAGCTGTTTCCCATTTTGATTTAATGGCCAAAGAGCTGCTATTAAATCAATCACGTGCCTCATTGTTCAACTCACCGCATCTTAGAATTATAAAACAGATTTGCTTACATCAGATGTAAACTACTTGAATGGCATTTTGCATTTTATATGCATTCTCGAGTGACAAGACTTAACCCACAAATAGAGTGCTGTGTGCTCCTCGATTGGACAACCAATGTAATATGGCTGAGAAAGGGCAGTTGCTGGCATCAGGGTGAGGGAAGAAGGGTCGCGACGGTGTTTAGGCACTAAATGCCCCCAAAGTACCGGGAAGTGTTTTGATTCCGTCAAGAAAGCACCATTGATACCGAGCGCAGTGGACTAGGAAATCGCTAGCATGGTAATCATAAACAAGCAAGAAACGAATGAGAGCGTGGATGGGGAGGGATTCACGCAGACTTCCCTGGAGGCCTCAGAGAACCCTGGGACACAATGAAGGTCACAGAGCTGTCACAACTTGTAGCATCTGGGGCTGGGGTGGGGCGGGGGCAGGTTCTTGATCTGCCATGCTTATCAAGACAGTGAGCCAGCAGTTTTCAGACACTAGCCCTGGCCCTGCCCAAGCAACCTAGGAAGCTTTCCTCCGAGGCATGGCTCTCTGTCCTTGCACACCGTGTTGTCTTTCTGGCCCTCATCTTAAGTGGAACGCAAAAGGGCTGTGTGCTCCCTGCTAGCCTGGGGACTCACCAGGCATGGCCTTGTCTGCTTGGGTAGTGTCCCCAGGCCAGCACTGCCTGGTGCTGATGTCCCAGCCACACCTGCAAACTCTTCCCCCTTTCCCAGCAACGTCCCATGGGGTCTGGCTGGGCCCTAAAAAGCAGGATCTAGGGCGTGTCATGTCACTGCTGCTAACGACGATGGCTGGATCCCAGAGATCCACTCAGGGATATGGGAAGGACACACACTCACCAATTTTTTGTCCATTTTTGCTTTGATGTCTCTGGCGAGAGTGAAAAACGCCTGTGGAATAAGCACACTGTGAGTCCTCGGGACGGCAGGACCCCGAGTCCTTAGCCGCCTGTGTACAGCAGATGTGGCAGGACAGCTTCCCAGGCGTGGGCCTCCCATTTGGCCCTTTGATGCCCGCCTCTGGCAGTGGGTTCAGCTGGCCTGTCCGGCCCCAGCTCCTGTCCTTCCCTGGCTCCTTCTGCCTCCCAACCACCCTTACTCTGATGCCAACTCTCCGATGCAAACTCTCACTTCTGCAGAGCACCTTAGCATTGATGAGACTTACCCATGTGCCACCTCCCCTAAGCCCTGTGAGATGGGGTGACACTCAGTTGGCCAGAGAGGAAACTGAGGCTCAGAGAGGACAAGTGACCTGTCCAAAGGCACCCAGCAGTTAACCGATCGATCCAGAAGAATCTAGGAGTGCCCAGTTCTTCATCTCTGACTCCTGGGTTCTGTCAGCTCTGGCCTCCCTTTTGATGGTCAGGGAAAAAGGCAAGCAGCTCTGTGGCCAAACAAGCTTCAGAGTCCTTGCCTGGCAGGGCTGGGAGCGGGAGCAGGTTCATCTCCCAGCACAGCCAAGGCTTGAGCTGCTGTCACAGTCTTGAGGAGGGGACATACAGAGACAGCAGGAGGCTAATCCCAACACACATCCCCATGATGTGGGAGGTTCTGGAGAGGAGAGTGGCTTGGGGTGCAGAGGAAGGCCCAGGGGAGGCTGAAGGTGTTCTTGGGGAGGGGCCCCCTGGGCCGGGCCCTGACTAGAAAAGGGAACCTGGCAGGCAGAAAAGGGGGCACACAGGAGGGGAACGCAGTGAAGTATTGGAGAAGGGAGCAGCCCAGGTGGCCCTGGGAGGGAGGAGGGGGTGGGCAAGGCCTGAGTCCTGGGTGGCAAACACCAGCTGTAGCTGGTGAGGGAGGGCCTTCCATGCCAGGCGAGGAGTCTAGCCTTTGTCTTCATGTCAGCACAGAGACTTTAGGTCAGGAGTGACATGGAAGATCTGCTTTGGAAACGTGACTAGGATGGGGAAACATCACAGGGTCAGCTGTAGGGCTGGGGTCACCCTGTGGAGAGGGGAGGGCGGCATGGGCCCGGGTCCCATCAGGGCTCCCTGCTGCATCTGGGCTTTTGACCGGGACCTCTCCACAATAAGTGGTGTGGCTGAGAGTGTAAACACAGGGCTGGGTCTCTCTGAGCCTCAGCGTCCTCACCTGTAAAACCGTGCCTGTTCCCCAGGGCTGCCCAGAAGCCTGTGAGATGCATCCTAGGTGCCCTGTGTGGGGCTTGCCCGTGCTGATGGCATCACATTCCCACGGGCTGCCTGTGCCTGGCACGTGGCATTGCCCAGGAAATGTCCCTCAGAGGACTGACTGGCAGCCCTGAGCCCGAGGCTGGTCCCTCTGGCAGGACCTCCTCGGAGGACATCAGCTCCCCCTTCAGCCTGAAGGGGCTGCTCCTGCAGGCCCCATGTCTCCCAGCAGGGCCCAGGACTCACATTTTCCACGTTGATGTTGGCCTTTGCGCTGGTCTCCATGAACTTGATTCCATAGTCGAGGGCCAGCTGTGAGAGAGGGAGGCACGCGCGTGAGCACTCCAGCTGCCGGGCGCATCTGAGCTTGCGCAAAACAGGAGCTGAAGGCGGGGCTGGCGCCAAGAGGGAGCAGCAACGGGGCTGGGGCTGTGGCAGTGACTTCCTGGGTCGCTCCCTCGATTCCATAGTGGGGAGCCCATTGTGAACGCCCCTCCACGGTGCTGTGCAGGGCATGGAGCGCTGGGGATGGCAGCTGAGACGGGAGGGGGCAGGGGCCTGCTGGGATCAAACCATGGCTCCATTCCCCACTCCTGTGGTCTTAAAAGCCTGGAGTGGGACCACGGTAGGCTTTGATGAGATGCCCGCAGAGCGCACCCAAGAAGCCCCGGCTGGGTGTGTGCTTCTGCCAGCCCACGGCACGTGCCCCACTGGGGTGACCAACTTGTCCCAAGCCCCTGGGGCAGAGAGCGACAGGGGAAGGCACAGGGGAAGGCCTCCGCACAAGAACCCCAAGACCCCGAGGCCCTCTGCCCCTTGTGCCACCATGCCCACCTTTTCTCCCCGTTCCTTGGAAACTTGTCTCTTGTCATTCACATCACACTTGTTCCCGAGTATCATCTTTTCGACGTCTGCAGAGGCGTGCTGAGGGAGGGGCAGATGGGGGATCAGACTGGATGACACAGGCCAGGTGCCTTTGCCAACACACAGCCTGTCCCCAGAAATCAGAGCAGTGGGGTCAGGACTGCTAGGTACAGCCTGGCCTAAGGGACAAGCTGAAGCTCAGAGA
Organism: Piliocolobus tephrosceles; assembly: GCF_002776525.5. Taxonomy (NCBI): domain Eukaryota; kingdom Metazoa; phylum Chordata; class Mammalia; order Primates; family Cercopithecidae; genus Piliocolobus; species Piliocolobus tephrosceles. The sequence goes on from NC_045454.1 coordinate 37,129,608, forward strand.
GGCGGAGCAGCCGGCCCCATGTCACACAGTCAATGCCAGGGCCGGGGCCAGAGTTCTAGCTGCTACTCTGAGCAAATGCACATTTTCTGAAATGCTTTCTGGCAGCTTCTATGGCTATATCAATCAGGCCCCCACACCTGGGCTGCTGGACGGGTCTAGCCTATGGGAGGTGAGTGAGGCTGAGATATTTACCCCCCACCTTTGCTTTCCTCCCTCCCTCCCTCCCTGGCTCCTCTGCAAGAGGCCCCAGCTGTTGTCCTGGGACCTTCTGCTCTGACATTTTGTTGTTGTTGTTGTTTTGAGATGGAGTCTCGTTCTGTCTCCCAGGCTGGAGTATAGTGGCATGATCTTGGCTCACTGCAACCTCTGCCTCCGGGTTCAAGCGATCCTTAACCTCCCGAATAGCTGAGCTTATAGGCATCTGCCACCATTCCAGGCTAATTTTTTCTATTTTTAGTAGAGACAGAGTTTTACCATGTTAGCCAGGCTGGTCTCAAACTTCTGACCTCAGGTGATCCGCCCGCCTTGGCCTTCCAAAGTGCTGGGATTACAGGCGTGAGCCACCGCTCCTGGTCCTGACATTTCAACTCTCTCTTTTTGGGCTCCAGAAACAGGCCGTGCCTGAGGTGGCCGCAGGCACTTCACCACACTGTGTGGTGTTGCCCTAACTCTGCCCTCATACCCAAAGGTGGCTCCTTCGTCAAGCCTCCCTGGGTCCCCATGGAGCAGACCACACTTCCTGGAGGACAGGGACACCGGAAATTGCTGTCTTCTTCCACCAGCTCAGACTTGGTCTCTGGAACCTACTGCGCCACTCCCTGCCTTACTTCCCATGAACCAGAAGGTGGCTCCTGTCCGCTGGCCAGAAACAGAGACCTGTCACAAAACAGGCTCCTCTCTCCACAGATGAAGACAGCTTCCCCAGCTGGGGCGCAGACCTCTCAGGCTCACTGGGGAGGTGAGCCCAATGCAATGACTCATAAATGATGGGATGGCCTCTCGGCCTGGCCTGGGAGGTCCGTGAGTCCTGGGTGGACAGTGATACGCCCTTTTGCTGTGGCTTTATAGATGGGAAAAGTTCTCTGGCTGTGCCTCAGACCTGAAGCCCCACCTGGTTAGTTATCGAAAGCTGCAGGTGCCGGCAGCCAGGAAGGCTTTGGGGGTGAGGTCAGCTTTTTGGGGAGCAGGAAGATGAAGATGCTGGCTTTGGGAGGGGAGGAAGGGTTGGCCTCCTTCTCACCCCTCTATGGTTCAAGGTCTGAACACAGGTCGTTAGCACCAGGTCACACCCTGCTCCGATATAGCTCAAAGTACAACTGACGCCTGCTCACCACACCCTCCAACTACAAGGGTCACACCTGTGCTAGACCCTTCCTTCTCTAGAAAGCACCCAACACTCATGGTGACAAGCTTGGATATCCTTTCTCTTATGACCATGACACTGGCCAGATCCAACAGCCCAGCTGGAGGGATGGGATCCAAGGGGCTCTGGGATGGGGCCAGGCCAGTGTGTGGTCCCTGGGGTCAGCTGCCTGCATCTCAGTCCCTGCGCCCACCATGTCCCTGACCAGGAGGCTGTTGGCAAGTGGCTTGTATGTGTCTCTGCACCTTGGCCTTCTCATAGGTAAACCAGAGGACTCTGGGACAAGGGCTGAAGCAGGGACAGTGGGAGGAGCCCGCGGGCCTCACCTCCTCAATGTTGCGAATCCAGTTCCGGATGTTGTCGAAGGACTTCTCGTTGGTGATGTCATACACCAGCATGATGCCCTGAGCGGGGAGAGAAGACACAGGTGTCTGATCGGCTGCAGGCTCTGGAAGGGAGGCCGCAGCGGCACCGGAGAACAGTGGTGGGGAGCCCAGCACCCACTACACAGCCAGGCCCGTCAGCTGCCACCCTCCCCACCTCTGTGGAGCCCCGGCAGCCAGCCCCCTCCTCTCCATCCCTGTGGCCCTTCCTTCTGCTGGGTTCTGGCACCAGCCTTGTCCCACCCCCTGGGCCACTGAAGTGACCCTTCTGCCTCACAGGCCAGCCCCTGCCACGCCCTCGCTCATAAGCCCGGCTGGCTCCCCTCATGGCCCACGGAGCGGTGCAGCCTGATGCTGGGAGCTGCTCCGCAGGCCCACTGCCAGCAATGCTCCCCTCACGCTGACCCTCCCCTGCAATCGGCCACCTCTTCACCCCTTGCTCGCCCCACGCTCTATCTGAGCCACCTCTCAGGCACAACTGAGCCCAGGGAGTCCTGACCCGACATCCACGCAACTTCCAGTGACCCCACCACAGAGGTAACCAGCTGTGTGAAGATGGAGCCGGGAGCACTGAGGCCCTTTCAGTTCCCTAACCTAGATGTGAGCAACTGGGAGACGGCCCGTGGGTCCTGAAAGAGCTTCGGGGCAGCCCCGCCTCAGCCTGGGTCCACAGCCTCACCACTGCTGTGGACAAGCGCAAACATGCCCATGCAATGCAAGGGGAAACTGAGGCACAGAGAAGTGACCTTTAAGATTCAAGCCTGGGGGGGCTAACTCCGAAAGCACTGATGACACCTATCCTCTCAGCAATGTCCCTGGGCCTTTTTCAGCCCCAGAACCCACATGCGGGGGCCACCCTCTGACGGTCTGTGTGTGGTTCTCGATGTCCTTGTGAAGCGCCCACAGTGGGCCAGCCTGCAACGCCATCACAAGTTCCCCTTTGTTGCCGGGCATCCTGGGCTCCAAGGCATGTGGCCTGCTCATGTCCAGGCCTGGCTTTCTTCCTTCCTCCTCGTACCTGCTCCCCAGGCCCAGCTCTGCATCTGTGGCAACTCAGAGGACACTGATGACTTCCGCTGTTGGCCAAGTTGTCTGAGGCCATCCAAGTTTGCAGAATAAGGACACAGGCCATGTGGTAATGGTGAGACAGGTGTGGGTGCGAGAGTGTGGGACAAAACCACACAGATGGGGCAAGAAAGTCACTGCAACCTCAAATCCCTCCGGGAATTTGGGGACATGAATGATGGCCTCACAGTCAGCCGCAACCATGGCGAAGAACCTCAAGGCTGCAGTGGCCCATGATGTCTGCCATGTCCCAGCCACGGTGGGCACACCCTGTGACTGTGACATGGTCAGGGACAGGGGGCATGGGGCCTTTTATCCAGGGACCGGACCCTCTGAAGGCCCAGGATTCCTGCCTTCACCACTAAGTTGTGACATGTGCCCAAGACTCAAATTCCTGGATTTGTACCTATTTCAGGGAGCTGAGGGGAGAAAACCTGGACGTTAGTGGGGCAGTGGGTAGAGGTCTCTCTTAGAATCAAGCAGAAGCACCTGGAAAACACCGAGCCAGCCATCCTATTCCAGGTTTTCCTGGAAACACCCCTCAGAGCTCCAAGTGACTATTTTCCAAGCCTTCGTCTGGGCAAACCTCACAATGGGTCTCTAGGCATCCAATGCTTCCCAGACTTGGGATTTTGAGGCCCAAGGGTCTAGAAGCATGCTCACAGAGATGAGGGCACAGCTGCAATGGTGGCGCTGTCCCATATGACTGCTACTGGCTACACAAGGCTCTAAGGCACCAGAAACATAGCTGTTTTGACCCGAGGAGCTGGATTTTCAACGTTTTTAAAAAATTAATTAATTAATTAAGTAGTTAAGCGACGGATTCTTGCTCTGTTGCCCAGACCAGAGTGCAGTGGTGCAACCTTGGCTCACCACAACCTCCGGTTCCCGGGTTTAAGCGATTCTCCTGTCTCACCCTCCTGAGTAGTGGCGATTACAGGTACCTGCCACCACGCCTGGCTAATTTTTGTATTTTTAATAGAGATGGAATTACACCATGTGGCCAGGCTGGTCTCCAACTCCTGGCCTCAAGAGATCTACCTGCCTCGGCCTCCCAAAGTGCTGGGATTACAGGCTTGAGCCACCGCGCCCGGCCGCATGTGGCTATTTGAATTTACCCAATTAACATTGAAAATCCAGCCAGGCACGGTGGCTGATGCCTGTAATCCCAGCACTTTGGGAGGCCGAGGCAGGTAGATCTCTTGAGGCCAGGAGTTGGAGACCAGCCTGGCCATTTTTTTTTTCCCGTCTCTACTAAAAATACAAAAAACTAGCCAGGCGAGGTGGCGGGTGCCTGTAGTCCCAGCAACTCGGGAGGCTGAGGCAGGAGAATGGCATAAACCCGGGAGGCGGAGCTTGCAGTGAGCTGAGATCCGGCCACTGCACTCCAGCCTGGGTGACAGAGCAAGACTCCGTCTCAAAAAAACAAACAAACAAAAAAAAAACAAATAGCCACATGCAGCCAGTGGTGGCATCTGTTCAGGTTAGCCTGGGTCTAGGAGGACGGAAAGCCATAATCATCTTGGTGCTGGTTGAGGACGTGGGTGCTGGAGACAAACAGCCCAGCCCAGCCTAGCCATTTACCTGCTGAGTGAACTTCAGCAGGGAAGGCCACCGGGCCAAACCTCAGGTTCTTTGTTAAAAAACAGGGATGACAATGGCGCCTGCGAAAAGGGGTTCACAGCCAAAATGCAATGACATAATCTGAGCTAAGACCCGGACCCACTGTCTGGTGCAGGGGAGGGCTTGGTCATCAGGGCAGGGTGGAAGGTGGCTATTTTGGCTCAGAGAAGATCAGGCCCCAGGTCACACAGCTTTCCCCAGAGGCTGAAGCTCCCCAACACCCCAGTGCCCTCAGGTCCTTGCCCACCCTCCACCAGAGCACTGTGAGGTGGGGGGGAAAGAAATACATTAATTTTACTGAGGCATACTAAGGCTGCAACCCACACGAGTGGGTTTCCACGAGGTTTCAGATGCTGCATGGGATGCTCTAAATACATAATGCCTCCATTCATCTCCACCCTCCACAAGTCTTTCCTGAGCAACTACTGCAGACCCAGCAGGTTCCCCGGGGCCAGGCAGATGGCAGGGACCGTGATGTGGTGCTGCCCTCATCGAGGAAACAGGCAGTTTCCTGAGCAATTAAATGATGGGGTGTGCCAAGGGAAGAGTGGGGAGCAGAGGGACCTGGGAATGGGGAGAGACGGCCATTTATCCTCAGCACAGCCTGAGACACAGTGCTATGCTCTGTTCCATTTTCCAAGTCAGGAGATGGAGCTCAGTGGGCAAGCCAGGGTCTTAGGCCAGGTCCAGGGGCTCCACCTCCTGCTCCCTCCACCCCTGAATGCCGTGCCGTGTACACACAGGGCCCCGAGAAAGGACCTCCTCCCATCCCTGGCCGCCTTCTGCATCTAGTTAAGGCCTGGCCCAGAGAAAGTGCTTGAGAAATGTTTTGAGGGATGATGAGTGAGTCTTCCCATCACGTCATCCCGCCTCAGGCCTAGGTGATGGATATAACAGCCGACAATCCAGGGCAGGTCAGCTCCTAGAAGATCTTCGAGCTTTTGGTAGCAAATTCCATAGAGACAGATACGGGTCATGTGACCGCTCCTAAAAGTTGGGGCATGCCGGCTCCGACCGCACTGAGCTCACCTGGAAGAACTGGCTTCCTGTGTCTTCCTTCATTCCCAAAGAATTATGTTTCCACTTTATTTAAACCCTGCATTGTCTCTGCAGCCAGAAGGCGAGGTATGTACATGGGGGTGGGCTGGGGCACAAGCCTCTTCCTAAGACTAACTTGGGACCAAGGAGCCCTGAGGAGTTGGGGCACAGGCTCCACAGAAACATCTAGGCTTCGGTAACCAATGCACAGTGACGCTCCCATGTTGACTTAAACAAACAAACAAAAAATTCCTACCATTGCGCCCCTGTAGTAGGCCGTTGTGATCGTGCGAAACCGTTCCTGACCAGCCGTGTCCCTAAACATGAAGAGAAGGGATATTAGCAACATTAAAGGAAAATAACTGTCCCCAGTAGGAGACAAGGAACATCTACCTGGGATGCCTGGCTTTCTCACGGGTCATCCGCTGTGATACCTTCTTCTGCTGAGGCAACACCTTCTAATCTCCCTGTTATTACAGGGAACGACACTGTGGCCTGGAGGGGTTAAGGTCATTTGATGTGGCAGAGCCATGATGGGATCCCTGACCCACGCATCTTCTTCTCTTCTGCACCTTTGCTTCCAAGGAATTCTCCCTGGAGTTTCTGGTTCACAGAAGAGCCAGTCATGTGGCTCAGGAACATAGCTCTTGCTGTTGGGGGTGGCTGGGACTCAGGAAAAGCTTTCAGGCCTGCCATCTTGGTTTGGATGGAGAGGAAAGTCCCTCCTCATCTGTATGACAAGGAACACAGGGCCTATTGCCCAGGAGCTGATACCTGGGTAAGACGCACCCATGCCCAGCCCAGCTCCTGGCTTGAAAGGTACTTAGTGTTTGGTTCAAAGGTAACCTAACTGGCCGGGCGCAGTGGCTTGCATCTGTAATCCTAGCACTTTGGGAAGCCAAGGCAGGCGGACCACCTGAGGTCAGGAGTTCAAGACTAGCCTGGCCAACATGGTAAAACGCTGTCCTTACTAAAAATACAAAAATTAGCTGGGTGTGGTGGCGCATGCCTGTAATCCCAGCTACCTGGGAGGCTGAGGCAGGAGAATCACTGGAACCTGGGAGGTGGAGGCTGCAGTGAGCTGAGATTGCACCACTGCACTCCAGCCCGGGTGACAGAGCAAGACTCCGTCTCAAAAAAAAAAAGGTAACCTAACTGGCCTGGTGCAGTGGCTTACACCTGTAATGCCAGCACTTTAAGTGGCCGAGGCGGGTGGATCACTTGAGGCCAGGAGTTCGAGACCAGCCTGATCAATACAGTCAAACTTCATCTCTACTAAAAATACAAAAATTAGGCGGTCATGATGGTGCAGATCTGTAGTCCCAGCTACTTAGGAAGCCAAGACACAAGAATTGCTTGAACCTGGGAGGCGGAGGTTGCAGTGACCTGAGATTGTGCCACTGCACTCCAGCATGGGTGACAGAGTAAGACTGTCTTACTCTGCACCATTGAGAAAGAAAAAAAAAAAAAGCCAGGCATTATGGCTCACTCCTGTAATCTCCGTACTTTGGGAGGCTGAGACCAGCGGATCACCTGAGGTCAGGAGTTTGAGATCAGTCTGACCAACACAGTGAAACCCTGTCTGACCAACACGGTGAAACCCTGTCTACTAAAAATACAAAAATTAGCTGGGCATGGTGACAGGTGCCTGTAATCCCAGCTACTCGGGAGGCTGAGGCACAAGAATTGCTTGAACCAAGCAAGTGGAGGTTGCAGTGAGCTGAGATCACGCCACTGCACTCCAGCCTGGGTGACAGAGGGAGACTTTGGCACCTGTCACCATGCAAAAAAAAAAAAAAAAATTAAAGGTGACCTAACTGATTGGCGGCAGAGCCAGAGCAAGACTCAGGTCTTTTGTCTCCAAGCCCAGGGTTCCTCCCACAACCCTGCAGGGACCCGGAGGGCTCAGTATGTCTGGATTGTGCAGAAACACCTTGCTTGGAGCTAAGCTGACTTTCTGACACCAGCCGCAGGAGACATGAGTAGTTAACAACAGTCATTTTTGCCGGGTGTGGTGGCTCACGCCTATAATCCCAGCACTTTGGGAGGCTGAGGCGGGTGGATCACCTGAGGTCAGGGGTTCGAAGTCAACCTGGCCAACATGGTGAAACCCCGTCTCTACTAAAAATACAAAATTAGCCAGGTGTGGTGGCAGGCGCCTGTAATCCCAGCTACTTGGGAAGCTGAGGCAGAAGAATTGCTTGAACCCAGGAGGCAGAGGTTGCAGTGAACTGAAATCGGGCCACTGCACTCCAGCCTGGGCAACAAGAGCAAAACTCCATCTCAATCCCAAGTAGCTGGGATTACAGGACCAGTCATTTTTTTCTCAACCACAGTCCTTAGAAGAGTTTTGAGTCACTAACCTCACCACGATTGCTAAGAGCAGAAGCAGGAAGGCAGGAGGAAAGTGAAACTTCTGCTTGCCAGTGCAGTGTCACTTTGGACTTGGGAACAAAGGGTGACGTGGCACCAATGTGCTGGAAGTGGAGAAACGTCCAAGGCTTGGAACTTACAAGGCAGCCAGAGCTTAACTTACTACCAAAGTCTGTAGGATGGACTGTGCGTTAAACCTACCCCAGACTGCCAAAGTCAGATTAAGAGGTAAACAGTAGGGCTGGGTGTAGTAGCTCACGCCTGTAATCCTAGCACTTTCAGAGTACAAGGCAGGTGGATCACCTGAGGTTGGGAGTTCGAGACCAGCCTGACCAACATGGAGAAACCCCATCTCTACTAAAAATACACAATTAGTCAGGCGTGGTGGCGCATGCCTGTAATCCCAGCTTGTAGGGAGGCTGAGGCAGGAGAATCGCTTGAACCCGGGAGGCGAAGGTTGCAGTGAGACAAGATCGCACCACTGTACTCCAGCCTGGGTGACAAGAGTCAAACTCCATCTCAAAAAAAAAGAAATGAATAGCACCTGGAGCCAAGGGTACCTGTGGGGCTCCCTGAAACTGGCAAGTGGGGGTGACGGGTCACACTTTGAGACTTGAGGGAGGACGGCTTCAGGGCCCGTCTCCTGGCACACTGCTCCCACTCAAAGGCACTTGCCTGGTTTGGGTGACAGGGAAATTGCACCATGCTTTTAAATGTGACTTCTCTTTGTTTTGCTCAGGGCCAGTGACTCTATGCAAGTGGCATGTGTGCAGGGCAGGACCCCACCATACCCGCCACCTGAACTCAGTCTCAGCAAACTAGTCAGGCCAGCAATGGCGACTTGGAGTCTCCCCACTTCTCTAATTGTATGTGCACGGGAAGTCACCCTTAGTTCTCAGGAATGGAAACAGGTTTCACCAGGGGGCCCGGACTTGGCTTAATTTCGGTTCGGGGTTTTGGTCTGTATGCTAGGAAGGGAGGCCAGGCCTGCCCCAGGAGAGAAAAGAGGAAGTGAAGTTGGACCTTTATGCTTCTGAGTGGGTTAGGAGGCTGAAAAGGAAACTGTCAGCTGGGGCATCTCACAGTCCCTGCAGGCGTCACCAGCACCTGGCACCGAGAGGGCTCTCTCCTTGTTCAACAGAAGCAGCCCACTCTGAAGCCCAGACCCAGATGGTGCCCACAGCAGAATACTAAG